>NC_091286.1:463424309-463769309 GCF_032444005.1 Ranitomeya imitator | reverse complement strand
TGGTCCAAAAGTGGTTATATTTTCTACATTTTTCATAAAAAAAAAAAAATCAGGTAAAAGGCTTGTGACAAATCATGCTCAGTCGATTTACAATTATGCATTAGAACATTGTTAACAGCCCAACCACCAAACATTTCTGAAAACAGGGAACATAGCTCAACTATGCTTCGAGGGTGGTGGCAAGGATTCTTTTTTTTTTTTTTCTCTTTTTATTTTTAACTTTCTAATATATATTTTTACATATGAAAATCATTATAAAATCTAAATGGCAGGGGAGCAGGCGATGTTACTATTTTAATAGCAGCAAGAACATGTATGGCCTGTTTGGAATATGTATGGTTGTGTGGGGTTTTAAAACTTGGGAGTTGTAGATTTGCTGAGACTGAAGTCTCAAGCCTGCAAGAAAAATAAGGCTTCCAACCAGTGAGTGATGAAATGCGCAAATGTCCTATGCACAGGTATGACAATTAGTCAGTACGTCCTTTACTTTGGAATCGGAAGACTCCTGATTCATTAGAACTGAATATTCCTAGCTTGCAGTAAAATGATCCCAGTCTAAAAAAAAAAAAATAGCGAATGACATTCATTTACTAAAGTGGGATAAGTAAAAATCTAAAAACAGGGAAAATGAGAGGGGAGGTGTTTTGCTCAGATCACAATAGTGCACAAGGAAACCATAACAGGTTTATGGTCTAAAGAAACAGACACAAATCGTGTCCGCTGTCTGGTCTTCATTTGTGCCCTTCGGTTTTGGCAGCGTTATGTCCCAAGTAAGCATTCAGCCACATCACCATACAGAAAGTTACCTTAAGCTGGCATCTCTGAATCAAGTGTGACTATTTTATGTGTTGTAGGCATTTTTATGCCGCACATTTATCAGAAGTGTGTACCAAGTTATGCCCATCATCCTATACCTGCGAGGAAACTAAGTTACTGTATACAAAGCAGAAGTAGAGGGAAATAAACAAGATGGAAATACGGGTTATTTTATGCAGCCATCGGATATTTCTTTGTATGCCCCAACTATAAGGTTTCAAAGCCAAGAACAAACTATTGCTTGATTTAACATCGTGTTCTCTGTATATGCAAACGGTTTTTTTTTTTGTTTTGTTTTTTAAAAAAAAAAGATAAAACACAAACAATACACCGAGGATGGGGAAATTAAAACATGTTGAATTCATATTGACCATCTTCCAAATTTGGTACGTTTAAGTTCTGTATGAATGCTTGTCCGCTGCTCTCCTCGTCTCCAGATGTTGTGAAGAAAGATCCCAGCGCACATTCACCAGATGTGACAAGAACTTTGTCCTCTTTGAGGTGCAACATTTTGCAGGGATTGGTTTTCAATTTCCATTTTAAATATCTATGTATAGTATTAATTTCAGTTTGGCTGTAGTGGACTGGCCATGGTTAGATGGGACTATAGCAGTACATGGGTCAGGGACAGTCATTTGGCTATGTACACATTCATAGTCGGTCCATGGCTTCCAACAAGTAGCGCTATTTTCGTAGGTCTAATACACAAACCTAATAGGAAAAAAATATATATAAATATTTTAACTGTAAAAAAAACACAAGATTCCAAATAATCTGACATTTTAAACCAATTTCCCATTATATAATCTAAACCATGGTTTGAGGCTGGTATTTCAACGTATTTCACTCCTCTTGGGCTATCTGCACAAAAGCTGTTCTACCCTGTATGCACACATGGATTTTTCCTCTCTGAACCCTGTTCACACAGGTTATATACAGATGATCAGGTTTTTAAATACATCAGATAGGGATTGCATACATTAGTTAGGACTGCTCTGATAAGGGTATACCGTGAAGATTGGTAGAGCAGCTTTGCAAAAAACGTATCAACCAAATACCCTGTTTTTTACATCTTTTACTAGCACTTGCGGATTACTGCAACATTTTTTCAAACTGAGTGTTTTTGGTTTTACTATTTTCTTTTGTGTCTTCTGGTATTTCAACGTATTGCAGCCTCATTTCCAATTGCAAACCTGTCCGTTTTATAGATGATAACCAATCTCGATAGGGGAGGTCGCAGCTGACCCAGCTTGCCCTCCCTTCATTAGATGCTTCAATACAAAAGACAGGCTCTGAGTTAGTGTCTATTGCTGCTAATGTACACGTAGATGTCCTGAAAGAACACAAGGTGTGAGTCTAGAAAAGCCCTAGTGGCCATTGCGAAAATTGCAACATCTTTCTTTTAATGCACATTGCAATATAAACAAAAATAAATTAAATACAAAACTTAGAATAAAAACAAAAGCACATTTAGCATAAAAACACAATAGGTCATTTTCTGAAGACCATTTTCTAGAGACATTACTCACTGCCAAAATGTGTGTGAATTCTTCCATTTTTTGACCGTAAGTTCTCGCCTGATGGCAAGTCTACTGTTCTGAACTAGTAAGAATCAGATTCCTACGATACTGTTCGTTTAGGATATAAAACCCACAGTCCGGCCAAGGTTTGTATATGTGATTCAAATAAAATGTGCCCACAATACAGCAATGTTGTATAGGAAGGCTTTTATTTCCCCCAATTGCCTTCCACTCCACTTCTTGGTAAAATAGGAAGATTCATGTATCTTGAGAGATACTTGTACTTCGAAAAATGCAACATGATCATACTTACTGAACCATCTGATGCACTTGCCCCAACTTTGTCTCCTGCTGCATTCCAACATACTTCAAATATACCCCCTGTTCCCCGATAGCTGTGAACTAATGCACCCGTCTAATGAAGAGAAAGGTAGAAGAGAAAGAAAAAATTACTACACTTATTAATTGTTCAAATGGAGAGAACATGACCTTCAGATATGAGCTTCCTTACAGTAAGGTTATGTGCCCACATTGCAAAAATGCTGTGGAAATGTCCGCAGCATTTCCGCAACTGAATGCTGCGGGTAAAATGCATGTGGCATTCGCATGCGGTTTCCTGCAAAACACAAGAGTTTTTAGCTTGCAGAATGCTTGCGCTTTTCCAAGCGATTTGAAGCATCGCTTGGAAAAGTGATTGACAGGTTGGTCACACAAGCATTGTGCTTGACAAGTGTGACCAACTTTTTACTATTGATGCTGCCCAAGCAGCATCAATAGTAAAAGAAAGAATGTTAAAAATAATAAATATGGTTCTCACCTTCCGGCAGCCCCAGATCTCCTCAACGGTGCTCCCGGTACGTTCCGTTCCGTTCCCGAGGATGCTTTGCACTAAGGATCTTTGTGACGTCACAGTCTCGTGACCGCGACGTCATCCCAGGTCCTTCGCGCAATGCATCCCTGGGAACGGAAGCCGCCGCATGCACCGCTGAGAGGCGGGAGGACTCCGGGGGCCATCAGAAGGTAAGTATATCCATATTTTTTATTTTAATTTTTTTTTTACAGGAATATGGTACCCAGGGCCTGGAGGAGAGTCTCCTCTCCTCCAAACTGGGTACCATCCGCACATGAAGCGCTCACTTTACGCATGAAATAATGAACATGCTGCGGATTTTACCGCTATGCGATTCCGCAGCAGGATTCTTTGCATTTCCATTTATTACTTCCTCCATGAACAGCACACAGGAACATTGAGTGCTGACGACCACTTTTTGCTTTTCCCTAGCTAGCATAATCAACCTTAAAGTGAACCTGTCAGTAGGATTTTACTCAGTAAACTACACATTATAAGGTCGGCGCCATTACACTGATTAAAATGATATCTGGGTGATGAAATTCATCTTGAGGTTGTTTAATTTTTACTTGTAATTTTCAGTTAAAGGGAACCTGTCACTCCCAAAATAGAAGGTGAGCTAAGCCCCCCGGCATCAGGGGCTTATCTACAGCATTCTGTAATGCTGTAGATAAGCCGCCGATGTATCCTGAAAGATGAGAAAAAGAGGTTAGATTATAGTCAACCAGGGGCGGTCCTGGTCCAGTTCTGATCCGATAGGAGGCCCCGGACCACGACACCCATCTTCATCAGATGACGTCCTCTTCTGGTCTTCACGCTGCGGCTCTGGCGTATTTTGTCTACCCTGTTGAGGGCAGAGCAAAGTACTGTAGTGCGCAGGCGCCGGGAAAGGTCAGAGAAGGCCCGGCGCCTTCTCACTGCAGTACTTTGCTCTGCCTTTAACAGGGCAGACAAAGTATGCCTGCGCCAAGCGTGAAGACAAGAAGAGGACATCATCTGATAAAGATAGGAGGCACCGGGCCGGACCGCGACACCCATCGGACCAGAACCGGACCGGGACCGCCACTGGGTGAGTACAATCTAACCTCTTTTTCTCATTTTTTAGGATACCTCGGGGGCTTAGCTCACCTTCCGTTTTGGGGGCGACGGGTTCCCTTTAATGAGATTCTCTTGCTCCGGGGCGGCCTGTGGGGTATGGGGTCTTTTCTCATTCATCCTCTTGGGCTTATGACAAGTCACTGACCCTTTAAAAAAAAAAAAAAATTACCTCCAGCAAAATGGCACCGATGCCACAGCATCCATCACTTACCGATCGATTCTACTGCGCATGCGCCATCTTGCTGGAGCCAAATTTTCTCTTCTTGCTCCAATAAACTGGTGCCGGAAGCACATACGCAGTAGCATTTATCGAGTTTACGATAGATCTACTGCGCAAGCGCAGCCATTTTGTTGGAGAAAAAAAAATTGGCTGCAGCAAAATGGTGGTGGCACACCACGTGCAGTAATCGGTAAGCGATAGATGCTACTGCACAGGCGCCATTTTGCTGAAGGTAATTTGTTTCAAAGCCAACACTATTATATGCAGTTTGTAAAATAGGTGGGAGGTTACAGAAGGATCAGTGACCTGTCAAACCCAAGAGGATGAATTTGTGAACAGAGCACAAAAAAAACAAAAAACAAACAAAAAAACCATTCCCCACAGGCCGCCCAACAGCACCAGAAATTCAATAACTTAAAACTACAAATAAAGATTGAGCAACCACAAGACAGATTTCATCAACCAAGCTATCATTGTAATCAGTATAACGGCACCGACCTGACACGGTCTGTAATTTACTTAGCAAAATCCTGCTGACAGGTTCAATTTAAGGAAAGGTTGGACACTTTTTAGACACTTATATAGTGCCATTAATTTCGCAGTTATTTGGAGATATTATTGTCCCCACTGGGGCTCACAATTTAAATTTCCATATATTGCCTTGATGGTAAACTACTTCCTACAAGAGGATGGTAATTACCGGCTCATGTGCAAAATGACAACACATGAATCAGATTTTTGTGTTAAAGGGGCCTTTCCATGTCCAAAATCCCATCCCAATACGTAGTAGGTGTGATAATATTTGCATATCCCTACAATTAAAAATTTAGTATAGTTATTTTGATTTGCTGAGTCTTTCCGCGTATGTAGACATTGCAGGACTTTAGGTATCCTGCACATGAGGAAAGAGTCATATAAAATAAGAAAAACTATACTACATTTCTAATTGGAGGTACTGTATTTTTCGGACTATAAGACGCACCTTGTTCCCAAAAAAATGTGGGGGAAAACAGGGGTGCATCTTATAGTCAGAATATACAGAACTTGGAATTAGCGAGGTGGCAGCAGGAGTCGAGCGATTCTTCCTGTGGTTCGACGCTGCAGGTCGATGATCTCACTCCCATCCCGTTGCGGCAGGATCAGCGGTGCAGGTGCTCCGGCAACATTTTGTGAAAGCCCAGAGCCCACTCACTTCCATTGCCTCGATGCGGTGGCCTCCGGGAAAATGGCTGCGCATGCACAGATTGATATCTCAGCAACGAGAAGTCTCCAGACATCTCAATCTGCGCATTCGCAGCCTCCGGGCTTTCTCAAAAGGTCGTCGGAGTCCCGCAGCACTGCCAAACCTGCGCACCAGTCTGGGTCATATCACAGGACCACCAAACACCCCATGTGACTCCGCTCCACCAGCACTGAATATCCATTTTGAGCAAGGCTCAGTTATTCTAAACCAGAACTCCAGATCACTCTTATTCAATTTCCGTATGATTTCCTCATAAGGGACTTTATTAACTCTGGGGTGGCACGGTGGCTCAGTGGTTAGCACTGCAGCCTTGCAGCGCTGGAGTCCTGGGTTCAAACCCCACCAAGGACAACATCTGCAAAGAGTTTGTATGTTCTCTCTGTGTTTGCGTGGGTTTCCTCCGGGCACACCGGTTTCCTCCCACATTCCAAAGACATACGGATAGGAAATTTAGATTGTGAGCCTCAACGGGGACAGTGATGATAATGTGTGCAAAACTGTAAAGCGCTGCGGAATATGTTAGCGCTATATAAAAATAAAGATTATTATTATTAACTCTAGTTGTCAAACTTGTAACAATTTTTAACAATATAGCCAATAACCTCACTAACATGAATCACAAATTGACGCGTCATGGCTGCAGACAGCTAGAATATCTTTATGGGGGATTTTGAGCACAGTATCAGATTGCTACCTGTATGTGACAACAAAAAAATAATAAAATGCAAGTTCAAATGGAATTCTCATAGGTCGTGCTGATGCTTTTATGCTATATTCTTTATGTCCTACCTGTGTGTTCCAGATGTGTACACATTTGTCAAAGGAACCACTGGCCAAGTACCGGCCATCCGGACTAAAGGCTACACTGTACACGGGTTCCTGATGTTTAGTCAGGGTGTGAATGCAGATCCCTCGGTCTACATCCCACAACCTAACTGTAGAATCAAATGAAGCACTGTAAAAACAAAACAGACATTGCGTTTATAAAAAAACATTACTATGGAAATCTACAGACGTACAGAAATGCAAGTTACCTAGCCAACATTAGATTAGCATTTGGGTTGTTTGTTCCTGGCCCAGTGGGGCTCCATTTGATGGTGTATATCTCCTTGTTGTGTGCTTGTAAGTCATGAACACAACTGTCTTGCTTCATGCTCCAGATCTGCAATTCAAAGTGTATATGTTTATTTAGATGTATACACATTTTTCAAACAATATATTGCTGGTGCGGTAACAAAATGCAAATGCCTGGATAAGCTAATTTTTAAGTTAATTATAATGTAATTTCAGTTCCTGAATACTGTTTCTGGCTGTGACTATAGGAAAAAAAATCACATGTGAAATGTATGCAATGTTATTTACAGACCAAGAAATGCATGCCGACTGCATATGTACCTTTAATGTCATGTCATCAGAGCAAGATGCTAGAAGATTACCAGTGGGATCCCACTTTATTGCATTCACTTCATTCTAGAAAAAGAAGAAAATTCAGGTTACAGTAGGAACAATATAAACAGCATAGAAACAAAAATCGGTATTTAATTTTATTTTTCTGTAGATGACTGCAATCCTCAGTCATCACAGGGAAAAGCCACTCCCGACACCACAATATCCCTGTAGCAGTGCAGTGTCACATGTTGGCCACCCCAATAGATAGCCCACCACACACGGCAGGTCTACTCTGAAACACTCCTTTTAGGGTGGAAGTGAAAAGACTTTGGTAATGTTTTAGGCATGGCTTCCATAAGAGACCAAAGCTCCGCTCAGAGGTTCTGTATCAGGTTTAATGCTAGATGAAGAAAACTGAATAGCACACTGAAGAATAACAGAACATCTTGGCAGATTAAGATGGACCCCACTGTAAGATATAGGGGTCTAGCATACAGCGGTGAGATTTATTGTGCAACTCATCTGGCACAATGTTGAGGGCTCCTGTTATAATTGGAAGCCTATTTTGTAAATTAGATTTTACACCGGGAAATAAATCTGGACAACCCTACTGGCTACAGAGTAACACTTACTGTATGTCCCTGGAATGTTTTTATTGGCCTGTCTTGTCCCAGTTTGCAGACGTGGATACACATGTCTGTACTGCACGATGCAAATGTATTGTTACTTTGCCAGTCCACATCCAATGCTGGTGCTGGAAACACAAGGGGGGGATAACAAATCAGGTTAACATGTAGCTTATACAAGTAAACCTAACCTGGATTCTGAGGTAGCTCGGCCCGGCACTGACTGACAGCCGGCTCTGCACTGCTGATCCGGCTGTCAGTTAATGCAGGGGCAAGGTTACACTGTGTGAGCACTGACTAGAGTGGGCCCCAAGGCCGGGGTCTCTGGGAGATATAAAGTTCATTTTCTCCCAGGTGACACTCCGTACAGCAACTGGGCTTTCTCATAATGCTATCAGCAAATTAACCCTATATCTGCAGGTTCTCTATAATGAAACATTGCAAGAAAAAATAAAAAAAAAGGGATACCCTGCATTACACCTAGTACGGTCTGAGGAGGTGGTGCATTATGAAAAACAATTAAACACGTCAAAAAGGATTCCCTCTCACCCATCACCATCTCTGCCCTGTGACAGCATACAGCCAGGTATTCTTTTGAGCGTATGATGAGTACCGTATATACTCGAGTATAAGCCGAGAATTTCAGCCCATTTTTTTGGGCTGAAAGTCCCCCTCTCAGCTTGTACTCGAGTCATATACCGGGAGGTTAGCAGGTGAGGGGGAGCGGGGGCTGTGTAATTATACTTACCTGCTCCCGGCGCGGTCCCTGCAGTCCCTGGCTTCCCCGGCGTGCAGATTCTTCCTGTACTGAGTGGTCACATGGCACCGCTCATTACAGAAATGAATATGCGGCTCCACCTCCCATAGGGGTGGAGCCGCATATTCATTGCTGTAAATGAGCGGTAACTGTGACCGCTCAATACAGGAAGAAGATGCAGCGCCGGGGAAGCCAGGGACTGCAGGGACCGCGCCGGGAGCAAGTAAGTATATGGGGAGCGCAGCACTGCATGATATTTACCTGCTCCTCGCTCCGGTGCGGCTCCGTCTCCAGCGTCCTCTGGCTGTGACGCTCAGGTTAGAGGGCGCGGTGACGTAGTCAGTGCGCGCCCTCTGCTGAGCGTCAGTGCTGGAGACGGAGCCGCACGAGGAGCAGGTAAATATTGAAAGCGCCGGCGTCCTGAGCAAGAGAGGTGAGTATGTGATTTTTTTTTTCTTATTGCAGCAGTAGCATTATATATTGGACAGCTTTATATGGATCATCTATGGGGCAATAATGAACGGTGCAGAGCATTCTATATGGCACAGCTTTATATGGAGCATCTATGGGGCAATAATGAACGGTGCAGAGCATTATATATGGCACAGCTTTATATGGAGCATCTATGGGGCAATAATGAACGGTGCAGAGAATTATATATGGCACAGCTTTATATGGAGCATCTATGGGGCCATAATGAACGGTGCAGAGCATTCTATATGGCACAGCTTTATATGGAGCATCTATGGGGCCATAATGAACGGTGCAGAGCATTCTATATGGCACAGCTTTATAAGGAGCATCTATGGGGCCATAATGAACGGTGCAGAGCATTATATATGGCACAGCTTTATAAGGAGCATCTATGGGGCCATAATGAACGGTGCAGAGCATTATATATGGCACAGCTTTATATGGAGCATCTATGGGGCCATAATGAACGGTGCAGAGCATTCTATATGGCACAGCTTTATATGGAGCATCTATGGGGCCATAATGAATGGTGCAGAGCATTATATATGGCACAGCTTTATATGGAGCATCTGTGGGGCAATAATGAACGGTGCAGAGCATTATATATGGCACAGCTTTATATGGAGCATCTATGGGGCAATAATGAACGGTGCAGAGCATTATATGTGGCACAGATTTCTATAGAGCATCTATGGGGCCATAATGAACGGTGCAGAGCATTATATATGGCACAGATTTCTATAGAGCATCTATGGGGCAATAATGAACGGTGCAGAGCATTATATATGGCACAGCTTTATAAGGAGCATCTATGGGGCCATAATGAACGGTGCAGAGCATTATATATGGCACAGCTTTATATGGAGCATCTATGGGGCCATAATGAACGGTGCAGAGCATTCTATATGGCACAGCTTTATATGGAGCATCTATGGGGCCATAATGAATGGTGCAGAGCATTATATATGGCACAGCTTTATATGGAGCATCTGTGGGGCAATAATGAACGGTGCAGAGCATTATATATGGCACAGCTTTATATGGAGCATCTATGGGGCAATAATGAACGGTGCAGAGCATTATATGTGGCACAGATTTCTATAGAGCATCTATGGGGCAATAATGAACGGTGCAGAGCATTATATGTGGCACAGATTTCTATAGAGCATCTATGGGGCCATAATGAACGGTGCAGAGCATTATATATGGCACAGCTTTATATGGAGCATCTATGGGGCCATAATGAACGGTGCAGAACATTATATATGGCACAGCTTTATAAGGAGCATCTATGGGGCCATAATGAATGGTGCAGAGCATTCTATATGGCACAGCTTTCTATGGAGCATCTATGGGGCAACAATGAACGATATGGAGAATTATATGTGGCACAGTTTTATATGGAGCATCTTATGGGGCAATAATGAACGGTATGGAGCATCTATTTTTAGTTTTGAAATTCACCGGTAGCTGCTGCATTTCCTACCCTAGGCTCATACTCGAGTCAATAAGTTTTCCCAGTTTTTTGTGGCAAAATTAAGGGGGTCGGCTTATACTCGAGTATATACGGTAACTTCAATGGATGCCATGTAAGTTTACAAATTTCCTCATTAACCCTTCCATTAGCCACTTACAGATCAGCCCGGGTTTTGGTTTTGTTCATGTATACAGTATATATTTACCGGAATGGAAAGGAAACTGCTGTTTTGCTTCCCCTGTGTGTGCGTCCCAGATTATTGTTGTCTGTGAAGAAAACAAAAAAAAAAAAAACTGTTCTTACAAAGTTATTAATATGGCATCAGTCCTGTGTTAGCCTGTAATTTAGTCCTGAGCTGCATTCACAATTCGGCTTTGTTTTGCAGGGTAAAAAAAAAAAACAAAAAAAAAAAAAAACAACAATTGGCAAGCTTTCGGTCCGACACATTGTTGAGCAAGCTCCTAGGAGAATCTGGACGAATCACTAACATCTGGGGGGAAAGTGTGTGATTCGTCCGAAGTTGAGGAGAGTGAAGTAAGCACTGTGTCATGAGATCGCTGCGGCCAGTGTTACGTGATCCCCGGGAGAGCCAGTGCTGACACTGCTGGAACGGCGCCGGAGGAAGGTACAGGTGTTATTTTACAAAGGGATTGTGCATGTAGTGGACAACCACTCTAATAACTATTAATACAAGCAAATTCCTGTAAGTGCTTGGATTTCTGTTCAGTCAATAATGACTAAATTGAGAGATTTTGAAAAATGTATTTCCATGATTTACATGTAAACTACATGTCTGTCATTCCTGTGATTTCTACAACTCAATGACTTTTGCTTGATGGTGCTGCAGTTTCTGTGCTGAGGAATGTATGTTATATTACTACTAGTACTTATGGCATAACTAAGTATTGAAGGGGTTATCCAGTTCCACATCATTTCTTATAGGCACAAGAACTTACAGGCAGGTAGCTGCTAACTACCTGCCTGGTGCTGATCTCTGCCAGCTCAGAGGGGTCACAGACTGATCGAGTCTGCTGATGTCCTGATGATTGATACCTGGCTCCTCACTACCGTGTTTCCCCGATAGTAAGACACCCCCGAAAGTAAGACGTAGTGGGGGTTTTAGCGGGGTCGGCTAATGTAAGACGTACCCCGAAAGTAAGACGTAGTAAATACCGTAGTGCTGAGTAGTGTCGGGGTCGGACGAAACTCGATGGTTCCCAGGGTCTGAAGGAGAGGTAACTCTCCTTCAGGCCCTGCGATCCATATTTAAGTGTAAAATAAAGAATTAAAATAAAAAATATCGCTATACTTACCCTCTGACGCGCCCTGGTACTAACCGGGAACCTTCCTTCCTTCGAATTAGCGCTTCCAGGACCTGCGGTGACGTCGCGGTGACGTCGCGGCTTCTGATTGGTCGTGCGAGCGGTCACATGGGCGGTCGCGCGACTAATCACAAGCCGCGACGTCACCGCAGGTCCTGGAAGCGCTGATTCGAAGGAAGGAAGGTTCCCCGTTAGTACCAGGGCGCGTCAGAGGGTAAGTATAGCGATATTTTTTATTTTAATTCTTTATTTTACACTTAAATATGGATCGCAGGGCCTGAAGGAGAGTTTCCTCTCCTTCAGATCCTGGGAACCATCCAGGGATAC
This sequence comes from Ranitomeya imitator, assembly GCF_032444005.1. Classification (NCBI taxonomy): domain Eukaryota; kingdom Metazoa; phylum Chordata; class Amphibia; order Anura; family Dendrobatidae; genus Ranitomeya; species Ranitomeya imitator. Next base: position 463,757,190 of record NC_091286.1, on the reverse strand, counting down.
CTTCCGATACTTGTGTCCCATTGACTTGTATCGGTATCGGCGATATCCGATATTTTTCGGGTATCGGCCGATACTATCTGATACCGATACTTTCAAGTATCGGACGGTATCGCTCAACACTAGTACGGTAGTAAACTGTACGTTGGGAAAAAAACGCAGCGTTTTTTTTTCCAATGTAAGACATACCCCGAAAGTAAGACGTAGTGGGACTTTTGAGTGGTAAAAGAATGTAAGACACGGTCTTACTTTCGGGGAAACACGGTAACTGGAGGGAGCGGCTGTCAATCAGCATGATATCGGCAGTCATGGAAGACCTGCATCTGTTGATGTACAAGCAGAATTTTTTCAGGAACGAGCTGCGATTACTGAGCCGGCACTGGGCAAAACATGCATGTAGCCAGCAACTAGCTGCCTGTCAGTTCTTTGCCCCATGAGGGAAAAAAATGTCCCAGCTAACCCCTTTAAATCTGGAAATCTGATTGCCCATTGTCACACCAATTAGTAAAAACACTATTTAGCATTCTGGGAAAAGTGTACCTTGTCAACTCCTGCACTTAAAATAAAGTTTCCTTTCTTGTTCCATTTCAATGCAAATATGGGTCCTTTATGTTGCCCCAAGGTGCTCGCAAGATTTCCTGGAAGTTGAAGAAAATAAGGCTCGGGCATAACCATGATAGAGGTATGAAATAAAGCAGACAATTATGAATCTTCTTGTCAGCTCATCCCCATAACCCATTTTAGAAGAGAAGCAATCACTGATCTTTAGATGTACGGATATAAATGAATCGCATCACAGCTCGTTCCAAAGCAACACGTGCATTGCTTACCGTCTTTCGTCCATATTCTGGCAAAGCCGTCATAAGACCCGGTGGCTAGAAGTGTTCCTTCACTCTATTAACGTGAAAAAACAAATAAAAATATAAAGAGCCCGCACAATGCAGATTAAATTCATAGAAAAATCAATTATGTAGACCATCTCATTGCCTTGTATGGAATTTTCAGTACTTGATGTGTAGATATGGTACTGTACAAATGGTAATCTTCGCTATACTGCTTTTCCACTTAGTAGCCAAAGATTTCCAGTCATGTAAAATATGAAAATCTCTGAGCTCAGTGGCTTGGTAGAAGTAGACAGCCGCTCAGTGACTAGCTGCAGGGGTGATGTAAGCTGCTGACATGATGAAGGTTTAGGATTTCTTTCCAAAAGTGTTAAAACCCTTTAAATGTTACTAGTTTAACCCCTTCACCCCAAAGCCTGTTTTCAACTTCCTGACCAGGCCATTTTTTTTTTCAATTCTGACCACTGTCACTTTATGAGGTCACAACTCTGAAATGCTTCCAACAGATCCCGGTCATTCTGAGACTGTTTTCTCGTGACATATTGTACTTTATGATAGTGGTAAAATTTCGATTTGACTTGCAATTATTTGTGAAAAAAAAAAACAAAACAGAAATTTGGCAAAAATTTTGCAATTTTTGAACTTTGAATTTTTATGGCCTTAAATCAGAGAGATAGGTCACAAAAATTAGTTCATAAATAACATTTCCCACATGTCTACTATACATTAGCACAATTTTGGAACCAAAATATTTTTGGGTCAGGAAGTTATAAGGGTTAAAATAAGACCTGCGATTTTTCATTTTTTCAATAAAATTTAGGAAACCATTTTTTTTAGGGACCACCTCACACAAAGTTATTTTAAGGGGTCTATACAACAGAAAATACCCAAAAGTGACACCATTCCAAAAACTGCACCCCTCAAGGTACTCAGAACCACATTCAAGAAGTTTATTAACCCTTCGGGTGCTTAACAGCGCAATGTGGAAGGAAAAAAATGAACATTTAACTTTTTAGTCACAAAAATGATCATTCGGCATCAATTTGTGTATTTTCACAAGGGTAAAAGGAGAAAATGGTCCACTAACATTGTTGAGCAATTTCTCCTGAATACGCCGATACCCCATATGTGGGGGAAAACCACTGTTTGTGCGGACTGCAGGGCTCAGAATGGAAGGAGTGCCGTTTTGGATTGCAGATTTTGATAGAATGGTCTGCAGGCGTCATGTTGCGTTTGGAGAGCCCCTAAACAGTGGAAACCCCTTACAAGTGACCCCCATTCTGGAATCTACACCCCTGAATTAATTTATCTATAGGCATAGTTTCATAGTATTGATTATAATGCTTTTGTTTTAATGGTGCATGAATTTATAATGTGGCGGTATGTGTAACGTGTGCAGGGTACATTAGATTTATAAAAGTGTGTTGTGTCAACAGGGTATAAACTAATGTTATTAATTTGTGGACATGTGGTATGCTTTGAAGCAATCCTTAATGCAGAAGCCAGGTTTCTCAGGGCAGGTTTCACAATGGTAAATTGTGTCCTTTCGGATTCCCCTCTTGGAACATACTCTGCACCGTTTTTGTGATCGTCCTGTCCTCGCTGTTTGGGGAACCTGTCCTGGGAAATGTTGACCTGGGACAATACGGGCACTATCAGACTCAGAAGTACTGGGGCCCTCACCTCCCCGAGTGCCAAACATTAGGGCCTTGATGACTTCCTCCTGAAACTGAAGGAAGGTCCCCGTATTGCCTGCAGATCGGGACAGCACAAAAGCATTGTACAGTGCCATCTGTACAAAGTGCATAGACAATTTTTTGTACCATGCTTTGGCTTTTCGCATGGCACTGTATGGTTGGAGGACCTGATCTGAGAGATCCACACCCCCCTTGTACCGATTGTAATCCAAGATACAATCTGGCTTTCGGACTTGTGCTGTGGTCCCACGAACAGTGACAAGGGTGCTGTTGTCACGGTGTATGGTGGTCAGGATAAGGACATCCCTTTTGTCCTTATACTTGACCACCAGCATGTTGTCGCTGCATTGGGCTCTGCTTTCCCCTTTTCTCAGCATTTGCCCAATTAGCGGCTTGGAGGCCGCGCTGATTTTTTCGCACGGTGCCACATGCAGCTGTACCTCTGGCAGAGAGGGCCTTGAAGAGTGGGATGCTGATGTAAAGGTTGTCAATGTAGAGGTGATAACCCTTATCCAGCAGTGGGTGCAGCAATTCCCATACAATTTTACCACTCACCCCCAGGACGGGGGGGCATTCAGGGGGGTTAATCTGGGTGTCCTTCCCCTCGTAGACCCCAAATCTGTGGTTGTACCCTGAGGTACTCACACAGTTTGTACAGTTTTATTCCGTACCTGGCCCTCATACTGGGCAGGTATTGTCGGAATTTTAGCCTCCCTTTGAAGTGAACAAGAGATTCATCAATAGCGATGTCCCTCTGGGGTATGTATGCCTCAGCAAATTTTCTGCTGAAGTGTTCAACCACTGTCCGAATTTTATATAGACGATCAAAGTTGGGATCGTCTCGGGGAGGACACTGCGCATTATCACTATAATGAAAAAATCTTCGGATCCCTTCAAATCGTGTCCTTTTCATGGCCATGCGGAATAATGGTGTACTGTAGGGAATATCAGTACTCCAGTACTGACGGACCTCTGTTTTTTTATTTTATTTTTTTATTATGCCCATATGCAGCACAATTCCCCAAAATGTCATCATATCTGCTGCATTTACGGGGATCCATCTGGGGTGTGATGACGTGGGATTTTGGGTGAAAAATTGCTGGGCATACAGGTTCGTCTAAAGATGTATTATTTCCTCACTGAAAAAGAATTTGAAGAAGTCAATTTCAGTGAGGCCAGTGGTGTCAACCTGGATTCCTGAGCTGCTGCTGAAATCCGGAATGAGGGTTGAACATTTTTGGGGGGTGCAATCCATACGGGATCAATTGCTGCAGGAGTTGCCTGGGTCCTAGAGCGCCTTGTTGGGGGTCCTTCATCACCAGATGAGGAGGAGGAAGGATCTTCCTCACTGGCTGTATCCGTGTCGGACGCAAGGATGGCGAAAGCCTCCTCTGGTGAATAGCGCCTTGTTGACGAATGGACCTTTTTAATTTTTTTCCCCAAACCCTGGGGATGTGTGTGTAAGTGGTGCTTTTACACATGTAATGTGTGGGGCTTGTGTAATAGGGTACTCTTTATTATAACAAAACAGAGAAAAAAAAAAAAGAAGTAGAGAGGTAAAATGTAGAAGAAAAAATGTAAAGAAAAATCAGATTTAAAAAAAAAGTTTGTATAAAAAAAAACAAACAGACGTTCACTACACTAATACCCTCCCTATAAATTTATCCGACGAAAATTCGTTTTTACAAAAGAAAAACGGACGTCACCAACAATGTGACGTACGCTCCCCTAATGCACTTTTTATGCAAGAAAAAAAAAAAAAAAAGCTACCTCCCTACCTATAAAACTACTTTGTACTTTTTTTTTTTTTCTAAAAGAAGATCGGTCATCACTAACGATGTGACACCGGCTACGCTACCTTGCTATATCTAAAACTACGCTGTACTAACTACTATTTTTTGTTAAAAAAAAAACTTGGACGTCGCTTAGACTGCGAAGTCCACTACACTAACTAGCTAAAAAAGAAAAATTCCGGTGGCGCAGTCTCTGATCAGCAGCAGTACTGATCAGAGCGCTGCAGACACAGGAAGAGCACGAACGCTCTGTGCGGGACGCCGCGCACAGGAAAGGCGGTGCAAAAAAGTGCGCAAAAAAATCAATTGGGGGGGGTAGGGGGGAAGGAGAGGGAAGGGGAACTGGAACAGGGGTTGGAAAGGGGTGGGGAAGGTGCTGCTGCGATCACAGGCCTCACACAGCAGGCAGATGGCAGCAGAGTGCACGAAGCTGGAGCAGGAGATCAGCACAGCACAGGAGGTCAGATCGCCGGGTTGATCACGCAGGCCACCAATGGTTTCCTTTACTAAGGTGAGACAGAGGGGCTTGGACAACCGCTCTGCACGCCAAATCTAAGAGAAAGATGGTGTGCAGGGCAGTGATTGGTATTTTAAATTAACCCCTTTGGCGCCGATTGGCTGAACAATAGCTTCTAGCCAATCAGCGCCATAGGGGTTAATCAGGTGAGGTGACGTGGCGATCACCCCACCTACTGTGACGGCTGTGATTAGTGCTGTGTGACGTCGAACATATCACAGCCTGTCACATGCTTTTTTTTTTCTTTTTAACAACTTTGCAAATTTTGCTGTGATTGGCTGGTGAAAGTTCAGCAGCCAATCACCGAAGCGGGAGGAAGGATTAGTCCCTCGTGGTGAAGTGCCAGGATGGCCTGCTGTTAGAAACAGCAGCCAACCTCACCCGGTCACCGCGCGATGCAGCGCGGTGACGGAAATAGCAGCGCCGTACTAGCACTGCGGTTCGCAACGCAGTACTAGTACGGCGCATGTCAGGAAGGGGTTAAAACATGTCACTGATCTGTCAACCAACATTTGAGGTATGCTGAAATCGGTGACTGATCTGGATTAAACGAACCTAGCATTCAACAGTTCAGCTACTAGGTTTTCAATAGGGCTTAAACGTATGCTACATTTTATTGCAATTACATCCATATTAAAGCGGACCCGACACGAAACATGCTACACAATCCGTAGGCAGTATGCATAACAGAGCTACACAATCCGTGGGCAGTATGCATAACAGAGCTACACAATCTGTGGGCAATATGCATCAGGCACTGGCCGTATGAACAGAGCTACACAATCCGTGGCTAGTACGCATCAGGCACTGGCCGTATGAACAGAACCACACAATCCGTGGGCAGTATGCATCAGGCACCGGCCGTATTAACAGAACTACACAATCCGTGGGCAGTATGCATAACAGAGCTACACAATCTGTGGGCAGTATGCATCAGGCACTGGCCGTATGAACAGAAACACACAATCCGTGGGCAGTATGCATCAGGCACTGGCCGTATGAACAGAACCACACAATCCGTGGGCAGTATTCATCAGGCACTGGCCGTATGAACAGAGCTACACAATCCGTGGGCACCAAAAACACATGGGCTACTTGCATAGTGAACAAGTCTGTAGGAACCTGTTCACACCACCAAAGAACTTGAAGACACAAAAACGCACAGAGGTAAAAAATACTCTGTTGTAAAAAAGTCACAGTAAATAAGCAAGTGCTAGTCAAAAAATGAAAAAAATACAGGGTATTTAGTTAATACGTTTTTTTGCAAAAAAAAAATGTATGTTAAGCTGCTCCACCAATCGCCAAGGTATACCCATAATAGAGCAGTCCTGTCTAATGTATATAATCCCTATCTGATGTATTTAAAAACCTGATCCTCTGTATAGTACCTGTATAAGCAGGGTTCAGAGAGAAAAAATATACATGTGGACAAGCAGGATGAAACAGCTACAATCCGTGGGCAGTATGCACAACAGAGCTATACAATCTGTGGGCAATATGCATCAGGCACTGGCTGTATGAACAGAGCTACACAATCCGTGGCCAGTACGCATCAGGCACTGGCCGTATGAACAGAACCACACAATCCGTGGGAAGTACGCATCAGGCACTGGCCGTATGAACAACCACACAATCCGTGGGCAGTATGCATCAGGCACTGGCCGTATGAACAGAGCTACACAATCTGTGGGCAGTATGCATCAGGAACTGGCTGTATAAACAGAGCCAGGTATGTTTGACTCAAACGCTGCAAAATGTCACAGAAAAACACACTTTAAGGGTAGGTGCACACGTTCAGGATTTTGTGTGTTTTTTTCGCGTTTTTTCGCTATAAAAACGCGAAAAAAAGCTTACATATGCCTCCCATTATTTTCAGTGTATTCCGTATTTCTTGTCCAAATGTTACATTTTTTTCCACGAAAAAAATCGCATTGCAGAAAAAAAAGCAACATGTTCATTAATTTGCGGAATTGCGGGGATTCCGCACACCTAGGAATGCATTCATCTGCTTACTTTCCGTATGGGGCTATGCCCACCATGTGGGAAGTAAGCAGATCGTGTGCGGTTGGTACCCAGGGTGGAGGAGAGGAAACTCTCCTCCACGGACTGGGCACCATATAATTGGTAAAAAAAAAAAAGAATTAAAATAAAAAATCGTGATAAACTCACATTCTGATGGCCCCGGAGTCTTCCTGCCTCTCATTGGTGCACGCTCTCTCTTCCGTTCCTATAGATGCTTTGTGTGAAGGACCTGCGATGACGTCGCGGTCATGTGACCGTGACATCGCGGTCATGTGACCGTGACGTCATCACAGGTCCTACACACAAAGCAACAGCTGAGGAGATCGGGGGCCATCAGAGGGTGAATATAACCTTTTTTTAAATTTTTGTTATTATTTTTAACATTATATCTTTACTATTGATGTTGCATAGGCAGCATCTATAGTAAAAAGTTGGTCACACTTGTCACGCACTATGCTTGACAAGTGTGACCAACCAATCAGTTTTTCAAGCAATGCTACGCTTGGAAAACTTTAGTATTCTGCAAGCTACTTACGCTTGCAAAATGCTAAAAAAAAAAAAAAAAAAACACCCGGCGGAAAAACGGGGGAAAAAAAAAAAGGAAAAGGAAGCATGCGGATTTCTTGCAGAAAATTTCCGGTTTTCTTCGGGAAATTTCTGTAAGAAATCCTGACGTGTGCACATAGCCTAAAAGCCACAATGTAAGCAGAGGCCTTTCACTGCAGGTCAGCAGACGAGGAGAAGACGCCTCTGTCTAGTCTACAGAGTGGTATCGCCCCCCGGCAGCTTTCTTAAGAGTCAAACATACTTAGCTGATTTCATACATTCAGTGCCTGATAAATGCGGTCTTCCTACAAGCAGAATGCATCTGGGATCACTTTTTTTCTGTCTAAAAAGAAACATTTTTATAGTTTTCCACATTTTTGCAAAAAATACAAACAACATTTTGTGTCACAGCACATCAATATCCCGGTTTAATTTTTTCCATAAAAGCAGTCAAAAGTTTTAGTACTTTTGTGCACTGTTCTCGGGTGCATTAATGTATTTTTCTTTGGGTGAGGTAGAGGGGACTGTGTGTTTGGCCTGTAGACGGAAAGTGAGGGGTAAAAAAAAAAAAAAAAAAAAATCTCTTGACCCATCCTTTGGACAGATCACTATATCCGATTAGTGGGAGGGGGCAGCTTTTGCTTATAAGCCCCATACACAATAGCTAGCGGTGGGAAAAACGATGGGTTGGCCGATCAATCAGCCGGCAGCCATATCTCCGGACTCTTCCATTCACAGAAGCAATCGCTGTACGTCCGTTCCCGTGTTCTCTGCCAGTCTGCTCCTCTGCCGTTTTACCTCACCGAGAACAAAAGGATCAGCTGTACAAAATTGGACATGTCAGGTCCTTAACTCTCTGGTCATCGCCTGTCAGGGAAGGGTCGAAAGTGCCACATACACAGACTGTTGGCCAAGCCCGATGCTATGGTCCTGTTTGACCAACAATAGTTTAATTTGTATGGGGGCCTTAGGTTTGCAGAAAAAAAGTAAATAAGAATTAAGTCAAATTTTGTCGTAGTTTTTCATTTTAAATGTGAAAAAAATATACTTACATTCCAATCTAAAGAGGTTACATCCTTGTTGCTCGGAACATCTTGTCCCCCTTCTCGTATACAGTGTCTAAGGACCAGCTGCGTAGATGCCCCAGTGCTGTTCTCACTAAGATTCCATATCCTGGCTGTTGAATCTCCTGACCTATCAAATTAAGCCCAAGAGGAGAGTGGAGAGGAAGATGAATCAATTATAAACTGGTTCAGTTTCTACACATTTTTAAATAAGTACATAAATAGGCTAAAAAAAATTATATATATATATATGTATGTGAAGTATGCAGCACTTGAATTATTACTGCGGATGCCTCTACAGATTTTACCCTTTGTTCCCATTTCACCCTATGCGGCATAATCTGCTTCAGGTCACACAGCGACTGCTGCTTCCTTTGACCTCACGTCAACAGAGCAGAGCAGTTCTCTGTCCGCAGACATCATGCTCATTGACATCCAGTGCCTCGTAGTCAGGCAGTGGGGAGCAGCTGTCAATCAGCAGGATGTTAACAGTGACACCCCATTGACAAAAGAGCCGAAGAAAAGCTGCTCCGACGATGCGAGTTGGAGGAGATTGTCGAAGGACAGAAAAAGCAGGTAGCTAGCAAGTGTCTGTCGGTAAACTCTTACCCTCCCCCCCTATACCATAAAATCAATAGTACTGGACAACCCTTTTAACACCCCCATATTCACGGTAAAATCTATATCAGTATATTAACGCCTCGTGTGCCTGTTCCCCAGAATTATGAGCATTGGCTACATTTAAATTGGCTGTTAAGGATATTTTTTAGGATAGAAATTAAACTGGTTGTTCCATCTTGATAACATAGGTAAGATTGCAACAAGCATGTAAACCTGGAGAAATTCTAATTTTACAGCCTGTTGCCCAAGTTACCACCAACCAGTCCATCAGAGGTGGTAGGCTTCCTAAGCATGGAGTGTTCGCTTGTATGCTCTGGATTTTAAAGAGCCTGTCGGCAGCAAGTACAGAAAGCACAGCAAAAGTATACACTTTTTATCACTATATAAAAAGGTAAAATAGACAGTAAAGTGTGCACCCATATACACACTTGCTATTGGACATATAAATGGATTAGGATACATGGATCAGGAGGAAAATGCCGAACATGAGCTCGAAACAAAACGGAACAAGAAAATCCTTAGAAGGGTAAAAACAGACACAAAATGGTAAAAAAAAAAAAGTGGCACTAAAAGCAAAAGCGTGCCTGCACTAATGTGTACATGATAATACATACAAAATATGGAAATATGTCTTGATCAAATAGGGAGACCACAGCAGTGTAAGGTATAGTCACAATAACCTTCCAAGTGTACGTGATGTAAACATTACAGGGCTTGACGACATAGAAAAATGCATAAATGATATGGCAGATATGAACCTGTAAGGTAAAATCAATAATGCATCACAAAGATTGACACATGAATTGTGCCAATGGCATGAAGAGGTATATATTGGTATTAAGTCTGTGGATGAAGAAAAGGTGGGCAACGAGCTATAGTGAGGGACGAGCTATAGAGAGGGACGAGCTATAGAGAGGGACGAGCTATAGAGAGGGACGAGCTATAGAGAGGGACGAGCTATAGAGAGGGACGAGCTATAGAGAGGGACGAGCTATAGAGAGGGACGAGCTATAGAGAGGGACGAGCTATAGAGAGGGACGAGCTATAGAGAGGGACGAGCTATAGAGAGGGACGAGCTATAGAGAGGGACGAGCTATAGAGAGGGACGAGCTATAGAGAGGGACGAGCTATAGAGAGGGACGAGCTATAGAGAGGGACGAGCTATAGAGAGGGACGAGCTATAGAGAGGGACGAGCTATAGAGAGGGACGAGCTATAGAGAGGGACGAGCTATAGAGAGGGACGAGCTATAGAGAGGGACGAGCTATAGAGAGGGACGAGCTACAGGCACACAGTAGTCAGATGTCAGATGCATATCTGGCTAAGGAGATAGATCTTCTTAATACATACTTACCTTGTAAGGTCTTCACATCCTGCTCCACCGCTGGAAATTCACCGACCTCCTTATCGGGACACCCAAGTGATGGGTGTCAATATGGAAACTGATGAGGTACCACCTCTTGTGTGGTACCAGCAGAACACCGTCACATTACACACAGTACACGCCATACGCACCACACACACTGTATATGCCGTACGCAGCACACACACACTGTATATGCAGCACACACCACACTGCATATGCACCACACACACTATACGCCGTACGCACCACACACTGTATATGCCATATGCACCACACTGTATATGCCGTACGCACCACACACTGTATATGCCTTACACACCACACACACTGTATATGGCGTACACACCACACTGTATATGCCATATGCACCACACACACACACTGTATATGCCGTACGCACCACACACTGTAAATGCCGTACGCACCACACACTGTATATGCCGTACGCACCACACTGCATATGCACCACACTGTATATGCCATATGCACCACACACTGTATACGCCGTGCGCACCACACACTGTATACGCCGTGCACACCACACACACACACTGTATATGCCGTACGCACCACACTATTCACCGTACGCACCACACACTGTATGCGCCGTACGCACCACACACTGTATACATCGTACGCGCCACACACTGTATATGCCGTACGCACCACACACTGTATACATCGTACGCGCCACACACTGTATATGCCGTACGCACCACACTATTCACCGTACGCACCACACAATGTATGCGCCGTACGCACCACACACTGTATATGCCATATGCACCACACACTGTATATGCCGTACGCACCACACTGCATATGCACCACACACTGTATACGCCGTGCGCACCACACACTGTATACGCCGTGCGCACCACACACTGTATACGCCGTGCGCACCACACACTGTATACGCCGTGCGCACCACACACTGTATACGCCGTGCGCACCACACACTGTATACGCCGTGCGCACCACACACTGTATACGCCGTGCGCACCACACACTGTATACGCCGTGCGCACCACACACTGTATACGCCGTGCGCACCACACACTGTATACGCCGTGCGCACCACACACTGTATACGCCGTGCGCACCACACACTGTATACGCCGTGCGCACCACACACTGTATACGCCGTGCGCACCACACACTGTATACGCCGTGCGCACCACACACTGTATACGCCGTGCGCACCACACACTGTATACGCCGTGCGCACCACACACTGTATACGCCGTGCGCACCACACACTGTATACGCCGTGCGCACCACACACTGTATACGCCGTGCGCACCACACACTGTATACGCCGTGCGCACCACACACTGTATACGCCGTGCGCACCACACACTGTATACGCCGTGCGCACCACACACACACACTGTATACGCCGTGTGCACCACACTATTCACCGTACGCACCACACACTGTATGCGCCGTACGCACCACACACTGTATACATCGTACGCACCACACACTGTATATGCCATATGCACCACACACTGTATATGCCATACGCACCACACTGCATATGCAATATGCACCACACACTGTATACGCCGTGCGCACCACACTGTATATGCCGTACGCACCACACTATTCACCGTACGCACCACACACTGTATGCGCCGTACGCACCACACACTGTATACATCGTACGCACCACACACTGTATATGCCATATGCACCACACACTGTATATGCCATACGCACCACACTGCATATGCAATATGCACCACACACTGTATATGCCGTACGCACCACACTGCATATGAACCACACACTGTATATGCCGTACGCACCACACACTGTATATGCCGTACGCACCACACTGCATATGCACCACACACTGTATATGCCGCACGCACCACACACTGTATATGCCGCACGCACCACACACACTGTATACGCCGTACGCACCACACACTGTATACGCCGTACGCACCACACACTGTATACGCCGTACGCACCACACACTGTATACGCCGTACGCACCACACACTGTATACGCCGTGCGCACCACACACTGTATACGCCGTGCGCACCACACACTGTATACGCCGTGCGCACCACACACTGTATACGCCGTGCGCACCACACACTGTATACGCCGTGCGCACCACACACTGTATACGCCGTGCGCACCACACACTGTATACGCCGTGCGCACCACACACTGTATACGCCGTGCGCACCACACACTGTATACGCCGTGCGCACCACACACTGTATACGCCGTGCGCACCACACACTGTATACGCCGTGCGCACCACACACTGTATACGCCGTGCGCACCACACACTGTATACGCCGTGCGCACCACACACTGTATACGCCGTGCGCACCACACACTGTATACGCCGTGCGCACCACACACTGTATACGCCGTGCGCACCACACACTGTATACGCCGTGCGCACCACACACACTGTATACGCCGTGCGCACCACACACACTGTATACGCCGTGCGCACCACACACACTGTATACGCCGTGCGCACCACACACACACTGTATACGCCGTGCGCACCACACTATTCACCGTACGCACCACACACTGTATGCGCCGTACGCACCACACACTGTATACATCGTACGCACCACACACTGTATATGCCATATGCACCACACTATACATCGTGAGCACCACACTGTATACGCCGTGCGCACCACACACACACACTGTATATGCCGTACGCACCACACACTGTATGCGCCGTACGCACCACACACTGTATACATCGTATGCACCACACACTGTATATGCCGTACGCACCACACACTGTATATGCCGTACGAACCACACACTGTATATGCCGTACGCACCACACACTGTATATGCCGTACGCACCACACACTGTATATGCCGTACGCACCACACACTGTATATGCCGTACGCACCACACACTGTATATGCCGTACGCACCACACACTGTATACGCCGTGCGCACCACACTGTATACGCCGTGCGCACCACACACTGTATACGCCGTGCGCACCACACTGTATACGCCGTGCGCACCACACACTGTATACGCCGTGCGCACCACACACTGTATACGCCGTGCGCACCACACACACACACACACTGTATACGCCGTGCGCACCACACTATTCACCATACGCACCACACACTGTATGCGCCGTACGCACCACACACTGTATACATCGTACGCACCACACACTGTATATGCCATATGCACCACACACTGTATATGCCGTACGCACCACACTGCATATGCACCACACTGCATATGCACCACACACTGTATATGCCATATGCACCACACACTAAATGCCGTACGCACCACACACTGTATATGCCGTACGCACCACACACTGTATATGCCATATGCACCACACACTGTATACGCCGTGAGCACCACACACTGTATACGCCGTGCGCACCACACACTGTATATGCCGTACGCACCACACTATTCACCGTACGCACCACACACTGTATGCGCCGTACGCACCACACACTGTATATGCCATATGCACCACACACTGTATATGCCGTACGCACCACACACTGTATATGCCGTACGCACCACACACTGTAAATGCCGTACGCACCACACACTGTAAATGCCATATGCACCACACACTGTATATGCCGTACGCACCACACACTGTATATGCCGTACGCACCACACTGCATATGCAATATGCACCACACACTGTATATGCCATATGCACCACACACTGTATATGCCGTACGCACCACACTGCATATGAACCACACACTGTATATGCCGTACGCACCACACACTGTATATGCCGCACGCACCACACACACACATACTGTATATGCCGTACGCACCACACTGCATATGCACCACACAATGTATATGCCATACGCACCACACACTGTATACGCCGTGCGCACCACACACTGTATACGCCGTGCGCACCACACTGTATACGCCGTGCGCACCACACACTGTATACGCCGTGCGCACCACACACTGTATACGCCGTGCGCACCACACACTGTATACGCCGTGCGCACCACACACTGTATACGCCGTGCGCACCACACACTGTATACGCCGTGCGCACCACACTGTATACGCCGTGCGCACCACACTGTATACGCCGTGCGCACCACACACTGTATACGCTGTACGCACCACACACTGTATATGCCGTACGCACCACACTATTCACCGTACGCACCACACACTGTATGCGCCGTACGCACCACACACTGTATACATCGTACGCACCACACACTGTATATGCCGTACGCACCACACACTGTATATGCTGTACGCACCACACACCCTGTAAACGCCGTACGCAGCCTCTTGCCTGGTATAACCAGCGGAACATAGTCGCGAATGATTCACTGACCGTCACCATCTTTGCACAGGAGGAGCGCATGCGCAGTTTTAATGTGACCGCCGCTATCTGTCTGCGCAAAGATGGCAGTGGTCTGATTTACTGTGCCTGCGTGAATTCCGTGCAGGCGCAGTGAATAATTCGGCTGATCCCGGTGGCAGATGCGTGACGTGTCTACAGGCAGAGGAAGCCGTTCACATTATAGGGGTTTTCCAACGAACGAAAGTTCATTTAAAAATTGTCTGTGTCGGACCGTGTACAAAACATACCACATCTCCTTGGGCAGGGGAGGAAGCAAAAGACACTTTTGGAATGCTTCAATAGAAGCTGCCATAACCCGATCGGCTCCGCTACATACAGGGGATGATCAGATCGCCTGTATGTAGCAGAATTGCTGACTTGCTATGAGCACGACCACTGACTCCCCCCACATTAAAGGGGGAGACATGGCATGTGCTGTACCAGTATGGCATGTGCTGTACCAGTATGGCGCATGTCATGAAGGAGTTAAAGCTTGCCTGCATTCCACCGGCTTCAGTCCATTTGCCGATCCTGCAGCGGCAAATCTGCCTTTGGATGCAGCATGGGAGACCGCACCATCCAGACAAGTGAGGTGACCATGCTGCTGGCACAAACTGTCAAATCTTCACCCCATACCCTCAGGTAAGGAAGTCGTGGATTGCAGGTGTTGTCCTACTAAAATGTACCAAAGTTCATAAAAAAAGAGAACAAAAAACAACAACAAAAAAACACCATGTCTGATTGTAGAGAGTCTCCCACCTATCACTAGAAAAGGACTCCTGAACCTCCTTTCCGCCACAGCACAGAAGACTGAATACAGAAAGATGGCGACCCATACAAGCTGCCGCTCTATGTCCTATGGAGTAACAGGCCGTCTCCGGCATTACCACAGATGACGAATGAAACTAGCAGCAGAATGCATTTGTTCTTATGCTGCACCATTCAATCCTTTTCAAGGTGAGAAGAAATTGGGAGATGGAACACTGCTCGATCCCCAGCGTCAGACACTTTTCTCCAATCCTTTGCATAGGTAATAAACGTGTTCTATGTAATACACAGCAATACTTGAAGAATCCTACCCTGAGGCTAGAAGATCACTAACTGGGTTCCAGGCACAAATGAACACTTCGGACTCATGACCACGTAAAACCACTGCCTTGCTGGATGGGATTTCTACATCTCCATCGACTTCCATCATGTCCGTGTGGTTATCTGCAATAAAAAAAATAATATGAGAGATTAGAACTGAAAATTATAAAAGAGAAACTGAATTCCAACCCAAGCAAATTAAGGTATCAGGTGAATATTGTGGGACGTCAAATTGAAACCTTTAGAGAGAAAAAAAAAAAAAATGTAAAACCAAAATCATCCACTACCCTAGAATAAACAGCTAGACCCGTACGTCAAGCATGATCGTGGCCTCACACAGATGAATGCACGGTCTAGCTTTCGATTGTTGCGTAATCCAAGACTTTCTAAAAGTTTCATTTTGACGCATGTAGGAGGACCTCGCAAATCTCGCCACCATTCGCGGGCAGTGGGATCTCACAGGCCATAACGTGGGAAGTATTACCAGGTTACTGCCTAGGAGGAGACGGATGTTCCTGAGAGCAAGTATGTACATTTGTGTTTCTTGCCCACATATGATCAATAAGTAACTTTTATATTTCCATTAACTACAGAAAATAAAAAGTCTTCATACAACTGAAGGACTCTACTTCCTAAAATGTATCAAAATTATTGCTTTTGGGGGGCGTGACCGGATGTGGAGCTGAGCGGACGTGCGAGGCTCGAGCTCCCTAACCACCAGCTATCATAAGCGGCCCAAAGCACAGTGAGGTGACCGGAGGAGGTCAGATCTGAAGATAAGATAAGCCAGGCGGTGGTGCACTCCAGGAATGAAGCGAGGGAGAAGGAGGGGGCAGGCGCCCAGCAGGGTCCAGGTCTTTGAAGCGATGGGTAGTTGGATCCAAGATGGCGACCGCAACTC
The DNA here is from genome assembly GCF_032444005.1 of Ranitomeya imitator. NCBI lineage: Eukaryota > Metazoa > Chordata > Amphibia > Anura > Dendrobatidae > Ranitomeya > Ranitomeya imitator. The sequence continues at coordinate 463,740,359 of NC_091286.1, read as the reverse complement.
TCACCACGCGGCCGCCGGCAGCAGCAGGAGTGATGGCAGTGTGAAGCAAAGGTCAGAGCTGCACAGTGAATCACTCCACCAGCCCCAAACTCCCAGCAAAACTGAAAGATCCCTGAGCACACAGAGCTATTCACCAACGCTGCAGTCGCTGCTTTTCCCCCCTGCTAGGAATGCTGAAGGTTCAGAGCCTGAAGATTTACAGCCACTAAACACAGCCCTGACCGTCTCCTCAGACTCTCCTATTACAGACTCCAATTCTGCCCCTGTCACTGTAGCCACACTCAAATCCCTGCTGGGAGACCTGAAGCAAGCCATTCATACTGATATCACAACGGCTTTCACTGAGCTACATAAAGAAATAACGCAGATTGGCGACAGAACCTCACACATAGAGGGGAAACTGGAGGAATATACTACGGCGCACAACCAACTAGTAGACGCGCATAATGAAGCGGACGAAGAAATCATGGCCCTAAAACTGAAGCTTGCAGACCTAGAAGACCGATCCAGGCGCAATAACCTACGTTTCAGAGGAATCCCTGAGAGTGTGTCAGCGGATACACTAAAGGAGTTTCTAATGGACTTCTTCACAATTCTGGTGCCGTCAGCAGAACAGAGGGACCTGCTGATTGACAGGGCACATCGGATCCCCAAACCAAAGTCTGCTCCCAGCTCCGCACCGCGAGACGTGATAGCCAGGCTGCACTTCTACCATTTCAAGGAGGCAGTGACCAAGTCAGCGTCAGCAAAGCAAGAACTTCCAGAAAGATTCCGGAACATTCTGGTGTTCACCGACTTGTCTGCGACAACCCTGAACAGGAGGCGAGAATTCTCATCCGCAACCAAGATTCTACGGGACAACAGTATTGTCTACAAGTGGGGATATCCAGTAAAGCTCATCGTGACGAAAAACGGAACTTCACACGTCCTTGCGTCTCCCAGAGAGGCCATGACCCTGCTCCAGGAATGGTCCCTGACATCAGTGGATGAAGATACCAGCTCCCCACTAAAGAAAAGACCCCCGACACTGAACAAAGAATGGACCTGATTCTCACGCAAGTACTCTGTTACCATATGTATCCCGTGTGCCTATGCCAGGACACCACACTGTTATTTTTTTGCCTGGCTGGCAGGTTGAAGGGGCATGAGAATATTGCTTTCGTTTTTTCTATTCTCTCCCCCCCTTTAATACTGGATAGGAACGACTATCCAGTTGGTTCACATAGAACCGGACTCTGAGTTGTACAAGTTGTACTTGTTCTGGTTGTTGTTAATTACTTTAACCCCTTTGTTTCCCTTATTATTATCCTGTATCTGGTGACTGATTGAATTTTTTTTTCTTTTTTGTAACTGATGGTATTTCAAATATCTAGCATTAATGTGAAAGGCCTAAACAGCCCTTTCAAGAGATCGTTATTATGGAAGGAAGCCCAGGCACTCAAAGCGGACATACTATGTGTCCAAGAAACTCATTTAAATCGTGATGATACCCATAGACTACAACATAAAAATTACCCCCATATCTATGTGTCATATGCGGCGAAAAAGAAGAGAGGGGTAGCGATTGCAATAAAAGTCACTGTAGCGTTCCAGCTTGTTGATAGCGTTCTGGATGATGAAGGCAGATATGTAATATTGATATGTAGCATCAATAACAAGGTGTATACAATTGCATCTATATATGCACCCAATACAGGTCAAATCACTTTTATTAAAGACCTCATAACTAAATTATCCAAAATAAAACAAGGATCCCTGCTAATCTGTGGAGATTTTAACCTCGTCCCGATCCCCAACATAGACAAATCTTGGTGCTCAAAGAAAAAGTCCCAATCCCATGCGCTGTCCCAGTGTCTTATATCAGAAGAATTGTATGACACGTGGAGGGTCCTTCATGCTTCTGAAAGGGATTATACATATTACTCCCACCCACATAAAGTATATTCAAGAATAGATCTAATAGTAGTGGATAAATGGCTCCTACAAAATATACAATCAGCAAAAATTGGGAACATAACCTGGTCGGACCACGCTCCTGTAACATGCCAAATTAAAGAGACGTACAATAATTTAACTTATTCTCCGTGGAGAATTAATAACTTCTTAATAGCCTCAGATAATATTAAATCCCAACTTAACGACCTTCTCCAGGAATTTTTTGATATCAATAGTACCCCTGACATATCCCCGACCACAGTGTGGTGCGCCCACAAGGCCTATATAAGAGGGCGGCTAATACAGATAGCAGCGCAACACAAAAAATTGAGAATGCGACAAATAGAAGAGCTCAATAAAAATATAGCAACAATGGAAAACATCCATAAACATAGCCCATCACCCACGGTATATAGGAAACTACAAAAGGCAAGATACGAACTATATCAGCTATTCCAATATAAATATGAGCATAATTTGAGGAGGAATAAAGCTAAATATTATTGGCAGGGGAATAAGGCGAGTAAAATACTTGCCAATAAGATTAAAGCGAGATTAACAAAGCAAAAAATAGCTCACATACAAGATGATCAAAAGAACAAAATATACAACCCTAAAGAAATTGCGAATACTTTCGCAAGATATTACTCCTCACTCTATAATCTCAAGACCGACAACCTTATCCCACAACCCAACGCTGAGCTAATTAATAATTTCCTGAATAGCATATCTTTACCCCAAATCCCAGAGGATAAATTGATGGCAATAAATAAACCTATAAGCCAAAAAGAAATCCAACAAACCATTCAGGCAACAAAAAATAATAAATCCCCAGGACCGGATGGTATAACTAATGAATACTTGAAGTTATTCAACCAAATATTGTCCCCACATCTATTATTAGTCTTCCAAAATATATTTGAAACAGGCAAAATACGAGAAGAAATGTTACAAGCGACTATAGTCCCTCTTCCCAAGCCAGGAAAAACTCCCGATCATCCAAGTAATTTCAGGCCAATATCCCTACTAAATACTGACCTCAAGCTGTACTCCAAAATCTTAGCAAATAGACTCTCCGATGTAATCCCTTCCCTGGTGCACAGAGACCAGGTTGGATTTATCAAATCTAGACAGACATTGGACGGCACCAGACGAATGATTGACCTCATCCATGTGGCGGGGAGCGACCGGACGCCTTCTCTGCTCCTATCCCTGGACGCGGAGAAGGCGTTCGATCGGGTGCATTGGGGATACCTGTTTGAGGTTCTGGCCAGATTCGGATTTACGGGTAATATTGCTAAAGCAATCACTCTGCTATATTCTCACCCATCAGCATCGGTTTCTGTCTCTGGAATGATGTCGGACAGGTTTACTATTACTAACGGGACGAGACAGGGGTGTCCGCTATCACCCCTTATATTCGCTTTGGTGATTGAGCCTCTAGCGCAGAAAATTAGATCACACTCGATGATATCAGGAATTCAGGTGAATAAAACGGAACACAAAATAGGCTTATTTGCTGACGACATCATTCTAGCGTTAACAAACCCGACAGAATCATTACCGGCAGCAATGCAAGTAATCGATTCATATACTAAAATATCATATTATAAGCTGAACGTGTCTAAATGCCAGGTATTAAACCTGACCCCTCTCACAAAACACCCCAAAAGCTTTGAGAATAAGTACCCTTTTAAGTGGGAAAATGACCACATTGAGTATTTGGGTATTCGGCTGACACTCTCGGCAGATAAAATGCTATCACTGAATTATGAGTCTCTAAGGAAGAAAATCCAAACTGACATGTTACGTATGAAGAAACACGAACTATCATGGCTGGGCAGGATTGCATCGGTAAAAATGTTCATTCTCCCACAAATACTGTATTTGTTCCGCAATCTCCCCATCATATTCCCAATGAAAATATTAAAAGAGATTCAAGCAATGATTTTAAAATACATTTGGCAAGAGAGAAAACCCAGAGTCCAAGCGGACACGCTTTACATCCCTATGAGTAAGGGTGGCCTGGGGTGCCCCTCAGTGGTCCGGTACTACAGGGCCGCATTATTCGAACAGTTACGATTCATGTGGAATAATGATGATGATCGGCACTGGATAGCAATTGAAAAACATTTGATGAGAACCTCCAATGTCTCAGCTTTTTACCATGCACATCAAACTAAAGTCCCTAATAGAAACCTAAAAATGTCCCCAACAATAGACGCGGCTCTGGAGCTATGGAGTGTGTTGACTAATAAATTAGGCCTTATACAAACCGCATTCCTCAAAGCTCCTATAGAGACACTGGAGCATTGTATCCCGGACCTCAAACTTAAAAATTGGAATTTACCCAAAACCACCTCAATTGGGAACTTGTATGAGGGGGAGGAATTAATTACTTTTACATCATTGAGAGATAAATACAATGTTCCTCAAAGGGATTTTTACAAATATTTGCAGATCCGGCATTTCCTAACTGAAAGGAAAAAACAGATGCCTGCACCGCCATCTAAACTTTACTCTATGCTGATGAACCCGACATCACAGATTAGAGCGCTGTCCACAAGCTACGACTGTATGTTGGAGAATACCCTGCCCTCTCTAACTACATACCTGCAAAAGTGGGAAAAAGACCTAAACTGCACATTCACACCGGATCAGTGGAGGGCATCCTTCTTAATTATTGGAAGCCAATCTAAATGTAGTAACCACATAGAAAACGCCAGGAAATTGTTATATCGGTGGTATTTCACTCCCAGTAGATTGTCCAGGATGTTCTGCAGTTCCCCAGACACGTGCTGGAGGTGTGGAGACCCCTGTGCAGACATGTTACATATATGGTGGAGTTGTGACAGAATTAGACGTCTGTGGGAAGCCATAGATCATCTGATGTTCCAGATTTGTGGTATACCGGTGACTCTTAATGCACAGCAGGCGTTACTCGCTATTGATTTGGACTCGTTTCCCTATGAGTTCCGTACAGTGATTGTACATATTATTGTAGCAACAAGACTCAAAATTGCTAGTTACTGGAAAAACTCCAGGTGCCCCTCACTGCCCGAGGTCGTATCACTGATCAACGAAAATTGCCTATCAGAAAAAATAATCGCTACATCTAATAATAATATAGCTCAATTTCAGAAAAAATGGAACAATTGGTTATCTTTCCGTTTAAATACCGTTCTTAAATGACTTTGCAGATTTGCATATAGAGAATGTGATTGGATAGTTATTGTAATGTCACCATTTCCCCTATCCTCTTCCCTTCCCTAATCCCCATAACGTTGTGTTAATTATTAAGAATTTAATGTCAATAAGATGTAATGCTTGACACAATTTGTAAATAAAAATTTATGTTTAACAAAATTATTGCTTTTAATCTAATGAAGGATTCAAAATGTTATATATGTTCCCAAAGGCCTATATAAATAAAAACTAGAAAAGAAGTACATTTCAATAGAAAACATTACCATGGACCTCATGTTCTATAGTGATAAATCCCAGCTTACACCATCAGACCACTGGGTGGCACTGCACTATCAGTGTCAATGCCACAGATGTCATTCTGGAAAGTTACATGAACAAGAGCAGATCTCTCTGAAGTACCAGTTAGGGCTTTATATACAGACCAGTGAGAAGACCTCCTTAGAGGGACATATGCCCTTTAGTGTACCCTTCAAATGCATCACAATTTATTTCAAAGCAGCTAACATGAATCGGATAGGGAAAAAAAAAAGTGACACATTTCATTGCACCATGTATAAACAGACACTCGCTCCTCCCCAGAAGCAATGCTTGCAGAATACCTTCACACTCACTCCCAAAGCAGCACCGATTCCTCTATGACTGCACCCCCGATTGTCACACACTGCACCTCTCATAGTACGGTAGCTCCCATGTAATTCTGCTTCCGCAGGGACTCCTTAGCGCTCCTGCATTTTATTCCAGAGCCAGTACCAACTAGAAATGCTCAAACATGGATTATCCTTCCCTCTATAGCCTCCTAAATAAACTTATCAAAGATAATGATGATGACTTCACAGCTCCCGTCACACACTAACTGATAAGGGCTTTTGTTGCAAAGTACAGCAGAGTAAATCTGCCTTGATCTGAGACCAAGTACATTTGGCTTAGACCGAAGTTTCCCCATTTCCAATAATTAAGCCCCAATAATAAAGATCACCTGCTTTACCAGTTATCCCAGCCACCTAGTGTCTTCTCCACACTCTTCAGCACAATGTGGACGTGCAGACTTGAGCGCCACCTGAACATTTACCTTTTGCACACGCCACTTTTTATATTGCGCAATACTGTAGATAAAAGGAAACATTTCCTGGATTGAAGCTTAGGACTTTTATAATGAAATGTATCACTAATTAGAGTCCACACCTGCCATTTACTACCTGCAACACGTCAGTATACAACAGCAGAATAAAATATCCGATTGGCGTTTAGCCATGGATCTCTCCCATCGGCCTACATGCGAGTGGAGACAACAGAAGAACACAGATATCCCACTTCTCAGAGGCTGTAGCTGAAGACCTCATTTAGATAGAGCTCACTGGAAAGAAACAAGGTCCTCACTTCCCAGATCTAAGCAGAATGTCATGCACTGGCAATGCAGCTATGCTGAACTTACTGAGGAAATGGGCACATCCACGCTAGGAAACTCTCGACTAACAAAATTAGAACATCAAAAAGATACATTTATTTCAGTTCTTCAATATAAAAAGTGAAACTCATTCTATAGTCATTACAAACAGTGATGTATTTCAAGGGTTTATTTTTAATGATTATGGCTTACAGCCAATGAAAACCCAAAAGTCATTATCTCAGTAAATTAGAATACTTTATAACAGCAGCTTGAAAAAAATGATTTTAAAATCCGAAATGTTGGCCTACTGAAATGTATGTTCAGTAAATGCACTCAATACTTGGTCGGGGCTCCTTTGGCATCAATCACTGCATCAATGCGGCGTGGCATGGAGGAGATCAGCCTGTGGCCCTGCTGAGGTGTTATGGAAGCCCAGGTTGCTTTGATAGCAGCCTTCAGCTCTTCTGCAGGTATTGGTACTTTTAGTAGTGTGGACAGGTGACAAGTTCTGCTGGAAAAATAGATTTTCAGCTCCCAAAAAGCTTTGTCAGCAGAGGGAAGGAAGCATGAAGTGCTCTAAAATTTCCTGGTAAACAGTTGCGCTGACTTTGGTCTTGAAAAAAAACACAGTGGACCTACACCAGCAGATGACATAGCTCCCAAAACCATCACTGATTGTGGAAACGTCACACTAGACCTTGGAAATCAAGGTCCCAGAGTCTGGAGGAAGAGTGGAGAGGCCACAATCCAAGCTGCTTGAGGTCTAGTGTGGAGTTTCCACAGTGATGGTGTGGGGAGCCATGTCATCTGCTGGTGTAGGTCCACTGTGTTTTATCAAGACCAAAGTCAGCGCAGTCGTCTACCAGGAAATTTTAGAGCACTTCATGCTTCTCTCAGCTGACAAGCTTTTTGGAGTTGGAAATTTCATTCTCCAGCTGTGGGTGGAATCGCGATCCAGCTGTGGGTGGAATCACCATCCACCCGCAGCTATTAACCCATTAAATGCCGCTATCCAACACGGGTCACCGGTGGGTTGGCATGACAACCAGAGGTCTCCTGGAGACCGCTATGGTTGTAACTGCCGGCTTGCTATGAGCGCCGCCCAGTGGTCAGCGCTCATAGAAAAGTGAGGTGTTCTGCTACATACAGGCGATCTGATCTTCGACTGTATGTAGCAGAGCTGATCGGATTATGGCAGCTTTTAGTTTTCCATGGAGACTATTGAAGCATGCCAAAAGTAAAAAAAAATAAAAAATAAAACCCTTTCATGACCCGGGGTATTTTAGGGTTTTTGTTTTTCGCTCCTCATCTTCCCAGAGCCATAACTTTTATTTTTCTGTCGATATGGCCATGTGAGGGCTTATTCTTTGCGGGAAGAGTTGTACTTTTTAACAACACCATTGGTTTTACCATGTCATGTACTCGAAAACGGGAAAAAAATTCCAAGTGTGGTGAAATTGCAAAAAAAAAAAGTGCAATCCCATGCGGTTTTTTTGTTTGGCTTTTTTGCTAGGTTCACTAAATGCTAAAACTGACCTGCCATTATGATTCTCCAGGTCATTACAAGTTTATAGACATCAAACATGCCTAGGTTCTTTTTTTTATCTAAGTGGTGAAAAAAAATTCCAAACTTTACTAAAAAAAAAAAATGGCGCCATTTGCCAATGCCCGTAGCGTCTCCATTTTTTCATTATCTGGGGTTGGGCGAGGGCTTATCTTTTGCATGCTGAGCTGACATTTTTAATTATATCATTTTGGTGCAGATATGTTCTTTTGATCGCCCGTTATTGCATTTTAATGCAATCTCGCGGTGACCCAAAAAACGCAATTCTGGAGTTTCAATTTTTCTTTCTTGCTACACCGTTTAGCAATCAGGTTAATCCATTTCTTTTATAGATAAATCGGGCAATTCTGAATGCGGCTATACCAAATATGTGTATATTTGATTTTTTTATGGTTTTATTTTGAATGAGGCGAAAGGGGGGTGATTTAAACTTTTATATATTTTTTTTTATACTATGCTTTAAGGCTAGAAACTGCCACAACTCTATCGACTCAGCTACAGAGGAGCAAAGCTCAGATTGCTCCTATGTAGCCGAATTCCTGCATTGCTGTGAGCACTGACCACAGGGTGGCGCTCACAGCAATCCGACATCATCGCAATCCAGCTGATGCATCGCTGACCCCCGATCATGTGACGAGGGTCAGCGATGCACTCATTTCAGGCCCGATGGCCGGAAGCGGTAGTAAAGTGCCGCTGTCAGCGTTTTATAGCGGCACTTTATAGCAATTCCAACCGCCGCTATTGCGGGCACATGTCAGCTGTTCAAAACACGTACTATCCCTTCTGAGGTCAGAAAGGTGTTAAAAATTTTAAAAACACACACATATATATATATATATATATATATATATATATATATATATATATATATATATATATATATATATATATATATATATATATATATATATATATATATATATATATATATATATAGTTTAAATCACCCCCCTTTCGCCCTTTTCAAAATAAAAATAAAAATCAAACATACACATATCCAGTATTGCCGCGTTCAGGATCGCCCAAAATCAATTAAAAAAAAAAAAAAGATTAACCTGATCACTAAATGGCGTAGCGAGAAAAAAGTCAAAACACCGTAAGTTTTTTTTGTTGCCATGACATTGCATTTAAGTGCAAAACTGGGGATCAAAAGATCGGATATGCACAATAGTGACTTTTTTTTTTTTTTAACCCCTTTACCCCCAAGGGTGGTTTGCACGTTAATGACCGGCCAATTTTTACAATTCTGACCACTGTCCCTTTATGAGGTTATAACTCTGGAACGCTTCAATGGATCCTGGTGATTCTGACATTGTTTTCTCGTGACATATTGTACTTCTTGACAATGGTAAAAATTCTTTGATAGTACCTGCGTTTATTTGTGAAAAAAACGGAAATTTGGCGAAAATTATGAAAATTTCGCAATTTTCCAACTTTTAATTTTTATGCAATTAAATCACAGAGATATGTCACACAAAATACTTAATAAGTAACATTTCCCACATGTCTACTTTACATCAGCACAATTTTGGAACCAACATTTTTTTTTTTTGTTAGGGAGTTATAAGGGTTAAAAGTTGACCAGCAATTTCTCATTTCTACAACACCATTTTATTTTAGGGACCACATCTCATTTGAAGTCATTTTGAGGGGTCTATATGATAGAAAATACCCAAGTGTGACACCATTATAAAAACTGCACCCCTCAAGGTGCTCAAAACCATATTCAAGAAGTTTATTAACCCTTCTGGTGCTTCACAGGAATTTTTTGAATGTTTAAATAAAAATGAACATTTAACTTTTTTTCACAAAAAATTTAATTCAGCTCCAATTTGTTTTATTTTACCAAGGGTAACAGGAGAAAATGGACCCCAAACATTGTTGTACAATTTGTCCTGAGTATGCCAATACCCCACATGTGGGGGTAAACCACTGTTTGGGCGGATGGGAGAGCTCGGAAGGGAAGGAGCGCCGTTTGACTTTTCAAAGCAAAATTGACAGGAATTGAGATAGAACGCCATGTTGCGTTTGAAGAGCCACTGATGTGCCTAAACATTGAAACCCCCCACAAATGACACCATTTTGGAAAGTAGACCCCCTAAGGAACTTATCTAGAGGTGTGGTGAGCACTTTGACCCACCAAGTGCTTCACAGAAGTTTATAATGCAGAGCCGTAAAAATAAAACAAAATTTTTTTCCCACAAAAATTATTTTTTAGCCCCCAGTTTTGTATTTTCCTGAGGGTAACAGGAGAAATTGGACCCCAAAATTTGTTGCCCAATTTGTCCTGAGTGCGATGATACACCATATGTGGGGGGAACCACTGTTTGGGCACATGGGAGGGCTCAGAAGGGAAGGAGTGCCATTTGAATGCAGACTTAGATGGAATGGTCTGCAGGTGTCACATTGCGTTTGCAGAGCCCCTAATGTACCTAAACAGTAGACACCCCCCACAAGTAACACCATTTTGGAAAGTAGACCCCCTTAGGAACTTATCTAGATGTGTGCTGAGCGCTTTGACCCACCAAGGGCTTCACAGAAGTTTATAATGGAGAGCCGTAAAAATAAAACAAAAATTTTTTCCCACAAAAATTATTTTTTAGCCCCCAGTTTTGTATTTTCCCGAGGGTAAGAGGAGAAATTCGACCCCAAAAGTTGTTGTCCAATTTGTCCTGAGAACGCTGATACCCCGTATGTTGGGGGAAACCACCGTTTGAGCGCATGGCAGAGCTCGGAAGGGAAGGAGCGCCATTTGGAATGCAGACTTAGATGGAATGGTCTGCAGACGTCACATTGCATTTGCAGAACCCCTAATGTACCTAAACAGTAGAAACCCCCCACAAGTGACCCCATATTGGAAACTAGACCCCCCAGGGAACTAATCTAGATGTGTTGTGAGAACTTTGAACCCCCAAGTGTTTCACTACAGTTTATAACGCAGAGCCGTGAAAATAAAAAATCTTTTTTTTTCCCACAAAAAATATGTTTTAGCCCCGAGTTTTGTATTTTCCCAAGGGTAACAGGAGAAATTGGACCCCAAAAGTTGTTCTCCTATTTGTCCTGAGTACGCTGATACCCCATATGTTGGGGTAAACCCCTGTTTGGGCACACGGGAGAGCTCGGAAGGGAAGAAGCACTGTTTTACTTTTTCAACGCAGAATTGGCTGGAATTGAGATCGGACGCCATGTCGCGTTTGGAGAGCCCCTGATGTGCCTAAACAGTGGAAACCTCCCAATTATAACTGAAACCCTAATCCAAACACACCCCTAACCCTAATTCCAACGGTAACCCTAACCACACCTCTAACCCTGACACACCCCTAACCCTAATCCCAACCCTATTCCCAACCGTAAATGTAATCTAAACCCCAACTGTAACTTTAGCCCCAACCCAAACTGTAGCCCTAGCCCTAACCCTAGCCCTAACCCTAACCCTAGCCCTAACCCTAACCCTAACCCTAGCGGGAAAATGGAAATAAATACATTTTTTTAATTTTTCCCTAACTAAGGGGGTGATGAAGGGGGGTTTGATTTACTTTTATAGCGGGTTTTTTAGCGGATTTTTATGATTGGCAGCCGTCACACACTGAAAGACGCTTTTTATTGCAAAAAATATTTTTTGCGTTACCACATTTTGAGAGCTATAATTTTTCTATATTTTGGTCCACAGAGTCATGTGAGGTCTTGTTTTCTGCGGAACGAGTTGACGTTTTTATTGGTAACATTTTCGGGCACGTGACGTTTTTTGATCGCTTTTTATTCCGATTTTTGTGAGGCAGAATGACCAAAAACCAGCTATTCATGAATTTCTTTTGGGGGAGGCGTTTATACCGTTCCGCGTTTGGTAAAATTGATAAAGCCGTTTTATTCTTCGGGTCAGTACGATTACAGCGACACCTCATTTATATCATTTTTTTATGTTTTGGCACTTTTATAGAAAAAATAATTATTTTGGCATCGCTTTATTCTCAGGACTATAACTTTTTTATTTTTTTGCTGATGCTGTATGGCGGCTCGTTTTTTGCGGGACAAGATGACGTTTTCAGCGGTACCATGGTTATTTATATCTGTCTTTTTGATCGCGTGTTATTCCACTTTTTGTTCGGCGGTATGATAATAAAGCGTTGATTTTTGCCTCGTTTTTTTTCTTTTTTTTTCTTACGGTGTTTACTGAAGGGGTTAACTAGTAGGCCAGTTTTATAGGTCGGGCCGTTACGGACGCGGCGATACTAAATATGTGTACTTTTATTGTTTTGTTTTTTTTTATTTAGATAAAGAAATTTATTTATGGGAATAATATTTTTTTTTTTTTCATTATTTTGGAATATTTTTTTTTATTTTTTAATTTTTTTTTTTTACACATTTGAAATTTTTTTTTTTTACTTTTTTACTTTGTCCCAGGGGGGGACATCACAGATCAGTGATCTGACAGTTTGCACAGCACTGTCAGATCACTGATCTGACATGCAGCGCTGCAGGCTCTGTGAAGCCACCTCCCTCCCTGCAGGACCCGGATCCGCGGCCATCTTGGATCCGGGGCTCGAGCAGGGAGGGAGGGAGGTAAGACCCTCGCAGCAACGCGATCACATCGCGTTGCTGCGGGGGGCTCAGGGAAGCCCGCAGGGAGCCCCCTCCCTGCGCGGTGCTTCCCTGCACCGCCGGCACATCGCGATCATCTTTGATCGCGGTGTGCCAGGGGTTAATGTGCCGGGGGAGGTCCGTGACCGCTCCTGGCACATAGTGCCGGATGTCAGCTGCGATAGGCAGCTGACACCCGGCCGCGATCGGCGGCGCTCCCCCCGTGAGCGCCGCCGATCGCGATGAACGTACTATCCCGTCCATGGTCATAGGGGCCCACCCCACATGGACGGGATAGTACGTCCGATGTCAGAAAGGGGTTAAACAAACTTTAGGTTCTTTTTTAAGTGGTGAAAAAATCCAGACATGTTTGGTGTCTATGAACGCGTAATGACCTGGATTCATATTGGCAGGTCAGTTTTAGCATTTGGAGAACAAAAAATAAGCTCTCACATGGCCATATTGACGGGAAAAAAAAAAAGTTATGGATCTGGGAAAAAGGGAGCGAAAAACAAAACAGACGAAAATGGGCTGCCGCGCGAAGGGGTTAAAAATTGATTTTTCAAAGGCCTTTTGCTCCAAAATCTGCATCAAAGAACTCCATGTAAACGCAATAAAGGGTGACCACACAATGCAAACATGGCTTCCTACCGGTTTCATGTGTGCTGCAGAACAAGTAAAATCATGTGTTTTCACTGAATGGTAAATGGCATAAATTGTTCTAATACATTTTGAATTACAAAAAATAGCTCCTCACATTTATGAACAGTTTAACACATCACTTCAGTGTTTGTACTTTATTGCAGCGCTGAAGTGGCGCTACTAATCAATGCTTCCTGCCCCTAGTCTTATACGTACCAGCTGCCGTATTCATCCGTTATCAGCGCAGCTCCCATCTGTCTCCAGCACTTTATGACTTGCTGGCTCGCTCTAGTGTTTGCGCAAGCAATCCGGAAGTCACAACTCAATGTAAGCCTATGAGTGGCAAAACGATGCTCAGAGGCTTGCATTGAGAGCTTATGCAGTTAAATCAGACTTTCAGTCAAAAGTCGGGGTCAAAAGATAAGGGAACGAGACCAGCGTGTCAACAGGAGCAGCTGAAGATCGAAAGTGGCAAGTATATTATTAGGGACAGGGAACTCCAGCGCTGAAGTGTCGCTTTAATTTGTGCTAAATTAATGTAGTCGCTGTCACTTTTTTTTTTTAATTCTGCCACTCCATATTTACCAAATGCCACATCTTCCAGATAAATTTGGCACAAATTAAACCAGCGCACTTTTTTATGCATAGTAGTAGACTTCCCAGTGTTAGATTAAAGCTAGAAACTAACGCAACAATTGCCGCACATCAATGTTAGGTTCTTGCGCCAATTGCTACTTTTTATGGAATTAATTAGTTCTCTTCCCAGTGTTATAAAATATCGGGAGATTAAGGAGTTGATTGCCACTCATTAAATGTAGAATTTAGCACTTTTTATACATGATAAAAATTGCAACATAAATTTATTTGTTGGATGCCTTAGTTTTTCTAGCCAGGTAATGGCTGTCTTAACAGACTTCTTGCAAATTGTGCAGATACGCAACGTTGCAGTGGACACTAAAATGTTAACAGTTTTCTTCCCTACTTTATCTGAAGTAGTTTTTTTTTTATTTTTTAAAGAAAAATAATTTGTAAGAAATGGATTAAAGCATTGCTAAATTTGGCTTAGACATTTTAAAATATACCTTTTACATAATATTGGCAAAACACGGAGAGCCACCAGTAGACCAAATGAGTGCATTAAAAGGTGCCGGTTAGATTATCCTTCATAATGTAAGTATCCAACAAAAATTGGTCAGACCGCACCCAATACTGACATTGTCTCTATGGACATCGGGGCGCACGTCCACACCAGGGGGTCCATCCCAGTAGAAAGATCCAAGATTCAAATTGAAGAGAAGGACAGCGCCACACCAGGAAGTGATAAGCAGCTGCACACTTTATTCTGCCTCCTGCGGCAACGTTTCGGTCCGAGGACCTTTATCAAGCTTGATGAAGGTCCTCGGACCGAAACGTTGCCGCAGGAGGCAGAATAAAGTGTGTAGCTGCTTGTCACTTCCTGGTGTGGCGCTGTCCTTCTCTTCAATTTGAATCTTGTATCCTTGATAATGTGTCTCCCATTTACATCTCCAAACGAATGGTGATGTATAGGGGGCTTGTGGCCGGGCTTCAAACGACACCGTGATTTCTGCTACATGCAGTGATGCTGTGGCATCGCTGTATAGCACACCAAGTTCTCTAAGAGGACTAACAGAGAAGTAAAAAATAAAAAAAATAATAAATTGTGACCCAACTTGGGCACCACTGTAGGTTTCTATAGTTGTGTTTCCTTGTAAGACATACAAATGATCACATTTCAGGCCAGTTTCTGAGTTCACTTACTTGCCAGTGCATGTCCTCCATTCTCCTCCCCATTCGCTGCATTTTCTCCATTCTTTGTAGACGGCTGTTGGTTATTTGCTGATGCAGCGGCTGCAGCTGCGGCGGCAGCAGCCGCGGCGGCAGCTTGCTGCTGTGCAAGTTTGTCCCTATATGCTTGCTGCCTCGTCTGTACAACATCAGGCATAACCGCATCAATCAGGGAGAGAGACTCAATTGGCCTCCCGTCAAAGAGCGTGCCATCCTGGAGAAGGAGACAAGAAACAAACTTAAACATAAGACTTCAGGAAACAGCTGTTCTATTGCAAATGAAAAGAGGCTTTAGGGTGTTACATATTAGATAAGGTCAGAAGACCTCCTCAACAACAGTTTCTATAGATCACGCTGTGGCTCACCAATTTCTCATCACTGCACCTTCAGTATCTGATCACACTGAGGAGTCAGGAAATCCTATTTTCATGATAATGTTTCCTGAATCTGTTTCTAGGAGGTGATCACTGACGTCCAGGTCAGTGGATCTCTCAAGGCTTAAGGTACCGTCACACTTAGCGACGCTGCAGCGATACCGACAACGATCCGGATCGCTGCAGCGTCGCTGTTTGGTCGCTGGAGAGCTGTCACACAGACCACTCTCCAGCGACCAACGATGCTGGTAACCAGGGTAAACATCGGGTAACTAAGCGCAGGGCCGCGCTTAGTAACCCGATGTTTACCCTGGTTACCATCCTAAAAGTAAAAAAAACAAACAGTACATACTTACCTAACGCTGTCTGTCCTCCAGCGCTGTGCTCTGCACTCCTCCTGTACTGTCTGTGTGAGCACAGCGGCCGGAAAGCAGAGCGGTGACGTCACCGCTCTGCTTTCCGGCTGACCGACGCTCACAGCCAGTACAGGAGGAGTGCAGAGCACAGTGCTAGAGGACAGACGGCTGTAGGTAAGTATGTAGGGTTTGTTTTTTTTTTCTTTTAGGATGGTAACCAGGGTAAACATCGGGTTACTAAGCGCGGCCCTGCGCTTAGTTACCCGATGTTTACCCTGGTTACCAGTGAAGACATCGCTGAATCGGTGTCACACACGCCGATTCAGCGATGTCTACGGGGAGTCCAGCGACGAAATAAAGTTCTGGACTTTCTTCCCCGACCAGCGACAGCACAGCAGGGGCCTTATCGCTGCTGCCTGTCACACTGGACGATATCGCTAGCGAGGACGCTGCAACGTCACGGATCGCTAGCGATATCGTCTAGTGTGACGGTACCTTTAGAAAGCCCTGCCTGATCCTGGCCTACAGCATACCGTTCTAGGACAAGTTTTACACCACACTAGGAACCAAATTAGGTTGTTTCTACCTTTACAAAAAATGTATTGCCTCATGTCTCCTTGTCTTCATTGTAACAGCAAACAATGTACAGTTCGATCCTGTAATCTTATTTCCATTTATCTCTTTGCTATATGTCAATTTTAGGGAGGTTATCAGGGACCGAAAAGGTAAAAAAAAAGAAGAAAAGTAGGATCCAACATGCCGAGGTTTACACATGGAAGACGATTTGCCCAATGCAAATGTCTCTTGGTGGGTCTCATTAGATGTTGAAAAGGGGTTTGCCCACAAACGTATCACTTATCCATATGATTGCTGGAGGTCTGACCACTGGGACTCCCTGCAGTCCAGAGAAAAGGGGTATCAGAGTCTCCTGTGTGAATGAATTGTGAGTGCACATATGAGACGCCCACTTCAATCACTTATAGGACTGACAGACAGCTGAGCTGTCAGCTCAATGGAGGGGAGTGGTGGTCACGTGTGTCACACTATGTGCATGTGGGACTTTGGGAACTCCTATCTCACGATCAGGTGGAAGTCATCTAACCATTTCCAACACGTGACATAATAGTATGTTGCGCGTCTGATGCAAGTGTATAGAGCAGGAACAGCAACGCTGGCTTTATTACACAGGGACCCTGCATTATACCAACTACTTGCCTGCGCATGTCTAGCAGCAGAGACTGCAGCTTGCTCCGACTGCTGCAGTTTATCCAGTTAAATATCGATGTCCAACACTGACCGTAGCATTTACCCCATTCCCGCATTAGGACGTGAATTAACAACCTGGAGTGGGATCCACACGTGTGGAGGGGGCTTAGGAGCTGAGCCTCCACCATATTTGGCTGATGCCTATTACAGAATAAAACCGCAAGCGTGGCTGTTAACCCTTTAAACGCCACTGTCAATCTCTGACAGCAGCATTTGTGTTGGAACGCACCCAACTGCTTGCATGCATGGACTCTCACTAACCACCTGTGATGGGATCTAAGCAGTCAGGGGTCTACTTATCGCCGCCATAACTGCCATTTTGGTCCTCCTATGAAGCCTCCTCTTTGGCCCTTAATTTTAAGGCCATGTTCACACAGTGCGTTTTTTACCGCGGAACCGCGGCGGTTTTGCCGCTGCGGTTCCGCAGCTGTTTTCCATGCAGGGTACAGTACACTGTACCCTATGGAAAACAGGACACACTGTGCACATGGTCCGGAAATTGTAAAAAAAAAGCCGCGCTGAATAGCTCCCGGAAAAAAGAAGGAGCATGTCAATTCTTCTTCCTGAACCGCAGCGGTTCTGCACCCATAGACCTCCATTGTGAGGTCAAAATCGCAGTAAAACCCGCAGATCAAAAATATATCTGCGGGTTTTACTGCGATTTGATGTGCAGAACCGCTGCAGCAGGAAGTGCGGGGGAGCGGGCGGAAGTGCGTGGGCGGAGTGTGGCTGCCCCCCCGTGCTCCGATCCCGCCCCCCGTGCTCCGATGCCCCACCCCGTGCTCCGATGCCCCCCCCCCAGTGCTCCGATGCCCCCCCCTTATACTTACCCGGCGTCCCGGTGTCCGTCCGGCCGTCTTCTCCCTGGGCGCCGCCATCTTGCAAAATGGCGGGCGCATGCGCAGTGCGCCCGCCGAATCTGCCGGCCGGCAGATTCGCTCCAAAGTGCATTTTGATCACTGAGATATAACCTATCTCAGTGATCAAAATAAAAAAATAGTAAATGACACCCCCCCCACTTTGTCACCCCCATTGGTAGGGACAATAAAAAAATTAAGAATTTTTTTTTTTTTTTTTCACTAAGGTTAGAATAGGGTTAGGGTTAGGGGTAGGGTTAGGGGTAGGGTTAGGGGTAGGGTTAGGGGTAGGGTTAGGGGTAGGGTTAGGGGTAGGGTTAGGGGTAGGGTATTTTCAGCCATTTTAGCCCTAAAAAGCTTCCTAGGAAACACACAGTAAAAAAAGGATAAAAAAACGCATCAAAAAACGCATCAAAAACGCATCAAAAAAGGACAAAAAAAGGACCTGCGTTTTCTGCCAAGAGCTGCAGTTTTTTAAAAAAACTGTCCTGAAAAAAAAAGGATGGAAATCCTGAACGTGTGAACATACCCTAACTATAGAAACTGGGATTACTTGATTGCTTGTGTGGTATACTGTTTTTTAAACAAAGAAAAGTAAACAAAAAAAAGGAAGCGCTTTAACGGATCCCACCATTTGGAGAAGGTTTTCTCGTGCCATATTGTACTTCATGACAGTGGTAAAATTTGTTCAAAATTATTTGCGTTTGTAAAGAGATCGGAAATTTGGTGACAATTTGGAAAACTTCTCAGTTTTCAAATTTTTCATTTGTATATGCCCTTAGAGAGTTCTGTCAGACAAAATAGTTCAGAAGTAACATTTCCCACATGTCTACTTTACATCAAAACAATTTTGGAAAAAAATTTTTTGTCAGGAAGTTAGAAGGGATAAAAGTTTTACAGCGTTCTCATTTTTCCAACCATTTTTTTTTTGGACCACATCACATTTGAAGTGACTTTGAGGGGTCGATACACAAAAGTGACACCATTCTAAATTGCACTTCTTGATTGTGGTTTTGAGCACCTTAAGAAGTTTATTAAAGGGCCACTGTCACCCCCTCCAGCCGTTATAAACTAAAAGCCACCTTGTGCAGCAGTAATGCTGCATTCTAACAAGGTGGCTCTTTTCGTTTTTGGTGCAGTTATTGCCAAAATAAAGAGTTTTATAATTTCGCCAAAATACCAGTCTTTAGACAGGGAGGCAGGTCTTAACCCCCCTGCTGCAACCGCCACACTGCCGTCACTCAAATCTTCTGGGGCGCCGCCCCTCCGCGCTGTTTTTCCCATGAAATCCGGCACCTGCGCTGTTTAGTACTGGCTGGTGCAGGCGCAGTGAGCTCTGGCCGTCTGACCTCACACGCAGTCTTGCAGACTGTGCCTGTGCGGTCAGTACTAAACAGCACAGGCGCCGGATTTCATGGGAAAACAGCACGGAGGGGGCGGCGCACCAGAAGATTCGAGTGACGGCAGTGTGGCGTTTTCAGCAAGGGGGTTAAGACCTGCCTCCCTGTCTAAAGAAAGGCATTTTGTCAAAATTATAAAACGCTTTATTTTGGCAATAACTGCACCAAAAACTTCTGCTTTTCGTATGGCACTGTATGGTTTGAGGACCTGATCTGAGAGATCTACCCCCAACCCTTCCCCCCCCCCCCCCACACACACACACACACACGAATTATAATCCACACTACAATCTGGCTTTGGGACATGTGTATGGTGGTACCTCTGACATTAACAAGGGAGTGGTTGTCGCCAGTGTTAGGGGGTCAAAATCAGGACATCCCGCTTGTCCTTATACTTGACTACCAGAATGCTCTTGCTGCACTGGGCTCTGTTTTCGCACACTCTCAGCATTTGCCCAATTAGTGGCTTAGGGAGGCCTCACTGATTTTTTTTTTGCACGGTGCCTCATGCACCTGTAACTCTGCACTTTATGTTTGGTCTGACCTAATGTTACCTGCACTTCACTAAAAAGAAATTGCATTCAAGAGTGTGCAGTGAATTTGACTACCTAGATGTCCCAGGGGCTAATAACCTCCTTCCACCTGCACTTCGCCTTCACTGTGTACACACAAATTTCCTTCTATTGCTTAGCCTGCTTGGCTGTTGAACCAGTAACCCTATGACACCACGACCATGAACAAGATCTTGGGGCTTGTCACAACCTCCAGCGATTTCCTTAAAACAACAGCTAATGACATCCAAACTAGAGACTGCGAGAAAGACGTAGATTAGTCTCATTTGACCTTCATTGTACCACTCTTGCGTTATACCATAGACAGAACAAAATTCCGAGAGGGCTCAGAAGCCATCTATGGACCCAACCTTTTTTCCGATAAACTCGAATATTGTGAGAAGGTCCAAATCATCCTTAACAAAATTTCTCTGGACATCATATTAAAGGATTAGTTCCTTCAACAAGCTGTTGAAGAAACCACAAGACCCTGGAGACAAAACATTGGCCCAAGATCACAGGGTTCATTCAGCTCATGAAGTGACTTAACTGGTCTACAGAGCGAAAACCATTTTTTTATCCAGACCCCGCAGGGGAGGAAACCTACGAGGAGATCCCAGCACAGAACGAAGAGAAAGAATGATGATACAGTCCCAGGTAAGACACCAAAGCTGGTAGTCAGCATCTCCCATTACACGCACTCTCCTGCGCAGACAGTACTTCAAAAAGGGACTCATTCTGCCCAACTCCTAACTGGGACTCGTTTCAAATGGAGAGTGACCTACAGCGATTTTTGTTACAATATAAGACACAAAATGTACTTCAGCTTACTTAACAAGACGCCCGAAGACAGAGTGCATTCCATCCGAGGGTTCCCCTGCTCCAGACCTCTCAATTACCAGTTTGGGCTTCCGCATCCCCAGTACTTTCAACCCACACTACAGAAACCCTCAAATCAATCTCAATAACAGGGATGCCCAACAGAACATAGAACTCCATAGACAGGGGCATTCTTCCAAACTCCAGAACCTCTCTACAGTAAAACAGGCCATCAATTCACTTAAGCAGAATAAAAATATAATTATCAAACTAGCTGACAAGGGAGGAGCCATTGTAATTATGGAACGCGCATAATACCTCAGAGGAAATACACAGTCAACTTTCGGATACCTCCACCTACAGAGTTATCCCCAGGTATGCTATCCCCTCCATAAAGAAACAAAATTCAGACACTTCTTATTTATACAGAAAGATTATTGACCAGATGACCTGCACTTTATTTGACTAATGCACATCGGGTCACTCCCATATTCTACCTAACATCTATAAAAGCACTCCCCAATCCATCAGGGTATCCCTTCATGGCATCAACTGACTCCATTCTATCTTGAAAAGATATGCACACCCCTCTGCAAGAATACACGATCCTTCATACTAGACACCGGACATTTCCAACAGATCCTTCAAAACCAATCTCTAGTTCCTCCTAATGGCCTTTTCGTGATCCTGGATGTCAACAGCCTCTATAAACACATTACAAAGGCCTAGAGGCCACCTCAAACCTGCTCCCCGCCTCAAAACATGGATAGTGACTCCATCCAACTTTCCTTAGATCTTTTATCCGTTATCCTACATTAAAACAAATTTTTTTTTTTTTTTTGGTGATACTACCTTCAGACGTGCGGGACTGCAATGGTTTCCACTGTAGCCCCAGCCTATGATAATGCATACATGAATCTTTTTGAGGAACAATATGTATACCCCAATGCACATTCACCATATGGCTTGGCACACTGGACACACTGAACTCGTTTGTAACAACCCTGAATGCAGTCAGACCAGAACTCACATTCTCCTTCAATCACCTCAACCAGCTCTTATTCTTAGATACACTTGTACTCAAAGGCCTCGACTGTCATATTACACAGACCTATATTCCAAGCCCAAAGACCAATACAACTTGGTACACTTCACCAGCTGTCCCCTCAGGTCCAAAAAGAATAGCCTTCCTAAATCACAGTTCCAAAGGGTCTCTAGGATAGTCTCTGACAAATTATTGCTCCCCAACATATTACAGGTTATGCTCAATAAATTTCAGAGATAGAAACTACCCTTTCAAATTCCTTGAACAAGGAAAAAAAAACAAAACAGGACTATGACCACATCATCAGTACGCACCCAGGACAGAAAACAAGAACGAATATCTTTTGTCTACACCCACCACCCCCTCATGCCCCAAATTCATAAGATCAGCAGCAAACACTGACCACTTCTACACCATGCTTATCCATTCATTGAGGCCTTTAAATTATCAGCATGCATGCTTAACAGGAGACCCCAAAACATTAAAGACAACCTAGTCAGAGCAGACATAGGCATCACTAAACTGTTACCCACCCAACAATTCCTAGGCAGTAGAAGAATGGGCACATTCCCCTGTCTCAGTTGTAAAGCTTGTTCTAATGTTATAACATCTAGTGAGCTCTTACACCCCAGGACAAGATATTCAACCCTCATCAAGGTATTTTATACATGTGAGTTTAACTGTGGATTATATAGTCAAATACCCCTGCGGGCTCTTCTTCATTTTAGACCGTATAGCTAGCCACAAGTCCACCATTCCCTGCGGCAAGACTTGGTTACCTCTTCCCTTCCACTTTTCCAAAGCTAGACACACGGTATCACAACTACATTTCCAAGTTCTGGAATAAGTGTCTAGTCCTCACCGTGGGGACAATCACATTCAAATTCTCAAAATTATCCTAACTAATATTTGTGCCTCCCATAAAGATCAGCTAGACCACTGTCCAAAGGAACCTTCCTCTCTCACCCTTGTTGCCTTTACAGGGTAAGTTACTCACACTTGTGACTTCCTTTTCTGTTCCTTGCTTTCGTTCATCTTACTCTTTTCCTACCCACACACTGTCTCTCCCTTCACTTATCCTCTCTCTCAAAATGACCAACATAACCGTCGCCCTCCCTTTTCTATGTCCCCACACATATAGCACTGTCCTGAGCTTGTTCTTGACCTCTACAATTGCCTTCATCACCATTTCCTTATTTTCTTTTACTCATCTCCATATGCTCATCTACACACTATTGCTCCTGGATTCTTTAAAGTATTACATCTCTTTCAAATCTGCAATTCAGAGCCAGCAGGAAGCACATACAAGCGTCACACACTCCTATGACAAACCGGTCACCTGACGTGTGACTATCACAACACCAATGTCATCCCGATTATGCCTCATGGGTGAGGTGATTTCACATGACACCCGCGTCATCCTTGCTCCGCCCTCTCCAGGATGCATTTTTTATTTTAGTTACACATCCACAGCGCCATTGTGCACACGGCACCTGGACAAGAAGCGAGGTCACAGACCCCGCGCCATTCCCTTGCATCCCTTAAATAGCTGGCAGAAATGGCCACCGCCACAGCTCACACATCAGAGGAGCAGGTGCAACCACCAGGATACCAGAGCCAAGGTAATCTTCAACAGACTTACTAACAAGGGAACACTTTCCGGGCATCCTCCAGGTGCCCAATTACTTTACCTTCCAGGACAAATTTCTCTGCCTTATCCCACCAGGGACCACCATTACCTCTTACTGACAAGCTCAGCATAATAAAAAGGTAGATTTTCCTATATTTAACTCTTCCATCTCCTCTCAGGTGCAACAGTAACCTAACCCTCCGGCATGAATCAGCCCTGGCCCTTATTAACCGAGAGCCCCATTTTGTCCCTTTGCTAATCTGTGTATCTGCCTTGATACTTATTTTATTTGATCGCTGACGTAATAAGGACCCATGCCTGAGAACATATTCCTATAACTATGTTGTGACATGCACATTATATTTGCTGCTGCTACTCCAATGTGGTCAACCGAGTCATCTATTTTGCGCCTCTTGATTTATTGTATGTATGTAAATATAATGTTAGTAGGTTTTAATTAACAGAATTCTCATTTCTTCCCCTCACTACAGAGCGACTTTTGTGAACAAGACCGGGGCGAAAT
Source organism: Ranitomeya imitator (assembly GCF_032444005.1). Lineage (NCBI taxonomy): Eukaryota > Metazoa > Chordata > Amphibia > Anura > Dendrobatidae > Ranitomeya > Ranitomeya imitator. Next base: position 463,716,419 of record NC_091286.1, on the reverse strand, counting down.
GTTATATGTTGTATTTATAACCTTGCACATTATATTTGCTCCGAGTTGTTGTTACCTGCACTTGAATAAAAAGAAACTGCATTCATCAGAGTGTGCGGTAAATTTGACTACCTAGATGCACCTGTAACTGGCAAAGGGTCAAAGAGCGAGATGCTGGAGTAAGTTATGTAGATGTGATAACCCTTATCCGCAGTGGGTGCAGCAATTCCCACACTTTTTTCCCACTCACCCTCAGGACAGGGGTCAATCTGGGTGTCCTTTCCTTCGTAGACCCCAGATCTGTGGGTGTACCCTGAGGTACTCTCGTACAGTTTAATTCCGTACCTGGCCCTCTTACTGGGCAGGTATTTTCTGAATTATCACTATAAAGCAAACATTTTTGAGTTGCTTCAAATTGTGTACTTGTCATGGCCATACGCAATATCTGTGTACTGCAGAGAATATCAGTACTCCAGCATTGCCAAAGCTCTGGTATTCTGACTATGCCCATATGCAGCACAATGCCCCAAAATGTCACTTCTGATGCATTTACAGGGGTAAATCTGGCATATGATGACTTGGGATTTTGGATGAAAAAAAATGTATTGCCATCCAAATTTGCCTGGGCCACCAAGGACTTATTTCCTTGCTAAAAAAAAATAAATAAAACAAATAAAATAAATTTGAAAAAGTCAATTCAGTGAGGCCTGTAATGTCAAATTGGATTCCTAAGCTACCCATGAAATATGGAATAACAGGCTCAATTTTCGGGGAGTGGAGCCCATATGGGATAGACTACTGTAAAGGTTGCCTGGGTACTAGGGCGCCTAGCTGGGGGTCCCTCCTCACTAGATGAGGAAGAGAGAAATGTGGGATCTACCTCACTGCCTGATCCAGTGTCTGAGCCAAGGAAAGTGCATGCCTCCTATGGTGAATAACGTCTGTGACGAATAATAATAATTTTATTTATATAGCGCCAACATATTCCGCAGCGCTTTACAAATTATAGAGGGGACTTGTACAGACAATAGACATTACAGCAAAACAGAAATACAGTTCAAAACAGATACCAGGAGGAATGAGGACCCTGCTCGCAAGCTTAAACTATGAGGAAAAGGGGAGACACGAGAGGTGGATGGTAACAATTGCTTTAGTTATTCGGACCGGCCATAGTGTAAGGATCGGGTGTTCATGTAAAGCTGCATGATCCAGTTAACTGCCTAAGTATGTAGCAGTACAGACACAGAGGGCTAATAACTGCATAAAGTGAATGAGAACATGATGCGAGGAACCTGATTATGGGTTTTTTTTTTTGTTTTGTTTGTTTTTTTGATAGGCCACACAGGGATAGTTAGGTTAATGCGTTGAGGCGGTAGGCCAATCTGAACAAATGAGTTTTTAGGGCACACTTAAAACTGTGGGGATTGGGGATTAATCTTATTAACCTGGGTAGTGTATTCCAAAGAATCGGCGCAGCACGTGTGAAGTCTTGGAGACGGGAGTGGGAGGTTCTGATTATTGAGGATGCTAACCTGAGGTCATTAGCGGAGCGGAGGGCACGGGTAGGGTGGTAGACTGATACCAGAGAGGAGATGTAGGGTGGTGCTGAGCCATGGAGTGCTTTGTGGATGAGGGTAGTAGTTTTGTACTGGATTCTGGATAGGATGGGTAACCAGTGTAATGACTGGCACAAGGTAGAGGCATCGGTGTAACGGTTGGTGAGGAATATGATCCTGGCTGCAGCATTCAGCACAGATTGGAGCGGGGAGAGTTTGGTAAGAGGGAGGCCGATTAGTAGAGAGTTACAATAGTCCAGATTGGAATGAATAAGTGAAACAGTAAGAGTTTTTGCAGAGTCGAAAGTAAGAAAAGGGCAAATTCTAGAAATGTTTTTGAGGTGCAGATAAGAAGAGCGAGCCAGTGATCGGATGTGGGGGGGGTGAATGAGAGCTCGGACGAATGGGCTGTTTTTATATTGTTCTTCAAAACACTAGGGGATGTGTGTGTCAGTGGTGCTTTTACACGTGTACTGTGTGGGACTTGTGCAACAGGAACTATTTATTATAAAAAAAAATAGAGGAGAAAAAAAAGGAAAAATGCTATCACAGGTCACACAGCAGCCAGCACACATCACAGGACACACACGAGATCGCAGGAGGATCACACTGGCTACCAATGATATTCTCTATTTTATTACAAAATAAAAACTAAGGCTGTGCGCCCATCACAGGACAGGAATAGCATCATTTTCGCCGCAGAGCATTTCTGCTGCATCCAAAATGCTGTGTTCTGCATTACAAGAACAGTGGATGGGATTTATAGGAATCCCATGCCCACTGTGCTTCTATTTAATGCTGAGTAAACTCACCCAGGGTGAGGAGTTACGAGCCGCAGCATGTCAATTTCGGTAGGGGAGACGCTAGTCTCCGATGCCAATAGACGGTCATTAGACGCTGTAAATCCATATAGTAACCTAAACACAGATTTATTAGAACCCAGGATTTGGGATTCAGCGAAAATTCGCTGCGCACAAAACGCTACTATTCCTGAACGTGGGCACATAGCCTAAGAACATTCCCTCCCCCCTTAAAACAACACACAACTATCGAATTTTATTCCCCAAACTAGGAATGTTTTCCAGTTTACTGTAAAATGAACGGCGTCATTCAAAAACAACTTTTTCAGCAAATTAAAAATAAAATAAATAAAGCTCATGGTAATGGCAGAAAAAGACAAGTTCTGTCTCTTGGAAGAATGAAAGGAGAAAACCAAAATGCAAAATGGCCTGGTTATGAACAGGTTAACAGGCATTAATAAAGTTTTGGGGGTAAAAAAAAATTACATCTGTATAGAGAAAACAAAATTACAAAAAATAAGTAGCTTACCTCGTTAATGCTAACTTCGGCTTCCACATACTGCAATCCTTTCTGAATAATAGAGATTAAAGCAGCAGGTGGCACCAGGGCACCATTGATATTGGACTGGCTGATATGGCTTTCTATACCAAACGTAAAGGCGGAATGGGAAAATCCTGGAAAAAAAAAAAAGTTGCAGAAAAAAATATGATCAAAACACAAAACACAGACAGGAGTCCTTCTCCAGCTTGTGACCCTACTATGGCGGCAGCATACAACCACAGCTCTGCCCACAATACCGCCATGACTGAATCTTAACAGAGGAATGACTAATCCAAATTAATCCTGATGGATTCCACATCTACAATGTGACCCCAAAAAAATAAGCCCTAGCATAATTTTATAGGATTGTTTAAGTATGCTTGAAATATAAGCCCTAATACAAAAATAAGCCTGAGTTACAGTCAGGTCCGGCGTTATGGGGGGAATGAAGATTGGGGAATTGCCCAGGGCACCCTTAAGATTACCTCTGCTGACATTACAGTCATGTGTCAAAGGTACTTTAACAGCTAGAGTCTGGAAAAACTAGTCTGGTATGTGCAGCATATGTGTGATGGCATGAATAGCTTGGAATAAATGTTTTTGTTTTGTTTTTTTCCAAGAATAAACAAAGATTGTCATTTATGGAAAAAAAATAAAGGCATTCCCTGAAGACAAGCCCTAGGCCCCTAACCAATCATTTGGTAGCTAAAATATACAAGAGGTTTTATTTTCGGGGAAACCGTGTCAAATTTTGTTTTCTCTATTAAAAGAGCTCATCCACTTTGTGGTTACTTGCTGCCGCTTTTCCAACTGCAAGGCTACAAGGAAAATCTGTAGCCTTTCCACTATGCGAGTACGTACTCCTACTAAAAAGCTACTCACCTGATTCTTGCAAATATCTGTATACCAGGAAATTGACCTCATCACTGCTTATACTCATCTTTATGCCCACTTAAACCATGAGGTCACAGCAAACTGCAATTATTTCCTAGGAGTAAAATAAAAAAAAAATAAAAATGTATCTTTCGGCACAAAGCAAGTTCTAATTTGTAAGCACATACAGTGTACACTCCAGAAATTAAAAAAAAAAACACCAAGAAAAAAATTCACATTTTTTATTTATGACGGGCAGCATACATGGATGGCGCTACTGAGCCAACGGTTACATCACCGAGCCATTTATTGAGACGTGCGAGTTTGGTCTGTGAAATGGATGGAATAAATGCAGAATTGAAGGAGAACAGCATGGGGAAGACCCCTGGAAGCAACTCAGAAGCAATATGCGAGTCAGAAAAAAATGGTGTCACACTTTTACTACACTAATGGGTGATAAAACATTCCAATATTTGAAATTGAAGGTTACAGGGAAAGAAAAGGTTAAGAAACATTATTCCTGCATAAACACTTGTATATAAAGCAAACTTACACTAAAATTACACTGAAATTTCCAATTTTTTTTTTATAAGACTGCCAAAATTTTGATGAAAGAGGGCCTCAGATTAGACTGAGAACGGCCTCATACATATTCTGTTCGAATTGTCATGTAATGGTAGTGCATAGCCTTTATGAGTCTAGGAGTAAGTGCAAAGCATGTCAAAAAATTCAGCAGGGTCATCCATACACCTTTGAAGGCACCAACTGGAGAGCCTCATTCAAATATTGTATGTAAAGTATAGTTGTGACACTTCTACACTCAAAGGCTCTGCACACTGAAGAGCCAGAAAAAACAAAAACAATCTAAGGAGGGTCATCCACACACCCTTGAAGGCAACAACTGGCGGGTCTCATTCAAACATTGAAGATTAAAAACACTTCATGTCATCTGGTGGTGTGGAAAAGTAGGGGTTAGGGTACCGTCACACTGAAACGACGCTGCAGCGATACGACAACGATGTCGATCGCTGCAGCGTCGCTGGAGAGCTGTCACACAGACAGCTCTCCAGCGACCAACGATCCCGAAGTCCCCTGGTAACCAGGGTAAACATCGGGTTACTAAGCGCAGGGCAGCGCTTAGTAACCCGATGTTTACCCTGGTTACCATCGTAAAAGTAAAAAAAACAAACACTACATACTTACCTACCGCTGTCTGTCCCCGGCGCTCTGCTTTCCTGCACTGACTGTGAGCACAGCGGCCGGAAAGCACAGCGGTGACGTCACCGCTGTGCTTTCCGGCTGGCTGGCGCTGACACAGGATGCAGGAGGAGTGCAGAGAAGCAGAGCGCCGGGGACAGACAGCGGAAGGTAAGTATGTACTGTTTGTTTTTTTTACGTTTACGCTGGTAACCAGGGTAAACATCGGGTTACTAAGCGCGGCCATGCGCTTAGTAACCCGATGTTTACCCTGGTTACCAGTGAAGACATCGCTGAATCGATGTCAGCGGGAGATCCAGCGATGAAACAAAGTTTCAAACGATCTGCTACGACGTACGATTCTCAGCGGGGTCCCTGATCGCAGGAGCGTGTCAGACACAGCGAGATCGTGAGGATATCGCTGGAACGTCACGAATCGTACCGTCGTAGCGATCAAAATGCCACTGTGTGACGGTACCCTTATTCCAGGCTTTGTTCATTTTTTATCAGAGTGAGCCTGATAGCATTCTCTGTTGACAGGCTAAAGCAACTGTGTTACAGCTACACTGGCAGCACTAAAAACCCACTCCGATAAGATGCTTGTGCGAGGGCAGCACAACACCTCTAAGGCATAGAGGCACAGCTTATGCCAGGTGTCCAGCTTTGAGACCCAATAGTGAATGTCACAGAGGAATAAAGGACTACACAGATTTGGTCAGCCAGGTATTGCTTGACCATCTTTAAAAACACCCGGTCATCAGGCCCTGGATAGCATCATGAAATTGGCAGTGTACCTCCCTCACCTCCTCAGATGGGCAAGAAAAGAGACGAAAAGATGCAAAGTTCTCCTTGTCGTGTGGGTCTAGCAGGGTGAACAACCAGTACTCTTTTTTTTCGGCCAAAATGAATGTAAAGTGAGGGTCACGGGAAAGGCAGCGATACATGTGGTCTGCCAAATGTGCCAAGCTCCTTACAGCCAACACTTCCATGTCCCCACCATGACTACTATCTATCTCCTCCTCATTCCTATCCATGTAGGAGAGACGAGAAGGAGGTTATGTGGGTACTAGGCTCTGTGGCACTAGCCAACAGCTCCTGTTCCTCCTCATTGTTACACAAACCACGATGACCAGATGAGATGAGGTGGGGTTGGGTAGAATCTCCCTTTCTCAAGGAAACTGGTGCTGATGGGTCATATATTGACCAGAACCTTTGGCAAATCTGGGTATGGTTTTCCAGAAACCACTGAACTACCAAGTTTGGCGTGTGTGCCACGTATTGTACATGTGGGAGTCTGCCAAGCTTCACAGATCTGTCTGATCTGTTATTCCTTTAAAGCGAATCTGTCACCAGGTTTGGCTGATATGAATTACGTCCACCACCTTTCCGGGCTGATATAAAGCATTCTATAATGCGGTATATACGCCCCCCAACTAGACTTGTAAAAGAAAAATAACTTATACTCACCTGCAGAGTGGTCTGGTCCGAGGGGTGTCGCACTTCTTGGTCTGGCAACTTCCATCTTCACGCGATGCAGTCTCTCTTGGTTAATGTAAATGCAGCGTGCCTGCATCATCCACAGAAGTCCCCATTTAATCACGTTCCTGTTGAGAGCAGAGCAAAGTACTGCAGTGAGTCGGGGCTCTGACTTTTCCCGGCATCTGAGAACTGCAGTACTTTGTTCTAAAGAAGAAAAAAAAATAAAGAGGAGAATTTCCAGCTTCACCAAATCCGTAAAAAAGTGTTTTCTTTATTCACAAAACTTTAAACAGAGGATACAGACTTCAGCACGACCAATAGGGCAAGAATCTCAACGCGTTTCTGGAGACTAAGCTCACTTAATCATGACATGATTAAGGGAGCTTAGTCTCCAGAAACGCGTTGAGATTCTTACCCATATGGTTGTGCTGAAGTCTGTATCCTCTATGTTTAAAGTTTGTGAATAAAGAAAACACTTTTTCACGGATTCGGTGAAGCTGGACATGCTCTTCTTTTTTGGACTTTATATGCTTGGACACAGCGGGTCCGTGCTCCCAAAGATTGGTTTATGCATCACGGGTGAGCTGGTTTATATTCCTCCTTTCTAAGTACTTTGCTCTGCCCCAAACAAGGCACAGAAGTACGCCTGCACAGGAGGGTGATGACAATGAGAATTCTGTGGATGAGTCATCCACACAAACCAAGAAAGAACATGGGAGGCGCCGGATGAAGAGTGACGCTCCTCGGACCGGACTGCCCCGCAGGGGAGTATAATAATATATAATTATATATATGTATAATTATAATAATAATGTCTTCTCTTACAGGTAGGGTGTATGATATGCAGCATTCTATAGTGCTGTATATAGCCTGAAAGGTTGAAGTTATTGGGTCATTCCATGTCAAGTGAACCAATGATTTTTACCTCTATTTTTAATTCTTTTGAGATTTCGTTATTTGGTAATAGTGTGTCATAATGCAAAATGTGAAGAAAAAAAAAATAGAGAATTTTTTCTAATTGATTTTCAAAGTTCAGAAAAAGTGAATTTCGGTGTTGCCTGCCTTTACATTTCTCCTCATAACTCAGGCTAGAAAAAAGATAGAGAAACAAACTAAACACCATTCTACTCAGAACTGTACAGGCGTTCTCCAGATATGTCAAAAGAGTATCTTTGAGACTTTTACCCATGCAAACGCAAACAAAATTTTAAAATGCATTTCCGAAAAAAAGTTTAATTTCAAAAACGGCACATGTGCCTGCTATGCTCCTAGCAATATCTGTACCAAAATACAAGTTGGGATCATGATGGGATCATATTTCAAAAAACAAAACTATTACAGTGTCAATTTGAAAATCTCAAATTCAGATCTGTTCAGCCTGTGGTGTAAAAGGTGTGGGGTCTATATTTACCAAATAATCAATGATTTTTATATATTACTGTATTATTTTATTATGTTAGAGTATTAGAAGCAGGAGAGGACAGAGGAGAAAGCTTTGTTAGGGCCGAGAATGAGCAGGGGCAGACAGTGACTGCAGAGCAGATGACCGGCCGGCAGCTCCAGCCTCCAGAGGCCATATTCACACCAAATCTGAACACCCAGGAAACTCCTCAAATGGAGGGAGAAAAATATTCTTAACATCCAGTTCATGTATTGTACAAACCAGGACCACGAAGAGGAGGAGAGGTTGTGAGAACATCGGTTACAGGAAGCAGAACCCATCACAGGGACTCAGCAATACCACACTGACATCCCATGTAGTAACGGAGAAATAAAAACAAAGACAGTGACATCCATGATGTGTTAGAAGGCGGCACAAGATTGGCAATGGATGACATAACTGGTGATGTGACCTGTGACTGATTGGCGCTGGAGACAGCTACTGGACTCTCCAAAGATTGTGAAAATGAAGACATAGAATTGACTTTTTTGCCTCCTTCTGGTTTAAAACCAGACATTTTAAAAAAAGTGAACAAAAATCAGATATTGACTCAGGTGGAGCCGAGCACCATGACACGCCATACATACTCTGACACAAAAGGAAATGGCCATTGCTAGTAAGAACTTATGGACAAGATTACATTTCACCCACTAGAAGGGACACACTGATGATAAAAGGCCAGTGAAAGAAACCTACTATTAACCCCTTAAGCCCCAAGGGTGGTTTGCACGTTAATGACTGGGCCAATTTTTACAATTCTGACCACTGTCCCTTTATGAGGTTATAACTCTGGAACGCTTCAACATATCTTGGCATTCTGACAATGTTTTCTCGTGACACATTGTACTTCATGACAGTAGTAAAATTTCTTAGATAGAATGTGCGTTGGTGAAAAAAACGGAAATTTGGCGACAATTTTGCAATTTTCCAACTTTGAATTTTTATGCCCTTAAATCACTGAGATGTGTCACACAAAATACTTATGTAACAGCACAATTTTGGAACCAAAATTGTTTTTTGTTAGGGAGTTATAACGGTTAAAAGTTGATCAGCAATTTCTCATTTTTACAACACCAATATTTTTTAGGGACCACATCACATTTTAAGTCATTTTGAGGGGTCTATATGATAGAAAATACCCAAGTGTGACACCATTCTAAAACTGCCCCCCTCAAGGTGCTCAAAACCCCCCACAAGTGACACCATTTTGGAAAGTAGACCCCCTAAGGAACTTATCTGGATGTGTGGTGAGCACTCTGACCCACCAAGTGCTTCACAGAAGTTTATAATGCAGAGCAGTAAAAATAAAAAAATCATTTTTTCCCACAAAAATTATTTTTTAGCCCCCAGTTTTGTATTTTTCCAAGGGTAACAGTTAAAATTGGACCCCAAAAGTTGTTGTCCAGTTTGTCCTGGGTACGCCGATACCCCATATGTGGGGGGGGACCACCACCATTTGGGCGCATGGCAGAGCTCGGAAGGGAAGGAGCGCCATTTGGAATGCAGATGGATTGGTCTACAGGCGTCACGTTGCATTTGCAGAGCCCCTGATGCACCTAAACAGTAGAAATCCCCCACAAGTGACCCCATATTGGAAACTAGACCCCCCAAGGAACTTCTCTAGATGTGAGAACTTTGAACCCCCAATTGTTTCACTACAGTTTATAACGTAGAGTCGTGAAAATAAAAAATAATTTTTTTCCCACAAAAATGTTTTTTAGCCCCAGAAATTTTTATTTTCCCAAGGGTAAAAAGAGAAATTGGACCCCAATAGTTGTTGTCCAATTTGTCCTGAGTATGCTGATAACCGATATGTTGGGGTAAACCCCTGTTTTGGCGCATGGGAAAGCTCGGAAGGGAAGGAGCAGAATTGGCTGGAATTGAGATCGGACGCCATGTCGCGTTTGGAGAGCCCTGACGTGCCTAAACAGTGGAAACCCCCAATTCTAACTGAAACCCTAACCCAAACACACCCCTAACCCTAATCCCAACCATAACCCTAACCACACCCCTAACCCTAATCCCAACCGTTAATGTAATCCAAACCCCAACCCTAACTTTAGCCCCAGCCCTAACTGTAGCCCTAACCTTAACTTTAGCCCCAACCCTAACTTTAGCCCCAACCCTAACTGTAGCCCTAACCCCAGCCCCACCCCTAGCCCCAACCCTAACCCTAACTTTAGCCCCAACCCTAACTGTAGCCCTAACCCTAGCCCCAGCCCCACCACTAACCCGAACCCTAGCTTTAACAGGAAAATGGAAATACATTTTTTAAATTTTTTTATTTTTCCCTAACTAAGAAGTTGATGAAGGGGGGTTTGATTTACTTTTATAGCTGTTTTTTAGGCGATTTTTTATGACTGGCAGCTGTCACACACTAAAAGACGCTTTTTATTGCAAAAAATATTTTTTGTGTTATCACATACCGAGACCTATAATTTTTCCATATTTTGATCCACAGTCATGTGAGGTCTTGTTTTTTTGCGGGACGAGTTGACGTTTTTATTGGTAACATTTTCGGGCACGTGACATTTTTTGATCGCTTTTTATTCTGATTTTTGTGAGGCAGAATGACCAAAAACCAGCTGTTCATGGGGGGGGGGGGGGGGGGGTGTTCATACCGTTCAATGTTTAGTAAAATGGATAAAGCAATTTTATTCTTAGGGTCAGTACGATTACAGCGATACCTCATTTTGATTTTTTTTATGTTTTGGCTCTTTCATACAATAAAAACTATTTTATAGAAAAAATAATTATTTGTGCATCGCTTTAGTCTGAGGAGTATAACTTATTTTTTTTGCTGATGATGCTGTATGGCGGCTCGTTTTTTGCAGGAAAAGATGACGTTTTCAGCAGTACCATAGCTATTTATATCCGTCTTTTTGATCGCGTGTTATTCCACTTTTTGTTCGGTGGTATGATAAAGCGTTGTTTTTTGCCTCTTTTTTTACGGTGTTCACTGAAAGGGTTAACTAGTGGGCCAGTTCTGTAGGTCGAGTCGTTACGGACGCGGCAATACTAAATACGTGTACTTTTGTTTTGTATTTTTATTTAGATAAAGAAATGTATTTATGGGAACAATTTTTATTTTTTTTTTTACACACATTTAAAAAAAAAATTTTTTTTACTTTTTTACTTTGTCCCAGGATGGACATCACTGTATAATGACAGATAGCTGATCTGACACTTTGCAGAGCACTGTGTCAGATCAGCGATCTGACGTGCACTGCTCCTGGCTTACCAGCGACTGCTCTGAGCAGGCACTTGGTAAGGCACCTCCCTGCAGGACCCGGAAGTAGCCCTGCGGCCATTTTGAATCCAGGGCCTGCAGGGAGGAGACGCTCGGTACAAGGGGAGCACATCGCCTTGTACCGATCGTCTCAGGGAAGCCCGCAGGGAGCCCCCTCCCTGCGCGATGCTTCCCTGTACCGCCAGAACACTGCGATCATGTTTGATCGCAGTGTGCCGGGGTTTAATGTGCCAGGGGCGGTCCGTGACCGCTCCTGGCACATAGTGCCGGATGTCAGCTGCGATAGTCAGTTGACACCCGGCCGCGATCCCCCCGTGAGCGCGGCCGATCGCATGACGTATTATCCAGTCACTGGGAATTAAGTCCTAGGTCACCTTGACGGGATAATACGTCATATGGGATTAAGGGGTTAATTGATTAGTTCATATTTTATAGAACGAGGATTTAACTACTGTACTATTCTTAAACACTTCATAATTGACATGTTTAGTGATATAATAGAAAACAAAATGTTACATGTATAAATGGTGGTGGTGAAAATATTGGTTATTTTAATCTGGTTTGTAACATAATTAGGTCGAGACTATTTAGAAAATCACACTTGAGGATATGATCACCTTTTATCTTTTGATTTGTTAAATGCATTCAGGTTGAAAATGCTGAGCAAGTTGTGTTATGATGATTAAGATGTATTTATTCTGGCACTTCGGTATTTGTTTATTGTTGCATATAAATGTTGAATTCGATAAGTTGTAATTTGAAAAGAAAAAGGGAAGAAACTCACACAAACATAAAATCAGATGATTCAAGGCTTAAAAAAAAATACAAATTTGATAGGTCCCAAGTTGAATCCCTGTACAAATATAAACAAAAACACAAGTAACACACATGCATTTTTTCACAAATTTAAAACATACTTTTTTCACAATTGCGCATCAAAATTTTTAATTTGATTTCTCCAAAACAAAATATAAAGAAAGTCTTGTGACATCAAATGAAAGCCGGTACCGTCCTGAGAAAAATGATGCCTCTCCCACCTCTTTATCGTAATTCTAGCCCCAGTTATGATAAAAAAGTAAAGCCATACCAGGCCAAAATCCATGCTTTCAAAACTAATGAAATCTGTAAAAAATTAACTGAAGAAAAAAATTAAACTTAAATTTGTAATAAACTAAAGTTGTACTTCATAAAAAAAACAAAAAAAATCTAAAGATGTCAGGTAAAAAAAATATTCATATTTGGATCACTTGATATGGAATGACCCTATTCAGACTTTTGGCTGGCGATACTGGACTGTGTGGAAGACTGGGTGGTTTTGTGAAGCATGCTGGAAGTATTTGCTATCCAACCAACCTGTTCACATTGCTCGGACTTCAGAAATGGTGTACTGTGCGTCCCTGCAAAATGGTACAGGAACCCATGTGTCTTGGATGGGCGTATTCACGTGTGCTCCAGTGACAGGCGTAGTCGCACCTGTCCCACATCCTCTGTGTCTGCAGGCACCATTATCAACACTTCCACATCCCTTACCACAAGCCTGACGCATTTCCTAATTCTAATAGTTCTCTTGAAACCAAAGATTATTTTTCATTATAAAAAAATATAATTGGCACCTGCAGCTGCCCAAGCTTTTTTTGGAGTTTAACCCCTTCATGACCCAGCCTATTTTGACCTTAATGACCTGGCCGTTTTTTGCCATTCTGACCAGTGTCCCTTTATGAGGTAATAACTCAGGAACGCTTCAACGAATCCTAGTGGTTCTGAGACTGTTTTTTCGTGACATATTAGGTTTCATGTTAGTGGTAAATTTAGGTCGATAATTTTTGTGTTTATTTGTGAAAAAAATGGAAATTTGGCTAAAATTTTGAAAACTTTGCAATTTCAAATTTTGAATTTTTATTCTGTTAAACGAGAGAGTTATGTGACACAAAATAGTTAATAAATAACATTACCCACATGTCTACTTTACATCAGCGCAATTTTGGAAACAAAATATTTTTTTGCTAGGAAGTTGTAAGAGTTAAAAGTTGACCAGCAATTTCTCATTTTTACAGCAAAATTTACAAAACCATTTTTTTAGGGACCACCTCACATTTGAAGTCAGTTTGAGGGGTCTATATGGCTGAAAATTCCCCAAAGTGACACCATTCTAAAAACTGCACCCCTCAAGGTGCTCAAAACCAAATTCAAGAAGTTTATTAACCCTTCAGTTGCTTCACAGCAGCAGAAGCAACATGGAAGGAAAAAATGAACATTTAACTTTTTAGTCACAAAAATGATCTTTTAGCAACAATTTTTTTATTTTCCCAAGGGTAAAAAGAGAAACTGGACCACGAAAGTTATTGTACAATTTGTCCTGAGTACGCTGATACCCCATATGTGGGGGGAACTACTGTTTGGGCGCACGACAGGGCTCGGAAGGGAAGGACCGCCATTTGACTTTTTCAATGAAAAATTGGCTTTAATCTTTAGCGGACACCATGTCGCGTTTGGAGAGCCCCTGTGTGCCTAAACATTGGAGATCCCCCAAGAGTGACACCATTTTGGAAACTAGACCCCCAAGGAACTTATCTAGATGCATAGTGAGCACTTTGAACCCCCAGGTCCTTCACAAATTGATCCGTAAAAATGAAAGTACTTTTTTTCACAAAAAAATTCTTTTAGCCTCAATTTGTTCTTTTCCACATGGGCAACAGGATAAAATGGATCCTAAAATGCACACGGCAAGGCTCGGAAGGGAAGGAGCCCCATTTGTCTTTTGAATGAAAAATTAGCTCCAATCGTTAGCGGACACCATGTCGCGTTTGGAGAGCCCCTGTGTGCCTAAACATTTGAGCTCCTCTACATGTGACCCCATTTTGGAAACTAGACCTCCCAAGGAACTAACCTAGATGTGCGGTGACCACTTTAAACCCCCACGTGCTACACAGAAGTTTATAACGCAGAGCCGTGAAAATAAAAAATCATTTTTCTTTCCTCGAAAATTATTTTTTAGCCCGCAATTTTTTTATTTTCACAAGAGTAACAGGAGAAATTGGACCCCAATAGTTGTTGCCCAGTTTGTCCTGAGTACGCTGATACACCATATGTGGGGGTAAACTACTGATTGGGCACACGTCGGGGCTCGGAAGGGAAGTAGTGGCATTTTGAAATGCAGACTTTGATGGAATGGTCTGCGGGCGTCACGTTGCATTTGCAGAGCCCCTGATGTGCCCAAACAGTAAACCCCCCCCCACAAGTAACCCTATTTTGGAAACTAGACCCCCAAAGGAACTTTTCTAGATATGTGGTGAGCACTTTGAACCCCCAAGTGCTTCACAGAAGTTTATAACGCAGAGCCGTGAAAATAAAAAAAAATAATTTTTCTTTCCTCAAAAATGATGTTTTAGCAAGCAGTTTTTTATTTTCACAAGGGTAGCAGGAGAAATTGGACCTCAATAGTTGTTGCCGAGTATGCTGGTACCCTATATGTTGGGGTAAACCACTGTTTTGGTGCACGTCGGGGCTCGGAAGGGAGGGAGCACCATTTGACTTTTTTGAACGCAAGATTGGCTGGAATCAATGGTGGCGCCATGTTGCGTTTGGAGACCCCTGATGTGCCTAAACAGTGGAAACCCCTCAATTCTACCTCCAACACTAACCCCAACACACCCCTAACCCTAATCCCAACTGTAGCCATAACCCTAATCACAACCCTAACCCCAAAACACCCCTAACCACAGCCCTAACCCCAACACACCCCTAACCCTAATCCCAACCCTAAACATAATCCCAACCCTAAACATAATCCTAACCCTAATCCAAACCCTAACCCCAACACACCCCTAACCACAAGCCTAATCTTAACCCCATTTCCAACCCTAGCCCTAATTCCAACCCTAAGGCTATATGCCCACGTTACGGATTCGTGTGAGATTTTTCCGCAACATTTTTGAAAAATCCACGGGTAAAAGGCACTGCGTTTTACCTGCGGATTTACCGTGGATTTCCAGTGTTTTTTGTGCAGATTTCACGTGCGGATTCCTATTGAGGAACAGGTGTAAAACGTTGCAGAATCCGCACAAAGAATTGACATGCTGCGGAAAATACAACACAGCGTTCCGGCGTGGTATTTTCCGCACCATGGGCACAGCGGATTTGGTTTTCCATAGGTTTACATGGAACTGTAAAGCTGATGGAAAACTGCTACGAATCCGCAGCGACCAATCCGCTGTGGATCCGCAGCCAAATCCGTTTTTCACAGCGATCAAAATGTACATGGAACGAATCTGCCGGCCGATTCGGCGGGCGCACTGCGCATGCGCCCGCCATTTTGGAAGATGGCGGAGCCCATGGAGAAGACGGACGGACACCGGGAGCCTCGGAAAGTATTAAGGGGGGGGGGGAGCATCGGAGCACGGGGGGAGCGGGCAGGAGGACGGGGGAGCGGAGCACAGGACGGAGGGGAGCGGACCACAGATAGGTGGACTGGGGGGGCGATCGGTGGGGTGGGGCACATCAGTGTTTCCAGCCATGGCCGATGATATTGCAGCATCGGCCATGGCTGGATTGTAATATTTCACCAGTTTTTTAGGTGAAATATTACAAATCGCTCTGATTGGCTGTTGAAAGTGAAACTGCCAGTCAGAGCGATCGTAGCCACGGGGGGTGAAGCCCCCCTGGGCTAAAGTACCACTCCCCCTGTCCCTGCAGATCGGGTGAAATTGGAGTTGACCCTTTCACCCGATCTGAAGGGACACGATCTTTCCATGACGCCACATAGGCGTCATGGGTCAGATTGGCACCGACTTTCATGATGCCTACTTGGCGTCATGGGTCGGGAAGGGAGTAATACCATCGTTATGTACCATAAATCAAGTAATACTCTACGGATAAGTAATGGAATAACACTTTTTGGGAGTGTTATATAACCACAAAGCACCTTTTGCTCTACGAATGACAGTTAATTTTTTCACCTAAAAAAATAAAAATGTGGTCAACCGCCCCAACTATATTATTTAGTAACAGACTGCAAAGCCCTAATCCCTGCCTTGATACGGTATTCAGCCACGCTCCCTGCTCCGGCAACTCCCTAGACTGAAGGCAGAATGTATGTGATATAAACAGCAAAGCAAACAATTAGCCCTTAGAAGGGCTGTTAGTATGACGCTTCAGCAGCAGTAACACCACTACAGGACCCCGATTGGTTAAACTGTGCACACACAGGCCTAGACAAACACTTGCTCCAATAACAATAGAAAGCGATCAAAAAAATGGCATGTGCTGGAGTATGGATTTGTTTATTCTGCCTCAAAAAGATTGCAGTAAGCCTTAGTGCACATTTATCACGCACTCTGCACTGAGAACTTACAACGGGGTTTTACGTGGAAATCTCTGAAATACATGATGCAAACGGAACCTCGAAGATTTCCTATGAAAAGGTAGATTGAGACAGTTTGGACACTGTCTTGCCTATGATTCGACTTTTTAGGAGTGCTGAAAACCACAGTTTTGTGCACCTATGAAAAGATAGATATCGTTGACAGAGGCTAGACGGAGTCCAGAGTAATTCTAAATAAATGGCAAATGAGCTTTAATGGGGATAAATGTAAGGTCATGCACTTGGGTAGAAGTAATAAGATGTATAATTATGTGCTTAATTCTAAAACTCTGGGCAAAACCGTCAATGAAAAAGACCTGGGTGTATGGGTGGATGACAAACTCATATTCAGTGGCCAGTGTCAGGCAGCTGCTACAAAAGGCAAATAAAATAATGGGATGCATTAAAAGAGGCATAGATGCTCATGAGGAGAACATAATTTTACCTCTATACAAGTCACTCGTTCGACCACACTTAGAATACTGTGCACAGTTCTGGTCTCCGGTGTATAAGAAAGACATAGCTGAACTAGAGCGGGTGCAGAGAAGAGCGACCAAGGTTATTAGAGGACTGGGGGGTCTGCAATACCAAGATAGGTTATTACACTTGGGGCTATTTATTTTGGAAAAACGAAGACTAAGGGGTGATCTTATTTTAATATATAAATATATGAGGGAACAGTACAAAGACCTTTCTGATGATCTTTTTAATCATAGACCTGAAAAAGGGACAAGGGGGCATCCCCTGCGTTTGGAGGAAAAAAGGTTTAAGCATAATAACAGACGCGGATTCTTTACTGTAAGAGCAGTGAGACTATGGAACTCTCTATGTTGTAATGAGTGATTCATTACTTAAATTTAAGAGGGGACTGGATACCTTTCTGGAAAAGTATAATGTTACAGGGTATATATACTAGATTCCTCGATAGGGCGTTGATCCAGGGAACTAGTCTGATTGCCATATGTGGAGTCGGGAAGGAATTTTTTTTCCCCAATGTGGAGCTTACTCTTTGCCACATGGGTTTTTTTTTGCCTTCCTCTGGATCAACATGTTAGGGCATGTTAGGTTAGGCTATGGGTTGAACTAGATGGACTTATAGTCTTCCTTCAACCTTAATAACTATGTAACTATGTAATTCTGCTGCCTCAGGATAGTGAATGTGTCCCTCAGAGATTTCGTCTGAATCACATTATTTGGAGATAACGCAAGCAGCGTTCGCGGTCCGTCACTCAAATGACGGCACATCGCTAGCGCCCGCCCAATGTGGGCGTGCGCTAGCGATACGTTCGCCATTACAATCAATGGCGGCATTAACGGACTACGTTACACCGCGTTATGCCGCAGTGTAATGTAGTCTGTTAAACGGGGTCACATAAACGCAATGTGACCCTAGCCTTAGATGGAAACCCCCAATGTAAGAGCTCAGTGTGGAGCACAGGATAAATGTGATCCCAAATATTAAGTAAAATAAATGGTTTTCAATAAAAGCGGAAATATAGGGGCTTCCATGTAACTGGTAGCACAGAGTCTCTGGAAAATAAAAGTGGCTCCTGAGGAACTCCCAGAGTCTGGAGGAAGAGTGGAGAGACAAACAATCCAAGCTGATGTCTAGTGTGAAGTTTCCACAATCAGTGATGGTTTGGGGAGCCATGTCATCTGCTGGTGTAGGTCCAGTGTTTTATCAAGACCAAAGTCAGCGCAGCCATCTACCAGGAAATTTTAGAGCACTTCATGCTTTTTTGAAGATGGAAATTTCCTTCTCCAGCAGGACTTGGCACCTATCCACACTGCCAAAAGTACCAACACCTGGTTTAAACAGTATCACTGTGCTTGATTGGCCAGCAAACTTGCCTGACCTTAACCCCATAGGAGATTCTATGGAGTATTGTCAAGAGGAAGATGAGACACCAGACCCAACAAGGCAGATGAGCTGAAGGCTGCTATCAAAATAACATGGGCTTCCATGACACCTCAGCAATGCCACAGACTGATCGCCTCCATGCCACGCCGCATTGATGCAGGAATTGATGCCAATGAAACCCCTACCAAGTATTGAATGCATTTAGTGAATATACATTTCAGTAGGTCAACATTTCGGATTTTAAAAACATTTTTCAAGCTGGTGTTTTAAACGTTTTCTAATTTACTGAAATAATGACACGAGTTTTCATGCTGTAAGCCATAATCATCAACATTAACAGAAACACTTGAAGTACATCACTCTGTAATGACTAATATAGGTTGTATTGAAGAACTGAAATAAATTAACTTTTCAATGATATTCTAATTTTGTGAGATGCACCTGTATGTAGGGTATTGACGTATTCAGTTAAAAATGGACCTCCTCTCAGTTTGTTGTGCAACTTCTATTAGCCCTTATAAAAATTTTGGCCTAAAAAAGTTAGCGGTAGAAAAAAAAATTTTTTCTTCACAACACAATAGTACAGGAAAGATATATATCTTGGTACCGTGTTCCCACCCAATGGTATACATTTATTTCTGAGAGGCACCTGTAGCGTCAAGATCATCACTGCACCCTAGAAAAAATTCATAGAGGTAAAGATTGTAAAATGATGTCACTTGTGGGGTGGGTGGGGCTGAGGGTGGTACGTTCTGCTGTTCTGGCACCTCAGGAGCGCTGCAAATGTGACATGGCACACTCAAGCCATTCCAGCAAATCTGAACTCCAACTCCGCTACATATCGGGTATCTGTACTCCCAAGAAATTGCATCAACAAATTTTAATGGTGCAATTTCTCCTGTACTCTGAAAAAAAAAAAAAAAAAAAAAAAAAAAAAATCCCATTTTTCCCCACACAGTTCAAAGTTCTAAACATCTGTGAAGCACCTAGGGATTCAAGATGCTCACCACACATCTAGGTACACTCCTTGAGAGGTCTAGTTTCCAAAATGTGGCCTCTTGTAGGGGGGGGGGGGGGGGGGGGGGGAGTAGGATGGGGGTTTTATTGTTTAGGCACATCAGGAACTCTCCATATGTGACATGGCATCCGCTAAGGATACCAGTAAATTTTGCTTTAAAAAAGTCAAAATGACGCTCCTTCCATGCCTTGCCATGCGCCCAAACAGTAGATTTCCCCCACATATGGTGAATTGGCATGCTCAGGAAAAATTGCACAACAAATTTTGGGGTTCATTTACTCATGTTACCCATGTAAAAAAAAAAAAAACATTGGCAAAAAGTTAAATGTTTATTTTTTCTTTCCACATTGCTTCAGTTCGTGTGAAGAACCTGAAAGGTTAATCAATTTTTTAATGTAAAGGGATTATCCTGCACCAATCGCATCTATATAAGAAGTGAATAGTGCCAAAGTCTTTATATATCCCTCTCTATCTAAAATGCGCCCTTAGGAACTTGTGACCGCCTCTAAACTTTTGAATGCACATTTCCAACTGTTAAATATTTCAGTATTTTTTGCACAACTTGCTGTTCCCAGTAAGCTGCAAATCCTCTACAAGAGGCGGTTAGAGGCAAAGGGTGGCAAATCTCATGAGACAAATATCATACTCATCTGCTGGGAAAGATGCAGGCTCAGTTTCTGAGCCTACATCAATGACAGGGAGCCAGCATATGGCATAAATGTAAGTTACGTCATTAAAGGGCCACTGTCACCCCCCTCCAGCCGTTATAAATTAAAAGAGCCACCTTGTGCAGCAGTAATGCTGCACTCTAACAAGGTGGCTCTTTTAGTTTTAGGTTCAAGTATACCCCAAATAAAGCGTTTTTATACTTAGCCACAATTCCTTGTCTCTAGCCAGGGAGGCGGTTCCTCACTCCCCAGCTCTTACCGCTCCTCTGCCGTCACTCAACTCTTCCTGCGCTTTCGGCGCCGCCCCCTCAGCGCTGTGTACGTTTCAAAACTGGCGCCTGCGCAGTGTACTGCTGTGCTGCGCAGACGAAGTAAGCTCTGGCCGTCTGACGTCCCAGCCAGGCTTGCAGACTGCGCCTGCACGGGCATTGCGGCCAGCCACCTTTGAAATCCCCGCCCCGCACTGTGCATAATGCATAACACAGTGCGGGGTGGGGATTCCAAAGGTGGCTGGCCGCAATGCCCGCCGCAGGCGCAGTCTGCAAGCCTGGCTGTGACGTCAGATGGCCAGAGCTTACTGCATCTGCGCAGCACAGCAGTACACTGCGCAGGCGCCGGTTTCGAAACGTACACAGCGCTGAGGGGGCGGCACCGAAAGCGCAGGAAGAGTTGAGTGACGGCAGAGGAGCAGTTAGAGCTGGGGAGTGAGGACCCGCCTCCCTGGCTAGAGACAGGAATTATGGCTAAAGTATAAAAACGCTTTATTTGGGGTATACTTGAACCTAAAACTAAAAGGGCTACCTTGTTAGAATGCAGCATTACTGCTGCACAAGGTGGCTCTTTTAGTTTATAACGGCTGGAGGGGGGTGACAGTGGCCCTTTAAGGGGTTAAGGAGAACTTTTCCATCTCTGAAAAATTAGACTGTACAGCAATATCTATACAAGCAACAGTTACATTATTAAGTGGCTTACCTTTATTTCAATAAGTGAGAGATTGAGCAAAAACAGATTTAAAAATGGCAAAATGCAACACTAAAAAAAGCTTCATATTCAACAACTCACCAGAGAAAACTGATAATTTCCCAATAGCCTGAGCAATGGCTGCAGAACGTAAATGTGAGTTACCTGGAAAACAGAAGATTGAAAAAAAAGGTTTATATAGAAATCCTACAATATATACAGTGTGGTTATAGAGGTTGCTGTAGGCAATCCAGCAGTTACAAGGGC
This sequence comes from Ranitomeya imitator, assembly GCF_032444005.1. NCBI lineage: Eukaryota > Metazoa > Chordata > Amphibia > Anura > Dendrobatidae > Ranitomeya > Ranitomeya imitator. Next base: position 463,695,170 of record NC_091286.1, on the reverse strand, counting down.
GTACTTCCATTCACAGATCAATATGGGAAGCTCGCACTCGCCGCTCTCATGATCCAGCAATACACCTTACAGCTGCGTGCACAACTTATGTATGATAACAGAATGGATATTACAGAGGTCTGCAGAATGGCAGCATAACCACTGAAAAGCAGCAGGAATTGAAGACAGTAATTTTTTGAGGTTAAGAAATTCTAGCAAGGAAGAAATCTTACTAGAAGAGCTTACATCTTATCCGCAATTAGCTTCCTTAAAGCTAAAAACTGAAAAGAGTAGGCCATATAAAGGGGATCACCAGAGACACAGATATGATGTAAAATTGACACCTTTATTTAATTAAAACATTTAAGAAAGGTCACACATGCGTCCTGCCAACTATTCATAGAAAGCTCAAAATAAGGCTACAACCTGAGGAATACTCCCAAGAGAATGAAAATTATATATATATATATATATATATATATATATATATATATATATATATATATATACACACACACACACACACGTACACTTTGGTCAAACGCCTATATGGACAGCATATCAGATATACACAACGTCCTATATTTATAGCCTGTCTATATGTAAACCATAATGGGCAGGAGATATCTCAGCTGAAAAGTGTGTATATACTCATAACAATGTGCACACAATGTGCTTCCTTGAAGCGAACCTCTCAGCGCGATTATGTCAAGTAAACTAAATGCATTGTCAGGTTGGCAGTATTAAACGGATTGCAATGATACCTGGGATGAAGAAATCCTTCTTGTGGTTCTTGTGTAAGCTACGTTAGAAGTTTTCAGTTTATGAGATGCTCGTGCTCTGGGGCAGGACTGTAGGCAGTCTTATCTTCCTGCTCTAGGCCAGAGAAACCAAGGAAAGACCTGCCCACAGGCTACTCCAAAGTACAAATATGTTCCTTATCATAGAGATAGACTGTTTGTGCTTGGGGGTGGTCTGCGGGCAGGTCTTTCCTTGGTTTCTCTGGCTTAGAGCAGGAAGATAAGACTCTGCCTACAGTCCCAGACCAAAGCATAGGCATCTCATTAACTGAAAACTTCTTAACAGATTACACAAGAATCACAAGACGGATTTCTTCACCCCAGGTATCATTTTAATCAGTTTAAACACTGTCAACCTGACAATGCCTGTAGTTTACTTAGGGGTCATTCCATATCAAGTGATCCAAATACGATTTTTTTTTTTACCTGACGTCTTTAGATTTTTTTTTTGTTATGAAGTACAACTTTAGTTAATTACAAATTAAAAGTTTTGAATTTTTTCTTCATCAGTTAATTGTTTACTAATTTCCAAAGTGTTGAAAAAGCGCAGATTTTTGCCTGGTATGGCTTTACATTTTTTATCATATCTCAGGCTAGAATTAAGATGAAGAGGTGGGAGAGGCATCATTTTTCTCAGAACAATACGGGCTTTCGTTTGATAAGTCACAAGACTATGTTTCTTTATATTTTGTTTGGGAGAAAACAAATTCAAAAATTTGATGCGGAATTGTGAAAAAAAATGTATGTTTTAAAATTGTGAAAACAAGCATGTGTGTTACTTGTGTTCTTGTTTATATTTGTACAGGTATTCAACTTGGGACCTTTCAGATTTTTATTTTATTTTTTTAAGCCTTGAATCATCTGATTTTATGTTTGTGCGAGTTTCTTCCTTTCTTTTCAAATTACAAACTTATTGCATTTAACATTTATATGAAACAATAAAGAAACAAAACACAAATACCGAAGTGCCAAAATAAATACATCTTAATCATAACACAACTTGTTCAATGCATTCAGGTTGAAAATGCTGAGCGGGCCAAAAGAAAAAAGGTGATCATGTCCTCCAGTGTGATTTTCTAAATACAGTCTAATCCTAAATAAATATGTTAAAAACCAGATTAAAAGAACCAATATTTTCACCACCACCATTTATACATGGAACATTTTTTTTTCTATCACTAAACATGTCATTTATGAAGTTTAAGAATAGTACAGTAAGATCGTTGTTCGATAAAATATGAACTAATCAAGCAATTAATAGTAGTTTTTTACACTGGCCTTTTATCATCAATGTGTCCCTTCTAGTGGGTGAAATGTAATCTTGTCCATACGCGCTTACTAGCATAATCTTGTCCATACGCGCATGGCCATTTCCTTTTGTGTCAGAGTATGTACGGCCTGTCATGGTGCTCGGCTCCACCTCAGTCAATATCTGATTTTTGTTCACTTTTACAATGTCTGGTTTTCTTGGATACACAAAGGACGGCGCTGGACCAGAAGCTACAGAAAAGTCCTTTCTACTTCTTCATTTTCACAATCTTTGGAGAGTCCAGTAGCCGCCACCAGCGCCAATCATATTCACAGGTCACATCATCAGTTATGTCATCCATTGCCGATCTTGTGCCGCCTTCTACCACGTCATGGACATCACTCTCTTTGCTGAATGAAAAAAATCCTTATATTCATTTCTGTTTCACTACATGGGATGGCAGTCCGGTATTCCTGAGTCCTTGTGATGGGTTCTGCTTCCTGTAACTCATGTTCTCACAACCTCTCCTCCTCTTCGTAGTCCTGGTTTGTACAATACATGGATTGGATGTTAAGAATATTTTTCTCCCTCCATTTGAGGAGTTGCCTGGGTTTTCAGATTTGGTGTGAATACGGCCTCTGGAGGCTGGAGCTGCCGGCCGGTCATCTGCTCTGCAGTCACTGTCTACCCCTGGTCATTCTCAGCCCTAACAAAGCTTCTCCTCTGTCCTCTCCTGCTTCTAAGCTGTATCATAATAAAATAATACAGTAATATCTAAAAATCATGGATTATTTGGTAAATATAGACCCCACACCATTTACACCACAGGCTGAACAGATCTAAATGCGAGATTTTCGAATTGACACTAATAGTTTTATTTTTTAAAATATGATCCCATCACGATTCCCACTTGCATTTTGGTACAGATATTGCTAGGAGCATAGCAGGCACATGTGCAGTTTTTGACATTTTGAAATTAAACGTTTTTTTCGGAAATGCATTTTAAAATTTTGCATTTCCGTTCACATGGGTAAAATATTAACAAAGATTATCTTGTGACATACAGTATGTGGTGACAGCCAGTACAGTTCTGAGTAGAATGGTGTTTATTCTGTTTCTCTATTTTTTTCTAGCCTGAGATATGGGGAGAAATTTAAAGGCAGGCAACACCGAAATTGACACTTTTTCCGAACTTTGAAAATCAATTTAAAAAAAAAAAAAAATCTAGATTTTTTTTTCTTCACATTTTGCATTCTCTGACACACTATTACCAAATGGCACAATCTCAAAAGAATTAAATAACATTAGTTCACTGACATGGAATGACCCTTAGCAAAATCCTGCTGACAGGTTTGCGTTAATGATCGAAAAGTACTTAAAGCGTTGTGCTTCCCAATCAGCTGCACACTTCTCTCTGCCTGACGGACACGGACCAACCTCTCACTGTTGAAGCCATTTATTGGCTATGTTGAAAAAGTCGGAGAGGAAACAAGTGGGGGCCTGGTCAGCGGTAGAGGAGCAGTGTCGAATTGATAATTAGCATATAAATCAACTACAATTTTTATAGGATGCAGAATACAAGAACGGGATAAAAAAAAACCCTTTAACTATTAACATCCTGTTGTACCCTAGTACACAAAAGGTAATGGACTTCCCCACTTCCTAACTCCGAAGGAAAATGCTTTTTTTTATTTTCACACAGACATTAACTCCCTTCTAACATCAGACATACTATCCCGTCGAGGTGACCTGAGCCCGAATGACTATCGATGGGATAGTACGTCATATGCGATCAGCTGTGAGCGCGGCCGATCGCCAGCTGACATCCGTCACGGACCGCTCCTGGCACTTTAACCCCTGGAACACTGTGACCAAACAAGATTGCAGCGTTCCAGTGGCATAGGGAAGCATCGGGCAGGAGGGGGCTCCCTGCGAGCTTCCCTGAGACCCTCAGAACAACACGATGGCGTTGTTCAGAGGATCTCCTTTTGTCTCCTCCCTGCAGATCCCCGGTTCCAAGATGGCCACGCAGTCCTGCAGGGAAGTGGCTTCTCAGTGGCTGCTGAGAGCAGGCGCTGAGAAGGCTCTTGCACTGCCCGTCAGATCCCTGATCAGACAGTGCTGTGCAAAGTGTCAGATCAGCAATCGGACATTATATAGTCATGTCCCACCCTGGGACAAAGTAAAACAAAATAAAAAATACATACATACACACTTTTTTTCCCCAATAAATACATTTCTTTATGCAAGTATAAAAAAAAACAAAAAAAAAACAAAAAAAACAAAAAAAACAATAGAAGTACACACATCCGGTATCCCCGCGACCAACCGTAAGAACCAGACCTATAAAAATGTCCCACTAATTAACCCCTTCAGTGAAAACCATTAAAAAAAAAAAAAGAAAAGCAAAAATCAATGCTTTATACCGCAGAAAAAAAAAAAAAAAGTAGAATAAGGCTACTTTCACACTAGCGTTGGATTTGGCCCGTCGCAGTGAGACGGGCCGAGATTCCGACGCTAGCGTTTGATGCGCCGCACAACGGGTGCAGCGGATGCATTTCTCCGACGCATCCGCTGCCCCATTGTGAGGTGCGGGGAGGTGGGGGCGGAGTTCCGGCCGTGCATACGCGGTCGGAAAAACCGGTCCGTCGGCAGCAAAAAAGTTACATTTAACGTTTTTTGCTCCCGGCGGTCTGCCACAACACGGCGCAACCGTCGCACGACGGTTGCGACGTGTGTCAATACGTCGCAATGCGTCGGTAATGTTACTCTATGGGGCAAAAACGCATCCTGCAAACAACTTTGCAGGATGCGTTTTTTTCCCCTAAACGACGCATTGCGACGTATTCAAAACAATGCCAGTGTGAAAGTAGCCTAACACGCGATCAAAAAGACAGATATAAATAAACATGTTACCGCTGAAAAAGTCATCTTGTCCTGCAAAAAAATGAGCCACCATACAGTCATCAGCAAAAAAATAAAAAAGTTATAGCTCTCAGAATAAAGCGATGCAAAAACATACATACATACATATATATATACATATACATATATATATATATATATATATATATATATATATATATATATATATATATATATATATATATATATATATATATATATATATATATATATATACACATACATACATACACACACACACACACGAGTTTTTATTATAAAAAAGCGCCAAAACATAAAACAGTTATATAAATGAGGTATCGCTGTAATCGTACTGACCCGAAGAATAAAACTGCTTTGTCCATTTTACCACACGTGGAATGGTATAAACGCCCCACCCAAAAGAAATTCAATTGCTGGTTTTTGTTCATTCTGCCGCCCAAAAATTGTAACAAAAAGCGATCAAAAAGGTCACGTGCCTGAAAAGGTTACCAATAAAAACGTCAACTCGTCCCTTAAAAAATAAGACCTCTCATGACTGTGGACCAAAATATGGAAAAATTATAGCTCTCAAAATGTGGTGATGCAAAAACTATTTTTTGCAATAAAAAGCGTCTTTTAGCATATGACCGCAGATAAACATAAAATATTGATATAAAAATCTGCTATAAATAGTAAATAGAACCCCCCTTTATCATCCCCTTAAATAGGGAAAAATAATAACATTTTAAAAAAAGTATTTCCATTTTCCCATTAGGGTTAGGGCTAAGGGTTTGGATTACGTTTACGGCTTGGATTAGGGTTAGGGGTGTGTTGGGGTTGGGATTGTAATTAGGGTAAGGCTGCCGTCACACTAGCAGTATTTGGTCAGTATTTTACATCAGTATTTGTAAGCCAAAACCAGGAGTGGAACAAATAGAGGAAAAGTATAATAGAAACATATGCACCACTTCTGCATTTATCACCCACTCCTGGTTTTGGCTACAAATACTGATGTAAAATACTGACCAAATACTGCTAGTGTGACGGCAGCCTAAAGGTACCTTCACACTGAACGATATCGCTAGCGATCCGTGACGTTGCAGCGTCCTGGCTAGCGATATCGTTCAATGCAGGAAAGCAGAGCGCCGGGGACAGACAGCAGAAGGTAAGTATGCAGTGTTTGTTTTTTTACTTTTACGATGGTAACCAGGGTAAACATCGGGTTACTAAGCGCAGCCCTGCGCTTAGTAACCCGATGTTTACCCTGGTTACCGCCAGCATCGTTGGTCGCTGGAGAGCTGTCTGTGTGACAGCTCTCCAGTGACCAAACAGCGACGCTGCAGCGATCGACATCGTTGACGGTATCGCTGCAGCGTCGCTGAGTGTGAAGGTACCATTAGAGTACGAATTGGGGGGTTTCCACTGTTTAGGCACATCAGGAGCTCTCCCTCTCTGCCATGCGCCCAAACAGTGGTTTACCCCTACATAAGGAGTATCGGCGTACTCAGGACAAATTGTACAACTTTTAGGGTTCATTTTCTCCTGTTACCCTTGGTAAAATAAAACAAATTGGAAATGAAGTAAATTTCTGGTGAGAAAAAAAAAAAAAAAGTTTTAATTTTTTTTTCAACATTCCAAAAATTTCTGTGAAGCACCTGAAGGGTCAAACTTCTTGAATGTGGTTTTGAGCACCTTGAGGGGTGCAGTTTTTAGAATGGTGTCACTTTTGGGTATTTTCTATCATATAGACCCCTAAAAGTGACAAAAATGTAATGTGGTCCCTAAAAAATAAAATAAAAAAAAAAGGGTGTAAAAATGCAAAATCGCTGGTCAACTTTTAACTCCCTAACAAAAAAATAAAAATGTGGTTCCAAAATTGTGCTGATGTAAAGTAGACATGTGGGAAATGTTACTTACGGTATGTATTTTGCGTAACATATCTGTGTGATTTAAGGGCATGAAAATTCAAAGTTGGAGATTTACCAGCAAATATAGTGGTAATCTGAAAGGTAAATGGTTTGTAGGTCATGCCTGACAGAATGACTGGAGTAGCAGCTAAATGTTGGGACAGGGACATTGCAGAGCAGACTGTGGATGAAGGTGCAGCGGAGCGATTAGAGCTGCGCTCACTGTGTAGCACTGAGGGACCAACTGCTCCCTGCATCGCCTCAAGAACTGAAAGAGCGGCTGCAGGGAGTAGATGTAGTTTTCTCCATGTAGCCGCACTTCCAGTAAGCCCCCACAACTCATGATTTAAACATTACAATAAGCAGATATGGACCAACGCCTCTAAGTGTGAACAGTATACGCTGCCAAGACCGCATAACATACAAATCCAAAACTACAACAGAACCCTGTGTATGTCAAGATATATTAAAACCTTGAATATGGTGATTAAACTGTATCACTGCCATATATCATATACTCAAAATTAAATGATACTTCAACCAACCATAAATATTAGGTTTAGCATCCCTCCCCTTCCTCGGAGAAAGGTATGCCTTCTTGTGGCTGGTGTGCATACATAAAATTGTCAAATTTTTTTATATTAAAAAAACTTTTTTTTGGTGGGGGGGGGGGGGGGGAACTGGGGAGATTCAAACTTATAGTATTCTTAAATTTTTAACGTATCTTTAAAAAAAAAAAAAAGTTTTAATTTCTTTTTTTTGTACGAACTGGTGATTGTTTGCTTGTACTATACAGCAATATAACAATATTGCAAAAATCACAGGCTCACTTCCATAAGACTACCGTTGGCCCCCTTAAAAATAGTCTGGGTGAAATGGTGGATGAGGATGAGGAAAAAGCCAATATGCTAAATGACTTTTTTTCATCAGTATTTACACAAGAAAATCCCATGGCAGACAATATGATCAGTGATAACACAAATTCCCAATTAAATGTCACCTGCTTAACCCAACAGGAAGTACGGCAGCGTCTAAAAATCACTAAAATTGACAAATCTCCGGGCCCGGATGGGATACACCCCCGAGTACTGCACGAACTAAGTACAGTCATTGATAGACCATTATTTTTAATCTTTAAAGACTCCATAATAACAGGGTCTGTACCACAGGACTGGCGTATAGCAAATGTGGTGCCAATATTCAAAAAAGGGGACAAAAACTGAACTCGGAAATTATAGGCCAGTGAGCTTAACCTCTACTGTGGGTAAAATCCTGGAGGGAATTCTAAGAGATGCTATACTGGAGTATCTGAAGAGGAATAACCTCATGACCCAGTATCAGCACGGGTTTAGTAGGGACTGTTCATGTCAGACTAATCTGATCAGTTTCCATGAAGAGGTAAGTTCCGGACTGGACCAAGGGAACCCAGTGGACATAGTGTATATGGACTTTTCAAAAGCTTTTGATACGGTGCCACACAAAAGGTTGATACATAAAATGAGAATAATGGGGATAGGGGAAAATATGTGCAAGTGGGTTGAGAGCTGGCTCAGGGATAGGAAACAAAAGGTGGTTATTAATGGAGCACACTCGGACTCGGTCATGGTTAGCAGTTCATGCACTTGGGTAGAAGTAATAAGATGTATAATTATGTGCTTAATTCTAAAACTCTGGGCAAAACCGTCAATGAAAAAGACCTGGGTGTATGGGTGGATGACAAACTCCTATTCAGTGGCCAGTGTCAGGCAGCTGCTACAAAGGCAAATAAAATAATGGGATGCATTAAAAGAGGCATAGATGCTCATGAGGAGAACATAATTTTACCTCTATACAAGTCACTAGTTCGACCACACTTAGAATACTGTGCACAGTTCTGGTCTTCGGTGTATAAGAAAGACATAGCTGAACTGGAGCGGGTGCAGAGAAGAGCGACCAAGGTTATTAGAGGACTGGGGGGTCTGCAATTCCAAGATAGGTTATTACACTTGGGGCTATTTAGTTTGGAAAAACAAAGACTAAGGGGTGATCTTATTTTAACCCCTTCCCGACCTTTGACGCCACGTAGGCGTCATGAAAGTCGGTGCCAATCAGACCCATGACGCCTATGTGGCGTCATGGAAAGATCGCGTCCCTGCAGATCGGGTGAAAGGGTTAACTCCCATTTCACCCGATCCGCAGGGACAGGGGGAGTGATAGTTTAGCCCAGGGGGGGGTGGCTTCACCCCCCCATGGCTACGATCGCTCTGATTGGCAGTTTCACTTTCAACAGCCAATCAGAGCGATTTGTAATATTTCACCTATTAAAACTGGTGAAATATTACAATCCAGCCATGGCCGATGCTGCAATATCATCGGCCATGGCTGGAAACACTAATGTGCCCCCAACCCACCGATCGCCCCCCCAAGCCACCGATCTGTCCGGTACACTGCTCCGGCTCCCCTCAGTCCTGTGCTCCGCTCCCCCCGTGCTCTTGTCCGCTCCCCCCGTGCTCCAATCACCCCCCCCCCCCCCCCGTGCTCCAATCACCCCCCCCCGTGCTCCAATCACCCCCCCCCCCGTGCTCCAATCACCCCCCCCCGTGCTCCAATCACCCCCCCGTGCTCCAATCACCCCCCCCCCCTGTGCTCCAATCACCCCCCCCCCCCTGTGCTCCGTTTCACCTCCCCGTGCTCCGTTCCACCCCCCCGTGCTTCGTTCAAACCCCCATGCTCCGTTCCACCCCCCCGCGCTCCGATCCACCCCCCCATGCTCCGATCCCCGCCCCCCCCCCCCCCAATCATACTTACCGATCCTGCCGGGGTCCGTCCGTCTTCTCCCTGGGCGCCGCCATCTTCCAAAATGGCGGGCGCATGCGCAGTGCGCCCGCCGAATCTGCCGGCCGGCAGATTCGTTCCAAAGTGCATTTTGATCTATGAGATATAATCTATCACAGTGATCAAAATAAAAAAAATAAATAAATGAGCCCCCCCCCCTTTGTCACCTTCATAGGTAAGGACAATAAAAAAAATAAAGAATTTTTTTTTTTCCACTAATGTTAGAATAGGGTTAGGGTTAGGGTTAGGGCTAGGGTTAGGGTTAGGGCTAGGGCTAGGGTTTCGGTATGTGCACATGTATTCTGGTCCTCTGCGGATTTTTCCGCTGCAGATTTGATAAATCCGCAGTGCTAAACAGCTGCGGATTTACCGCGTTTTTTCTGCGCATTTCACTGCGGTTTTACAACTGCGATTTTCTATTGGAGCAGTTGTAAAACCGCTGCGGAATCCGCACAAAGAAGTGACATGCTGCGGAATCTAAACCACTGCGTTTCCGTGCAGTTTTTCTGCAGCATGTGTACAGCGATTTTTGTTTCCCATAGGTTTACATTGAGCTGTAAACTCATGGGAAACTGCTGCGGATCCGCAGCGGTTTCCGCAGCGTGTGCACATACCTTTAGAATTAGGCTATGTGCACACGGTGCGGATTTGGCTGCGGATCCGCAGCGGATTGGCCGCTGCGGATTCGCAGCAGTGTTCCATCAGGTTTACAGTTCCATGTAAACATATGGAAAACCAAATCCGCTGTGCCCATGGTGCGGAAAATACCGCGCGGAAACGCTGCGTTGTATTTTCCGCAGCATGTCAATTCTTTGTGCGGATTCCGCGGCGTTTTACACCTGTTCCTCAATAGGAATCCGCAGGTGAAATCCGCACAAAAAACACTGGAAATCCGCGGAAAATCCGCAGGTAAAACGCAGCACCTTTTACCCGCGGATTTTTTAAATATGATGATGAAAAATCTCACACGAATCCGCAACGTGGGCACATAGCCTTAGGGTTAGGGTTGGAATTAGGGTTGTGGTTAGGGTTGTGATTAGGGTTATGGCTACAGTTGGGATTAGGGTTAGGGGTGTGTTGGGGTTAGCGTTGGAGGTAGAATTGAGGGGTTACCACTGTTTAGGCACATCAGGGGTCTCCAAACGCAACATGGCGCCACCATTGATTCCAGCCAATCTTGTATTCAAAAAGTCAAATGGTGCTCCCTCAATTCCGAGCCCCGACGTGTGCCCAAACAGTGGTTTACCTCCACACATGGGGTATCAGCGTACTCAGGAGAGACTGGACAACAACTTTTGGGGTCCAATTTTTCCTGTAACCCTTGGAAAAATAAAAAATTCTGGGCTAAATAATTATTTTTGAGGAAAGAAAACGTATTTATTATTTTCACGGCTCTGCATTATAAACTTCTATGAAGCACTTGGGGGTTCAAAGTGCTCACCACACATCTAGATAAGTTCCTTTCGGGGTCTAGTTTCCAAAATGGGGTCACTTGTGGGGGGTTTCTACTGTTTAGCCACATCAGGGGCTCTGCAAACGCAACGTGACACCCACAGAGCATTCCATCAAAGTCTGCATTTCAAAACGTCACTACTTCACTTCCGAGCCCCAGCATGTGCCCAAACAGTGGTTTACCCCCACATATGGGGTATCAGCGTACTCAGGAGAAACTGGACAACAACTTTTGGGGTCAAATTTCTCCTGTTACCCTTGGGGAAAATAAAAAATTGCAGGCTAAAAGATCATTTTTGAGAAAATAATTTTTTTTTTTTTTTTCATGGCTCTGCGTTATAAACTTCTGTGAAGCAATTGGGGGTTTAAAGTCCTCACCACACATCTAGATTAGTTCCTTTGGGGGTCTAGTTTCCAAAATGGGGTCATTTGTGGGGGATCTCCAATGTTTAGACACACAGGGGCTCTCCAAACGTGATATGGTGTCCGCTAATGATTGGAGCTAATTTTCCATTTAAAAAGCCAAATGGCGTGCCTTCCCTTCCGAGCCCTGCCGTGCGCCCAAACAGTGGTTTACCCCCACATATGGGGTGTCAGCGTACTCAGGACAAACTGGACAACAACATTTGGGGTCCAATTTCTATTTCCCTTGGCAAAACAGGAAATTCCAGGCTAAAAAATCATTTTTGAGGAAAGAAAAATTATTTTTTATTTTCATGGCTCTGCGTTATAAACTTCTGTGAAGCACCTGGGGGGTTTAAAGTGCTCAGTATGCATCTAGATAAGTTCCTTGGGGGGTCTAGTTTCCAAAATGGGGTCACTTGTGGGGGAGCTCCAATGTTTAGGCACACAGGGGCTCTCCAAACGCGACATGGTGTCCGCTAACAATTGGAGCTAATTTTCCATTCAAAAAGTCAAATGGCGCGCCTTCCCTTCCGAGCCCTGCCGTGTGCCCAAACAGTGGTTTACCCCCACATATGAGGTATCGGCGTACTCGGGAGAAATTGCCCAACAAATTTTATGATCCATTTTATCCTATTGCCCATGTGAAAATGAAAAAATTGAGGCGAAAAGAATTTTTTTGTGAAAAAAAAAAGTACTTTTTCATTTTTACAGATCAATTTGTGAAGCACCTGAGGGTTTAAAGGGCTCACTAGGCATCTAGATAAGTTCCTTGGGGGGGTCTAGTTTCCAAAATGGGGTCACTTGTGGGGGAGCGCCAAAGTTTAGGCACACAGGTGCTCTCCAAACGCGACATGGTGTCCGCTAAAGAGTGGAGCCAATTTTTCATTCAAAAAGTCAAATGGCGCTCCTTCCCTTCCAAGCCCTGCCGTGCGCCCCCACATATGAGGTATCAGCGTACTCAGGACAAATTGGACAACAACTTTCGTGGTTCAGTTTCTCCTTTTACCATTGGGAAAATAAAATTGTTGCTAAAAGATAATTTTTGTGACTAAAAAGTTAAATGTTCATTTTTTCCTTCCATGTTGCTTCTGCTGCTGTGAAGTACCTGAAGGGTTAATAAACTTCTTGAATGTGGTTTTAAGTACCTTGAGGGGTGCATTTCTTACAATGGTGTCACTTTTGGGTATTTTCAGCCATATAGACCCCTCAAACTGACTTCAAATGTGAGGTGGTCCCTAAAAAAAATGATTTTGAAAATTTTGTTGTAAAAATGAGAAATCGCTGGTCAAATTTTAACCCTTATAACTTCCTAGCAAAAAAAAAAATTTTGTTTCCAAAATTGTGCGGATGTAAAGTATACATGTGGGAAATGTTATTTATTAACTATTTTGTGTCACATACCTCTCTGGTTTAACAGAATAAAAATTCAAAATGTGAAAATTGCGAAATTTTCAAAATTTTTGCCAAATTTCCGTTTTTATCACAAATAAACGCAGAATTTATTGACCTAAATTTACCACTAACATGAAGCCCAATATGTCACGAAAAAACAATCTCAGAACCGCTAGGATCCGTTGAAGCTTTCCTGAGTTATTACCTCATAAATGGACACTGGTCAGAATTGCAAAAAACGGCAAGGTCTTTAAGGTCAAAATAGGCTGGGTTATGAAGGGGTTAATGTATAAATATATGAGGGGACAGTACAAAGACCTTTCTCATGATTTTTTTAATCATAGACCTGAAACAGCAAAAAGGGGGCATCCTCTACGTTTGGAGGAAAAAGGTTTAAGCATAATAACAGACGCGGATTCTTTACTGTAAGAGCAGTGAGACTATGGAACTCTCTGTCGTATGATGTAATGAGTGATTCATTACTTAAATTTAAGAGGGGACTGGATACCTTTCTGGAAAAGTATAATGTTACAGGGTATATACACTAGATTCCTTGATAGGGCGTTGATCCTGGGAACTAGTCTGATTGCCGTATGTGGAGTCGGGAAGGAATTTTTTTCCCCCAAGGTGGAGCTTACTCTTTGCCACATGGGTTTTTTTTGCCTTCCTCTGGATCAACATGTTAGGGCATGTTAGGTTAGGCTATGGGTTGAACTAGATGGACTTATAGTCTTCCTTCAATCTTAATAATTTAATAATAACTATGTAACTATGTTATGTCATGTCAGGCGCTGGGGTATTCAGCAGACCCCAGGCTGTTATGGCAAGCTGTTGGCGCAGATGGGTGGTAAGAACAGCGCATTTCCTGTGCGCTGTAAATGTCGCCATCATTGTTAATCTGCTGAAAGCTGCTGTCAGTGACTTTGCTCCACTCCCGGCTGTAAGAGGCAGATAATGGCGGGCTCCGAACCTGTAAGGGTAGAGGACTTGACATATGACATACCAGGAGGTCTCCGTTGAAAAGTGGTAAATCACAATGCCACGCACCTCGCCTCCGCTTCATTTACAGCACTCACTTGCCTAGAGCAAGCCCTGTCTGAAAAAAAGTCTCAGGCCCTGAACATCTGCCCTGACTCTGCAGGAGCACGGCGCACAAGACAATTCATTTTATATTATTTTTAAGGTAATTTTATGTTAATATTAATAGAAGCAGAATTAATTTCAGCCTATTGGTTCCACAATTACTGTCTCTTGTAACCCCTCAGGAGAATGGATTGCTCGCCCCTGGCCTAAAGGGACACTCCCTTTAGACCAGGGGCGAGCAATCCATTCTTCTGAGGGGTTACGAGAGACAGTAATTGTGGAACCAATAGGCTGAAATTAATTCTGCTTCTATTAATATTAACAAAATTAATATCACTTTAATATTGAGTAGAATTAAAGCACCACTCCAGCGTTTCTCTTTCCAGCACTGGAATAGCACTTTAAATCGAAGTCTCCTGCCCCCGGTCACACAATCACTCTCCGTCATAGTCAGTTTTTTCGTTGCCGCTCCGGTCCCCCTGAACCATTTTGTGAGTGCAGCGATTAACTGGCTGGAAGTCAGACAGGAAGTCAGAATGCTAAACTATTAATATGGGCATACAGGCTATAATCTGCTGAAAACGGTCCTCCCTGTGTGTCTCATATCAAATGTGTTGTTGCTGAGAAATCATCTTTTATCACTTTATATAAAAGTGACCTCTGAGGCTCAGGGGCGGACAGTGCCTGGAAATAACTCTGCCTCCAGACATTGTTTTACATGGAGGCGTTCCCAGTGTGAGACAAGTAACCAACACAGAACAGGAGAAATGAAATGTGTCTTCTTGCAAACATGTTTTGCTTCGCTCTGCTATAATGCAACAATATTGCAGCCCTGTCTGCCTGTGAGATGGAAGCGGAGAGGAACCTGCAGATGTGTCAGTATCAGGAGAGCAGCAATTACACAACACACTGGTAACCATTATACATCTTACTGGTAACTGCCCCTTGTATTTTAACCCCTTAGTGACCGAGCCAAATTTTTGAAATCTGACCAGTGTCACTTTATGTGGTAATAACTCTGCAACACTTCAACAAATCCCAGTGATTTTGAGATTGTTTTTTCGTGACACATTATACTTTATGATAATGGTAAATTTAGGTCAATATGTTTTGTGTTTATTTATAACAAATATCAAAAATTTGAGAAAAATGTTAAAAAATTAGCAGTTTTCAAACTTTGAATGATTATCCCTTTAATCCAGATGGTCATACCACAGCAAACCATTAATAAATAACATTCCCACATGTCGGCTTTACATCAGCACCATTTGTAAAATGTTCTTTTATTTTGTTAGCATTTGAGGAGGTTTAAAAATGAAGCAGCAATTTTCCATTTTTTCAAGGAAATTTACAACATTTATTATTTTAGGGAACTATCGATGTTTGAATTGACTTTAGGGGTCTCATATATTGGGAAACCCCCAAAAGTGATACTATTTTAAAAACAGCACCCCCTGACATATTGAAAACTGCGGGCAGATAGTTTATTAACTCTTCAGGTGCTTTACAGGAATTATTGCAAAGTGGCATGACAGAAATGAAAATGTGTATTTTTACCACCTAAATCTCGGTAACTTCTGAACAGGTTACAACAGCCGGCAGACTCTAAGGCCGCTATTTGGTCGTGAATTGCCATCGCAAACATCAGGACCACAAAATCATGATCTGAGGGCACCAATTGGGATAAAGAAGAAGCTCCCACACTCTGTTAACCATTTATAATGATGTAGTCACTATTGACAGCAGCATCTAAGGGGTTAAACAGATATGTACGGTGCAAACACTGATCATGGCTGATGCAGCAAGTTGTCAGCTATAGTGTACAGCTGACAGCTACTGCATTGTCACCTGTATGGGGATACTATTCTCTTATATCTCAGGTCAGTTAAAAGACGTATTGGCGGTCATTAAGCGGTTAAATAAGCTCTGGGGGCAGAGTTATCTCCAGGCACCCTCTGCCACAAGCCTGGAAGAGGTCACGAATATAAAAAGTGATAAAAATATGATTTCTCTGCAACAACGCATCTGATATGAGCGCACTGTAAAGTCTATGGTAACAGCACTACTTGGATCCTGTATCTCCTGGTGGTTAGGCCTTCCCACCTACCCCAGGCAGCACTGTGTGATGGACTTCAGTAAGTCTCCGCTAATCCAAGAAGAAGAAGAGTTTCAGAAATACAGTACAGTAAGGCTGGGTTCCCATTGCGTTATGGGACCGCGTTAAACGGACAGCGTTGCACGGCGAAATTAACGCCGTGCAACGCGGCCGTTAACGCGCCCATTGAAGGCAATGGGAACGCGCTTCACTAGCGCGTGCCATGTTCGGCACGCGCTAGCGACGCGCCGGTGATTCCTGGCGCGCCGCGGACGCTGCTTGCAGCGTCCGAGGCGCGCCCGCGGTCCGTTCCCCGCTCTCGCAGATCGGGGATCTGCGAGAGCGGGGACGTTACCGCGACCCCAGCCCCATAGAAAACATTGCGTTAGTGCAATCCGTTTAGCGCTAGCGGATTGCGCTAACGCAATGTGACCCTAGCCTAAGGCTTACATATGATTCATGGTGCCTTAAACATCAGTTCTCTCTGACTAGATTTAGAGAATATGCTTGATCTGGATAGAAATGGAGACGGTATCCAAAGGTCATCGCCAAGTTCTGAAGCAGTTGCTATGACAACTATGCAAGCCTCCAGTTATGCATTCAGTCTTCATACTACTCCAGATAGGATTACACTCACAGCAAAGGAGGAAGACTCCTGCAGAGAGAAGAAATCACCTCTAAAAAGGGGGTTCAATATATAACAAAACCCTAAACTAGTAACAAAAAAAACAAAAAAATAAATAAAAACCACAAGAAGCAAATTGCTGGACTGAAACACCAGGGAATAAGAAACAATAGGGCCGTATCTTCTGACAGCACCACCAGGAGGTTGTCCATCATATCCTTGATCGGGACAGGAAACAGAATAAATAGCCCCTCACCACCTCCACCCTTTAGTGTCTTTTCCAAGTACCACACCAGGATGGATGAAACGCTATTTTATTAAATTTCCATTACAAATGTTTACACCACATCAGATAGGAACTATACGGGAGTGCTGTCAGGATGGACTCCTGGAAACTACACATTACCGGTAGGACTAATTCCTACTTTTCCAGGATGTCCCTCCTGACAGCACCACCAGGAGAAGTACCAAATAACTCCTATTTAGGCCGGGGTCACACTAGCGAGTTTTATGGACGTATGAGAGGCACAAAAACTACGCATTGCACCCGGACCAATGATTCTCTATGGGGCAGCTCCTATCTGCCATATATTTCTCTGCTGTATTTTACAGGCTTAGAAAATTGCAGCATGCTGCGTTTGTCAGCGTATTGCGCCAAAAATCTGCCAATGAAAGTCAATGGGGGCGAGAAAAATACGGATTACACATGGACCAACAGTGTGACTTGTGAGAAATATGCAGCGGTGTTCTATAAAAAAGCCGGCAATCCATTTGCCGGCTTTTGCCATCTCCTTCCCAAACCAGACAGGATATGAGACATGGTTTACATACAGTAAACCATTTCATATCCCTTATTTTTTTAACATATTCCTCACTAATAATGTTCCAAGTGTCTGTGTGCAAAACTTGAGGGCTCTATTAAAACAAAGGGTCAAATGACGGAAAAATTGGCTTGGGCTCCAGCGCAATTTTCTCCGCCAATGTGGGAAAGCCAGTGGCTGAGGGCAGATATTAATAGCCTAGAGAGGGACCATGGTTATAGGACCCCCCCCCCCCCCCCCCGGCTAAAAACATCTGCCCCCAGCCACCCCAGAAAAGGCACATCTGGAAGATGGGCCTACTCCGGCACCTAGTCTCTCTTCCCACTCCCATGTAGCAGTAGGATATGGGGTAATAAAGGGTTAATGTCACCTTGTAAGGTGACATTAAGCCAGGTTAATAATGGAGAGGTGTCAAGAAGACACCTATCCATTATTAATCCAATAGTAGTAAATGGTTAATAAAACACACACACACACTAGGAAAAAAAGTATTTTATTGAAATAAAGACACAGGGTGCTGTAAAAGTTTATTATACTCTCAATCCAATTGAAGACCCTTGTCACCTGAAACAGTTAAAATAAAAACAACAATATCCTATACGTTCTGTCGTTCAGTCTTGTCCCACGCTGTAAATCCATCTGAAGGGGTTAAATAATTTTACAAGCAGGAGCCTGCTAATGCAGCCTCCCCTGCCTGCAAAAACTGGGGAATGAATGGAAAGCAGCGGAACGTAGCTACCTAGACTTGCGGTGCTGCGCCCCCTGCTGGCATAACCTCAGATGAACTCGAGCGTGGTAATTTTTCAGAATATTTTCTCATGCTCGAGTTCATCTGAGGATAAATGTTGTGAATTCCGCTCTTGGGCTCCCTCCGGTGGTTGTAAGTGGCACTTTTGTGAGTTCTGCTCTTGGGCTCCCTCCAGTGGTTTTGAGTGGAATGGCTGCTCCTTGGATTTAGCAGTCTGCAGCTGCTTCCACCAATTGTCTTTCTGCTCGGCTATTTATGCCTGGCTCTTCCCTTCAGCCAGTGCCACTTGTCAATGGTTCCTGGTTGGATTCACATCTCTCTTGGATTTCCCCGATATCCTGACCTGTTCAGCAAAGATAAGTCCTTTCTTTGCTCTTTGCTGTCCAATTGTTGTGGACTTCTTCGTTCTGTGCATTCTATGTTTTGTCCAGCTTGTCAGTATGGATTAATTCAGTTAAACTGGAAGCTCTGGGAAGCAGATTTACCCTCCACACCTTTAGTCAGGTGTGGAGATTTTTGTAAACTCTGTGTGGATTTTTGTAGTTTTTTTATACTGACCGCACAGTATTCTGTCCTGTCCTATCTATCTAGCTAGACTGGCCTCCTGTGCTACATCCTGGTTTCATTCTACGTATGTCTTTTCCCTCTCCACTCACAGTCATTACTTGTGGGGGGCTATCTATCCTTTGGGGATTTTCTCTGAGGCAAGATAGTTTTCCTGTTTCTATCTTTAAGGGTAGTTCGTTCTCAGGCTGTGACGAGGTGCCTAGGGAGTGAGTTGTGTTGAGCTTAGGGACTGCGGTCAGTACAGGTACCACCTCCTTCAGAGCTCGTCCCATGTTGCTCCTAAACCACCAGTTCATAACAGATATACCAGCAGGGGGCGCAGGACCTCAAGTCTAGGTAGCTACGCTCCCCTGCTTTCCATTCATTCCCCAGTTTTTACAGGCAGGGGCAGCTGCATTAGCAGGCTCCTGCTTGTAAAATTATTGAACCCCTTCAGATGGATTTACAGCGTGGGACAAGACTGAACGAAGGAAGGTATGGGATATTGTTGATTTTTCTATTTTAACTTAGTTTCAGGTGACAAGGGTCTTCAATTGGATTGAGTATGGAACTATTACAACTATTACTTTTTTCCTAGTGTGACGTGTGTGTGTGTGTGTGTGTGTGTGTGTGTGTGTGTGTGTGTGTGTGTGTGTGTGTGTGTGTATGTGTATGTGTGTGTATTTTTATTAACGATTTACTACTATTGGGTTAATAATGGACAGGTGTCTTATTGACACCTCTCCAATATTAACCTGGCTTAATGTCACCTTACAATAGCAAGGTGACATTAACCCTTTATTACCCCATATCCCACCTCTACACGGGAGTGGGAAGAGAGGCTAAGTGCCAGAATAGGCGCATCTTACAGATGTGCCTTTTCTGGGGTGGCTGGGGGCAGTTTTTAGCCAGGGGGGGGGGCCTATAACCATCGTCCCTCTCTAGGCTATTAATATCTGCCCTCAGTCACTGGCTTTCCCACTCTGGCGGAGAAAATTGCGCGGGAGCCCACGCCAATTTTTTCCGTGCTTTAACCCTTTATTTTAATAGCTAGAGCCCCCAAATTTTGCACACAGACACTTGGAACATTATTAGTGAGGAATATGTTAAAAAATAAGGGATATGAAATGGTTTACTGTATGTAAACCATGTCTCATATCCTGTCGGGTTTGGGAAGGAGATAGCAAAAGCCGGTAATTGAATTACTGGCCTTCAAGCTATCTAGCGCTGTATAAAAAAAAAAAAAAAAAATTTATATATATATATAAATTTTCGTTAATATTTGAGCCCATGGATCCATTGCATGTCCGTTTTGCAAGCCGGCGAGAAAATCTCGCTATACGGATGCCATACGGAGGTTTACATGCGCAAAATACGCTGACACACCCTGCCTACAGATGACATATGGATCACTATTTTGGGAATATTTCTGCGTATTATGCATGTAAAATACAGACCATATTTCCCTACGCTGAGTGTAACTCCGGCCTTAGGGCAGGATCACTGCCTGGAGGACTTTCCTCCCATAGGCCGTCTGTTGGTTTGACAGAACATCCAGTTTGTAATGTTTACAGAAAGTATTTATTTTGGACCAAGTTGCGGCCCTGCAAATTTGATCCATGGAAGCCCTTGCACTCTGCCCATGAAGCAGAGACTGCTCTCAGCGAGTGAGCCTTAAGGCCCTCCAGCAGAATCTTTCCTGCTGAGGTATATGCTGTGGAAATGGCTAGTTTTATCCACCTAGCAAAGGTGGCTTTTGATGCCTTCCTCCCTCTATTTTTCCCTGCCATCTGGACAAAGATTTGAATCTAGTCTCCAGCCTTCTGTGAGCTTTAGGTACTGTAGGACTGTTCTTTTAACATCCAAAGAGTAGAGAGCACGTTCTCTCTCGTTTTTATAGTCCTGACAGAAGGTGGGCAATATTATTTCCTGGCTCCTATGAAAGTCAGTTACCACTTTGGGAAGGAAGGCCTGGTCCAACTAAAAAATGATACAGTTCTCCTGGATCTTCTGTTTACAGAGGAGCAGAACACAGTGGGCTCAGCAGCATTTTTTGTGAATAACATTCTTGCTATCCCCCTTCCCCCACCTTAATCCCTGTCCTGTCAGCTGCCCTGCTCTCTCTCTCCAGGTGTCACCTCCCTCTGTGCAGGCTGTGAGTGCAGCTTACTGGAGATCACAGGGACTGTGTGTGAGGGGTAGGCAGAAACAGCAGGAGAAGCACACAGGGCAGTGTGTGAGGAGCAGAGGATGTGTTCCTGCTTGGAGTACAGAGGAGCAGTGAGGGCTTCTTCTGTCCTGCGATAGAGAGCACAGGGCTATAATAAAATGGCAGATAGTCACACCTACAGCAGTGAGTTGTGCAGCCCACAGAGGCGTGCCCAGCTCACTGCTAATGCTGCTGCAATGTTAGAGATAGGAGATAATAGACCAGCGCTGACCCTATGTCCATGGGGTGCCGTAATCTGACACTGAGTGCCCTGCTACTGCTGCAAAACCAAGATGTCAGCCCCCAGTGCATTCTTTAAAGGGACACTGTCACCTGAATTTGGAGGGAACAATCTTCAGCCATGGAGGCGGGGTTTTTGATTCACCCTTTCCTTACCCGCTGGCTGCATGCTGGCTGCAATATTGGATTGAAGTTCATTCTCCGTCCTCCATAGTACACGCCTGCGCAAGGCAAGATTACCTTGTGCAGGCATGTACTACGGAGGACAGAGAATGAACTTCAATCCAATATTGCAGCCAGCATGCAGCCAGCGGGTAAGGAAAGGGTGAATCAAAAACCCCGCCTCCATGGCTGAAGATTGTTCCCTCCAAATTCAGGTGAGTGTCCCTTTAAACTCATATAAACACATGAAATCTGTTTCACATGCATTTCAAACTTGCTTATAGCAGCATGTTATAGCACTGTTAGGGCAGTGAGAATCTGGAATTGCTTGCCTGAGGAGGTGGTGATGGCGAACTCAGTCGAGGGGTTCAAGAGAGGCCTGGATGTCTTCCTGGAGCAGAACAATATTGTATCATACAATTATTAGGTTCTGTAGAAGGACGTAGATCTGGGTATTTATTATGATGGAATATAGGCTGAACTGGATGGACAAATGTCTTTTTTCGGCCTTACTAACTATGTTACTATGTTACTATGCTACATTACAGTGATTTATTAATGACCTACAAACGCGGTACCTTCCCTTTAAAGGCAGTGGATGGAAGGCATATGCCAGTTCCATATCCCAATCCTGAGCCAAGGCATCTACTGCTGTCGGGTTGTCTCCTGGATTCAACGAAAAGAAGCGTTTTGTTTTTGAGTTTATGCTTGAAGCGAATAAGTCTATTTCTGGGAAATGCCAGGTATCGGTAAGAAGTGAAAAGACTTCTTGATTTAACCCCTATCTGACCTCGGACGGGATAGTACGTCCGAGGTCAGATCCCCTGCTTTGATGCAGGGCTCCGCGGTGAGCCCGCATCAAAGCCGGGACATGTCAGCTGTTTTGAACAGCTGACATGTGCCCGTAATAGGCGCAGGCAGAATCGCAATCTGCCCGCACCTATTAACTAGTTAAATGCCGCTGTCAAACGCAGACAGCGGCATTTAACTACCGCTTCCAGCCGGGCGGCCGGAAATGACGTCATCGCCGACCCCCGTCACATGATCGGGGGTCGGCGATGCGTCAGGATGGTAACCATAGAGGTCCTAGAGGCCTCTATGGTTACTGATCACCGGTGGCTGTGAGCGCCACCCTGTGGTCGGCGCTCACAGCACACCTCCATTTCTGCCACATAGCAGCGATCAGCAGATCACTGCTATGTAGCAGAGCCGATCGTGCTGTGCCTGCTTCTAGCCTCCCATGGAGGCTATTGAAGCATGGCAAAAGTAAAAAATAAAAAAAATAAAAAAAAGATATAAAAAGTTTAAATCACCCCCCTTTCGCCCCAATCAAAATAAATCAATAAAAAAAAAAAAATCAAATCTACACATATTTGGTATCGCCGCGCTCAGAATCGCCCGATCTATCAATTAAAAAAAAGCATTAACCTGATCGCTAAACAGCGTAGCGAGAAAAAAATTCGAAACGCCAGAATTACGTTTAGGTCACCGTGACATTGCATTAACCCCTTTCTGCCATTGGACGTAATATTCCGTCCATGTGGGGTGGGCCTTAATTCCCAAGGACGGAATATTACGTCCAGCGCGATCGGCCGCGCTCACGGGGGGAGCGCCGCCGATCGCGGCCGGGTGTCAGCTGCTTATCGCAGCTGACATCCGGCACTATGTGCCAGGAGCGGTCACGGACCGCCCCCGGCACATTAACCCCCGGCACACCGCGATCAAAGATGATCGCGATGTGCCGGCGGTGCAGGGAAGCATCGCGCAGGGAGGGGGCTCCCTGCGGGCTTCCCTGAGACCCCCGCAGCAACGCGATGTGATCGCGTTGCTCCGGGGGTCTCCTACCTCCCTCCCTGCAGTAAGTCCCGGATCCAAAATGGCCGCGGATCCGGGTCCTGCAGGGAGGGAGGTGGCTTACCAAGTGCCTGCTCAGAGCAGGCACTTGGTAACGCTGCACTGCTCTCAGACAGATCGGTGATCTGTCAGAGTGCTGTGCAAACTGGCAGATCACCGATCTGTATTGTCCCCCCCTGGGGCAAAGTAAAAAAGTAAAAAAAAAAATTTCCAAGTGTGTAAAAAAAAAAAAATCCTAAATAATGAAAAAAAAAAAAAAATATTATTCCCATAAATACATTTCTTTATCTAAATAAAAAAAACAAAACAATAAAAGTACACATATTTAGTATCTCCGCGTCCGTAACGACCCGACCTATAAAACTGGCCCACTAGTTAACCCCTTCAGTAAACACCGTAAGAAAAAAAAAAAAAAAACGAGGCAAAAAACAACGCTTTATTATCATACCGCCAAACATAAAGTGGAATAACACGCGATCAAAAAGACGGATATAAATAACCATGGTACCGCTGAAAGCGTCATCTTGTCCCGCAAAAAACGAGCCACCATACAGCGACAACAGCAAAAAAATAAAAAAGTTATAGTCCTCAGAATAAAGCGATGCAAAAATAATTATTTTTTTCTATAAAATAGTTTTTATCGTATAAAAGCGCCAAAACATAAAAAAATGATACAAATGAGGTGTCGCTGTAATCGTACTGAACCGAAGATTAAAACTGCTTTATCAATTTTACCAAACGCGGAACGGTATAAACGCCTCCCCCAAAAGAAATTCATGAATAGCTGGTTTTTGGTCATTCTGCCTCACAAAAATCGGAATAAAAAGCGATCAAAAAATGTCACGTGCCCGAAAATGTTACCAATAAAAACGTCAACTCGTCCCGCAAAAAACAAGACCTCACATGACTCTGTGGACTCAAATATGGAAAAATTATAGCTCTCAAAATGTGGTAACGCAAAAAATATTTTTTGCAATAAAAAGCGTCTTTCAGTGTGTGACGGCTGCCAATCATAAAAATCCGCTAAAAAACCCGCTATAAAAGTAAATGAAAAAAATGTATTTATTTCCATTTTCCCATTAGGGTTAGGGCTAGGGTTAGGGCTAGGGCTAGGGTTAGGGCTAGGGTTAGGGCTAGGGTTAGGGCTAGGGTTAGGGCTAGGGTTAGGGCTAGGGCTAGGGCTAGGGCTAGGGTTAGGATTAGGGCTAGGGCTAGGGTTAGGGCTAGGGTTAGGGCTAGGGTTAGGGCTAGGGTTAGGGTTGGGACTAGGGTTAGGGTTAGGGTTAGGGTTGGGGCTAGGGTTAGGGCTAGGGTAAGGGTTAGGGTTAAGGCTACAGTTAGGGTTGGGGCTAAAGTTAGGGTTAGGGTTTGGATTACATTTGCGATTGGGATTAGGGGTGTGTCTGGGTTAGAGGTGTGGTTAGGGTTACCGTTGGGATTAGGGTTAGGGGTGTGTTTGGATTAGGGTTTCAGTTATAATTGGGGGGTTTCCACTATTTAGGCACATCAGGGGGATCTCCAAACGCGACATGGCGACCGATCTCAATTCCATCCAATTCTGCATTGAAAAAGTAAAACAGTGCTCCTTCCCTTCCGAGCTCTCCCGTGTGCCCAAACAGGAGTTTACCCCAACATATGGGGTATCAGCGTACTCAGGACAAATTGGACAACAACTTTTGGGGTCCAATTTCTCCTGTTACCCTTGGGAAAATACAAAACTGGGGGCTAAAAAATAATTTTTGTGGGAAAAAAAGAGATTTTTTATTTTCACGGCTCTGCGTTATAAACTGTAGTGAAACACTTGGGGGCTCAAAGTTCTCACAACACATCTAGATAAGTTCGTGGGGGGGTCTAGTTTCCAACATGGGGTCACTTGTGGGGGTTTCTACTGTTTAGGTATATTAGGGGCTCTGCAAACGCAATGTGACGCCTGCAGACCATTCCATTTAAGTCTGCATTCCAAATGGCGCTCCTTCCCTTCCGAGCCCTCCCATGCGCCCAAACGCTGGTTCACCCCACATATGGGGTATCAACGCACTCAGGACAAATTGGACAACAACTTTTGGGGTCCAATTTCTCCTTTTACCCTCGAGAAAATACAAAACTGGGGGCTAAAAAATAATTTTGAGGGGAAATTTTTTATTTTATTTTCACGGCTCTGCGTTATAAACTGTAGTGAAATACTTGGGGGCTCAAAGTTCTCACAACACATCTAAATAAGTTCCTTGGGGGGTCTAGTTTCCAATATGGGGTCACTTGTGGGGGGTTTCTACTGTTTAGGTACATTAGGGGCTCTGCAAACACAATGTGACGCCTGCAGACCATTCCATCTAAGTCTGTATTCCAAATGGCTCTCCTTCCCTTCCGAGCCCTCCCATGCGCCCAAACGCTGGTTCTCCCCCACATATAGGGTATCAGCGCACTCAGGACAAATTGGACAACAACTTTTGGGGTCCAATTTCTCCTGTTACCCTCAGGAAAATACAAAACTGGGGGCTAAAAAATTATTTTTGTGGGAAAAAAATTTTGTTTTATTTTTACGGCTCTGCATTATAAACTTCTGTGAAGCACTTGGTGGGTCAAAGTGCTCACCACACCTCTAGATAAGTTCCTTAGGGGGTCTACTTTCCAAAATGGTGTCACTTGTGGGGGGTTTCAATGTTTAGGCACATCAGTGGCTCTCCAAACGCAACATGGCGTCTCATCTCAATTCCTGTCAATTTTGCATTGAAAGGTCAAACGGCGCTCCTTCCCTTCCGAGCTCTCCCATGCGCCCAAACAATGGTTTACCCCCACATATGGGGTATCAGCGTACTCAGGACAAATTGTACAACAACTTTTGGGGTCCATTTTCTCCTGTTACCCTTGGCAAAATAAAACAAATTGGAGCTGAAGTAAATTTTTTGTGAAAAAAAGTTAAATGTTAATTTTTATTTAAACATTCCAAAAATTCCTGTGAAGCACCTGAAGGGTTAATAAACTTCTTGAATGTGGTTTTGAGAACCTTGAGGGGTGCAGTTTTTAGAATGGTGTCACACTTGGGTATTTTCTATCATATAGACCCCTCAAAATGACTTCAAATGAGATGTGATCCCTAAAATAAAATGGTGTTGTAAAAATGAGAAATTGCTGGTCAACTTTTAACCCTTATAACTCCCTAACAAAAAAAAATTTTTGGTTCCAAAATTGTGCTGATGTAAAGTAGACATGTGGGAAATGTTACTTATTAAGTATTTTGTGTGACATATCTCTGTGATTTAATTGCATAAAAATTCAAAGTTGGAAAATTGCGAAATTTTCAAAATTTTCGCCAAATTTCCGTTTTTTTCACAAATAAACGCAGGTAATATCAAAGAAATTTTACCACTATCATGAAGTACAATATGTCACGAGAAAACAATGTCAGAATCACCGGGATCCGTTGAAGCGTTCCAGAGTTATAACCTCATAAAGGGACAGTGGTCAGAATTGTAAAAATTGACCCGGTCCATAACGTGCAAACCACCCTTGGGGGTAAAGGGGTTAAAATGCAATAACGGGCGATCAAAAGAACGTATCTGCACCAAAATGCCATCATTAAAAACGCCAGCTCGGCACGCAAAAAATAAGCCCTCAACCGACCCCAGATCACGAAAAATTGAGACGCTACGAGTATCGGAAAATGGCGCAATTTTTTTTTTTTTTTTAGCAAAGTTTGGAATTTTTTTTCACCACTTAGATAAAAAATGACCTAGTCATGTTAGGTGTCTATGAACTCGTACTGACCTGGAGAATCATAATGGCAGGTCAGTTTTAGCATTTAGTGAACCTAGCAAAAAAGCCAAACAAAAAACAAGTGTGGGATTGCACTTTTTTTGCAATTTCACCGAACATGGAATTTTTTTCCCATTTTCTAGTACACGACATGCTAAAACCAATGATGTCGTTCAAAAGTACAACTCGTCCTGCAAAAAATAAGCCCTCACATGGCCAAATTGACGGAAAAATAAAAAAAGTTATGGCTCTGGGAAGGAGGGGAGTGAAAAACGAACACGGAAAAACGAAAAATCCCAAGGTCATGAAGGGGTTAAGGCCCACTGTGGGTTGGATTTTCTTCCTGCTGAGAAAATCTGCTACTTGGTACTTTCGCTTTTCAAATGTACCGCAGTTAAGGATTTTACGTTGAGTTCTGCCCAGGAGAATATCATGTTTGTTAGGTCTTGAAGATGGCGGTGCCTCGGACCTCCTTGATGTAGTAGGAATGAGACTGTAGTTGAATTGTCAGAGAATATTCTGACATGAAGGTCGTTGAGCTGTTGCTGAGATCTGTTCAGCGCTTCCCAAACTGCTCTGAGTTCTCTGAAGTTTGATGAGTTGTCGCGTACCCATGAGGGCCACGTTCCCTGAAGGTAACGACCGTCTATGTGAGCTCCCCAACCACTGAGATTTGCGTCTGTAGTTATATTTATGCATGGATACATCCTCCAGGGTTTGCCCTGCTGTTGATTTACGATGTTGGTCCACCAAGAGGGGGAGCGTCTTTCTTCTTTGGTTAAGGTCACTTTGTCATCCAATGACGCCTCTCTTCCAACCCATCTGGAAAGGATGTCTCGCTGTAATCCCCTTGAGTGAAACTGGCTCAACTGGACGCTTGAAATGCAAGAGGTCATCAAGCCTAGTAGTCTCATGGCCTTCCTGATAGTGGTGTACTGTCCTTTTTCCAACATCAGAGCTTCTCGGGAGACTGCCAGCTGTTTGTAGTCTGGAAGGAATGAATACTCTTTTTCTGAGTCTAGAAGGACTCACAAGAAGGTTTTTCTCTCGGGCTCGAGACTTGACTTTGAGTTTATTACCCATCCCAGAGTCTCTAGAAGCAGTATAGTGTCTTTTAGACACAGTTCCATCTGCCGCCGTAAGTCTGCCACCAGTAGCAGGTCGTCCAAGTACGGAACTATAAGAATATTTTTTGTCCACAGGAAGGCCATCCCTTCTGCCATGAGTTTCGTAAAGATTCTTGGTGCTGAAGAGTCCGAATGGCAGACAGTGAAATTGGAAATGGATAATTTTCCCTTGGTCTTTTATTGCGAACCTGAGGTATTTCTGGTGTAGGGGATGGATGGGAACATGGTAATATGCGCTTTTGAGATCTATTGTAAACATTACTGAATCTTTCTGTATTAATGGTATGACAGATCTGATGGTCTCCATTTAAGCATTTGTAAAGAACCCACTGGTTCAGTGGTTTTAAGTTTATTATGGTCCGGTTCTCTCCTCCTGGCTTCTTTATAGAAAAGAGACTGGAAAAAAAGGCCGTGGAAGTGTTCTGATCGGGATACTGGGATTATGGCTTCTACTCGTATGAGCTCTTGTATGTCCTCTAGGAGTCTCTGATGGACCTCTGGAGATTGGCTGCAGGTCAGGCAGTATCTTCTGGGGGGGGGGGGGGGGGGAGGGGTATCTGAGTAAATTCTATTCTGTACCCACAAGAAATTGTTTGGAGGATCCACCTGTTTTGGGTAATGCTCTGCCATCCTTCCAGGAAACGCTGAAGTCTTCTTCCAATGCGTTTGACGTCATTGTTTGCTTGACCCGGTCCCTTGATCACGAAAGGAGCCTCTACCCCTGCCTCCTTTAGGGTAGCTCCACCTTCCGGTTTTGCCTTTGCGACTATAATCCGGTCTCGGATTAAATAGAGATCTGCAAAAAGTTGGCATCTTCTTTTGTTTCTGTTCTGGGAAGCCCTGCTTATCTGAAGCTTTGTACAGCAAAACGTCCAACACTGGACCAAATACATGGATACCCGAAAATGGAATTGAGCAAAGTTTATTCTTAGATTGAGTATCTCCAGACCATGATCTCAACCATACCACACGCCTTGCTGCATTAGATAACGCATTGCCTCTGCCTGCAAAGCGGACTGACTCCGCCGAGATTTCAAAATTTCTTCTCGCAGAGTTTTATTTTTTATTTGAGCTTCCAACTCTTCAACCCAGATGCACATTGACCTGGCTACTGAAGTCCCAGCTACATTAGCTTTCATAATCTCTGATGAAGCTTCCCACGATTTTTTAAGGAGGTCCTCCATCGAGTCCTTAAGGCCTGAGGAATCTTCGAATGGGATGGCTGTTTTATTTGACACCCTGGCTACTGGTATATCTATTTTTGGAACCGTTTCCCACGTCTTAGTATCCTCTGGATTGAAGGGAAGTCGGAATTTGAAGTCCTTTGGGACTATTAAGTTTTTTTCCCCACATCTTCCCATGCTTCTAGTATTATTGCCGATATGTGGTTGTTCAAGAGGAATACCCCATCTCTACGGGCCCTTAGGCCTCCAAACATCTCGTCCTGAACTGTCATTGGCTCCGTGGAATTTTTCCACTTTCATGGTGTTCCGGACAGCTTGTAACAGGGTGTCCGTATCTTCCGAAGAAAATCTTTTCCGATCGCCAGAAAGAAATACAGAGGAGGTCTCGCCTTCCGCTAAGTCAAAATCAGAGTAGCCTGACACTTCTCCTTCCTCAGAGCTTGGCTCCATGTTCCATCTGGGTCTTTTAGGATAGGGAACTTGGAGCGGTTCAGTAGTAGCTATAGTAGCCTGAACCTCTTCTCTGATCATGGTGCATATATCCGCTAATAAGGGTGATTGGCAATGCATGCCTCGCACAATTTCTTGTCGTATGGCTCTGGAAGTCTTGTGGCGCATAATGGGCACTTATTAGATTTCCTCTTGACTGCTGTCGTGGAATGCTTAGTCGTCTCCATATCATAGAAAAATTTCGGAAAGGGAGGTCCTATAGCTATCTGTCCTATAGCCCGGCTAGGAAGTTCCTAATGTAGTCCACTCACGTGATCCAAGGGTGATTCTAAAGGTACCGTCACACTGAACAATATCGTTAACTAAAATCGTTCTGTGTGACAGCGACCAACGATCACATTTCAAAAACCTGACCGGCACATCCAAACATAGACTAAGTGTGAACAGGTGCTGAACCTTGAGTCGCCAACTCGTATATAGTTAAGTAAATAAGGCAGCACACTGCAGCGCTAAAACATGTAAACTTGAAAACACGAAATTTGAACTGCATTACTGCACTAGAAATATGAAAAATGAGAGCTTTTAGCGCATAAAAATGGCCAATTTAATGTGTACCTGGTAGCCCCTTTACGGCATCTCTCTCTTACACCAGGTCCTAAACTTGCCTTACCTCGCTGAGAATAAACGTCTCCATCTGAATGGGTACATGTGAAACCTCTTCTTAAGAGGCAAGTTTAGGACCTGGTATAAGAGAGATGCCGTAAAGGGGCTACCAGGTACACATAAAATTGTCCATTTTTATGCGCTAAAAGCTCTCATTTTTCATATTTCTAGAACAGTAATGCAGTTCAAATTTCGTGTTTTCAAGTTTACATGTTTTAGCGCTGCAGTGTGCTGCCTTATTTACTTAGCGACCAACGATCAGGCCCCAGCTGGGAGATCGTTGGTCGCTGGGGAAAGTCCAGCACTTTATTTTGTCGCTGGATCTCCCGCTGACATCGCTGAATCGGCGTGTGTGACGCCGATTCAGCAATGTCGTCACTGGTAACCAGGGTAAACATGACTGGTGAGCTCAGTCAGTGCTGGAAGCTGAAGGCGAGGGACCTGACCAGACACCGGGAATGTAAGTATGTAGTGTTTGTTTTTTTACATTTACAACGGCCCTGCGCTTAGTAACCCGATGTTTACCCTGGTTACCCGGGGACTTCAGGATCGTTGGTCGCTGGAGAGCTGTCTGTGCGACAGCTCTCCAGCGACGCTGCAGCGATCGACATCGTTGTCGGTATCGCTGCAGCGTCGCTTAGTGTGATGGTACCTTAAGGACTGGATGTCAGGACGGCTAGCACTTTTCATCTTACTGGGTCCGTGTGTGCTGTCAGCTGTCTGACTTAAATAGTCTGTCTTACCCGGCTTCAAGACATCTGATTCGTCCTCCTTCCGATCACAGCTACTGCTCTTTAAAATCTTGCTTGTTGCTTCAGACAGCGCATGCGCCCCGTGGAACCCACACTCCTGCTGTCTTGTTGAAGCCACGCCCCCTCCAGGAGTGCTGGCCTGCAATTCCCTCTGCCACCCCCGGAAGTTGTCACCGCACGACTTCCGGTGTCATAGCGCGCCGGACTGGAGACGTAGGCCTGACAAGCAGCACCTTTTCAGCCACCCCCTCAGCGCCCCGATTCCACAGATCAAGTAACGCGGACTCAGCACAGAGCGCGCCGTGCAGCAGCTGCAGCCCAGGGTCCTCCAGGGAATGAGGCCGAGGACGGGAGCGCACAGCTCTACCGACCGCTGAGGGACTTCTCGCGGTATCATGGGCTCACACCATCGCCCACTGCCCCAGCCCTCAATGGAGAGACTGAAGCTTTCAGGTAATCCAATCTTCGCACCTCTGTGCTCCCCTCCTGTGTCTGTCCCTGATAGGGACAGGAACAAACACTGAAGGGTGGAGGTGGGGAAGGGCTATTTAACCTCTTCTGTGCTTCCTGTCCCTATCAAGATATGAAGGACAACCTCCTGGTGGTGCTGTCAGGAGGGACGTCCTGGAAAAACAGGATTGAGATCAGGGCTGTGGACTTGGTCAGGAGTCAGGGAAATTGAGGAGGAGTCAGAGGTCTGACTTAAAGACTCCACAGCCCTGACTGAGATGTACCCCTGATGTAGCTGTGGCACCCCTTGGGGTATTTGCCACAAAAATAGTTACTGACAGTAAATGCAAATACTAAAATAGCAAGACTGCACTACCACCTCCGGCCAGAAGGGGGAGCTCCAGAGACTCCCCTTGATCCATTCTGGTCTGAGAGAAGAACTGGCAGTTGGGCTAAGGAGCTGAAAGTGAGAGGTCATACAGTTGAATCTCTAACAGCCCTGTGACTGTTACCAGGCCTAAATCACCGGCCTGAGGAGAAGAGGGATAGAGAAAAAGGACATTGTGAGAACCGGGTAGCATTAATCACTACCCAGAACAGGCGCAAAGACGGATACCGGATCCGTGGCTGTATTCATTACATATAATACAGCAACCGGAAAAACGTGAGGTGATATCAGCTTCACTAGGGTCGGACGCAGCAACAGACACAGAGTTCAGCGGTACTCCCAGAGGGGGTAAGCCGATAAAAGGACTCGGGTTGCCCGTCGAACCAGGACCCGGAGGGGACAGATTGGGCCGGCAGCCAGTTCACATACAGCAGCAGGGCCACACAGATATTGCGTACAATAAGAGGCGAAGACCCCGGCAGGGTCAAAGTAACTCAGAGTTCCCATACAGACTCCGGTGACAGGACTGGTTGTAAATCCTTTTATGTTAAAGTAAACTGGTTAAACATTTCAGTGCCTCAGTCTTTCATTTGGACAATAGCCATCTATCCAGGATCGGGATCGTCACCGCTGGGAGAACCTGCTGCTGATCAAGTAAGTGCCTGTCCCCTCACGATACCCCTTACACTGTGCATTGCCTGAGGCCACATACCGGGTCAAGCCACCCGTGACACCCCCCTCAAGAGACAGACCCCATTGGTCCGGTGCTGGGTACCCCGGTCTCTTGGGCGTCACAATTGGCGTCACGAACAGGATCTAGCCAGCCCGTATACCGGGTATTGTGTGCCGTGATTGGAGCCCAAAACTGTGAAAACTTGGATGAAAAATCTTGAAAATTGACTTTATTAAAGAAAAATCCATTCTCCATTGAAAACTATTGAAAGTGACTTTTCCCCATTGGTTATAATGGAGTAAAGATGGCCGCCATCCCCTGAGGTATTCACTTCATAACCGTTAGGCACAAGACTGTTAATTGAGCTACGCCATCACCTGAGCCCCAGTCTAACTGAAAAACTTCAGAATCCGCCATTACAGAGCGCGGTGGGTGGGAGCAGCAGGGGGCGTGTCATTGTGGGCGGCACCAAGCTGAGCGCTCTGACATCAGAGCAAGGGGAAAATCGATCCTGCTGCACAGCGGAACGAATCTACACTATCCCGACGGAAGCGGAGGACCGGAAGGGTCCGGATTAACTAAGGGGGCACAGTATGTCGCAGCAAGGAGGCGCCGCAGCACCCGGCGACGCTAATGCAGCTGAAAGACAGAGTGTCGATAGAGAGTCCGGTAGCGCAGCGGTGCAAGGAGTGGCGCCCATCATGCCGGTGCTGATGCCATATACCCCGGGTGGCCCATGGCTTCCAATGTATGAAGGTGAGCCTAATACCCTTGACTATTTCAGAGAAAAGATGCTGGCCCATTTTGACATGTTCCCTGTGGGTGAAGTTCAGCGTGTTAGTCTCCTGATGATGCAGTTAAGTGGCCATGCTAAGCGAGAAGTCACAGCATGGGCAGCTGATCTAAAAGGCACTGTTGAACGCATATTTGCTGGATTAAAAGCTACATTTGAAACCACTGCCAGCAGCAAAGCTAAAGTACGATTCTTTAATTGCAAACAAAAAGTTAATGAGGGCGTGAGAGACTTTGCCTTAAACCTGCAGGAAGCCCTTAAATCACTTACACTGGCTGAACCCATTTTTAACACCGGAGCGGATAAACTGCTAAGAGATCAATTTATTGAGGGACTCTACACCCCTTCTCACCGGGGGCATGTGAGCATGCTTGTTTTTAAGAACCCTGAATTGACATTTGCCCAATTAAAGGAGAGCGTTATACGTCTCCAGCTGGCAGAGGCACCTCGGGATCAGGATCCTGCGCAACTCATGGCAGAGGCTCCTCAACAACATGGAGTACCAGTGACATCAGCTATGTCCGGGGCCATTGCTAAGCCCCTGGGGCCCAGTACTAATGAGGCTCTTCAACAAAAGCTTGACTCTTTAACTGATGTTGTTGCTTCAATGGCTAAAACCATGCAGGAGATGAGAGGACCCAAGATGGAGTTGTCAAACCGTAGAGAAGGTGTTCCATGGATGAGACCCCGGAGATACCCGACATGGAGAGGACGACCCCGCGACCGCTACCAACCGGATGGACAGCCCATTTGCCGCCGTTGCCAGCAGCCAGGCCACTTTGCACGAGATTGTGATTTAAACGGGAATCCCCTGGGAATGCGGGCCGCTTCGCAGGAATGAACTTTCAAGGCCCAACACCCTGGCACGACAGGTACATCGGAGGACGACCCATTATCCCTATCGTGCTGGACGGAATTCCCCTCAACGCTTTGCTGGACACAGGTTCCCAGATTTCATCTATACCGTATATCCTTTATAAGAGGTACTGGGCTGATGCAGATATTGATAAAGGGCCCTCTGATGTTGAACTAGATATATGGGCCAGTAATGGTAAGTTGGTACCGAAACTAGGATTCAGGGAGATGACCATAAAGATTGGTAAAGTAGAATTGAAGAAACAGGGTATAATTGTTGTTGATGTTGACCGGCGGAACTGTGAACCAACTGTATTGATAGGAATGAATGTGTTAGAGAACTGCTTTTCCGAAGTCATTTCTGTCTTACAGCAAATTGCTGAAACTGCCCAATCCTGCCAGCAGAGAGTTCTCCGGAGGGAAATAAAAGTATTGATGTTAAGGCAACAGGTAGAAGTTGCAGGTGGAGAAATCGGCAGTGTGAGGGTAAGTGATCCAACATCTATTGTAATCCCACCAAAAACAGAAATGCTGGTATGGTGTAGAGCAGCCATTGGTACTAAGGGACGAGATTATCAAGCCTTAATAGAACCAGTGTACACCGACAGCAGGCCCACTATACTCACAGCACGAGGGATAGTCGAGGTACACCGGGGACGAGTGCCGGTACGACTTTTGAACTGTGGAGAGGAAGAGGTCACTTTGCCAAGGTATGCTACAATGGCAAAGCTATATACTGTTGACAACAATGCCATCACAACCATTGAGCCCTTAGAACCAACCTGTCAGGTGGAAGGCAATGGCTCAGATGGAGAAATGGAGGATTGGTGCCAACAGCTACACGTGGGCATAAATTCAACACCTACCCATCAAAAACAAGGGGTGTATAGGCTAGTGACGGAATATGAACAAGTCTTCAGTAAACACCCATTGGACTTCGGACGGATAGAAGGGGTAGAACACACAATCCCCACCAGTGACCATCCCCCAATAAAAAAGATCTAGACCCATACCGCCCGCTCACTATCAATGTGCAAAAGATATGCTGAGGGAGATGAAACAGGCCGGGGTAATAAGAGACAGCTGTAGCCCCTGGGCGGCCCCTCTAGTGATTGTCAAAAAAAGGACGGAACCATGAGAATGTGCGTAGACTACCGAAAGATTAATAACATCACCCATAAAGACGCCTACCCCTTGCCTAGGATAGAAGAGTCCTTAACTGCTTTGAAATCTGCTAATTATTTTTCCACCTTACACTTAACAAGCGGGTATTGGCAAGTCCCTGTGGCTGAGCGAAATAAGGAAAAGACGGCATTCACCACACCAATGGGTCTATGTGAATTTAATCGCATGCCGTTCGGACTCTGCAACGCATCCGGTACCTTCCAGCGGCTGATGGAATGCTACCTCGGACACAAGAACTTCGAGACCGTCCTCCTGTACCTAGATGATGTGATCGTCTACTCAAAGACTTACGAACAACACTTAATAGACCTGGCAGAAGTGTTCGAAGCCTTATCCAGGTATGGCATGAAAGTCAAGCCATCCAAATGTCACCTTCTCAAGCCAAAGGTACAGTACCTGGGACACATCGTGAGTTCGGAGGGAGTAGCACCAGATCCCGAGAAAATAAGCGCCATAAGGGATTGGCCAAGACCTACCAGCGCAAAAGAAGTGAGACAATTCCTGGGATTGGTGGGTTACTATCGCAGATTTATAAAAGGATTTACCAAGTTGGCAGCACCCTTGCAAGACACCTTGGTAGGGCAGACGAAGAAACCTTCAAACCGAAACCCTCCTTTTCAGTGGAACGACGAAAGGGAAGACTCCTTTGAACAACTAAAGAAGGCACTAACCGGAGAAGAGGTTCTGGCATACCCAGATTACCATCAACCTTTCATCCTCTACACCGATGCCAGTAATGTGGGACTAGGAGCGGTGCTGTCACAAAAGCAAGAAGGTCGGGAGAAAGTCATCGCCTTTGCAAGTAGAAAGCTCCGGCCTACTGAAAGAAATTCAGAAAATTACAGCTCCTTCAAATTGGAACTACTGGCAGTAGTTTGGGCTGTGACTGAACGTTTCAAACACTATCTGGCCGCTGCAGAATTTATTGTCTATACTGACAAAAATCCGTTGACCCACCTAGACACAGCCAAATTAAGTGCGTTAGAACAGCGATGGATAGCCCGGTTATCTAATTACAACTTCAAGATCAAGTATCGAGCAGGTCGCAAGAATGGAAATGCCGATGCCCTATCCCGGATGCCACACTTGAGAGATGTAGAAGAAGAAATGGGGGAGCTTGAAGAAATTGAACTACCAGCCTTCCATCATCCCAAGGCAAAACATCATCAGTCAAGTACCTATCAGAAACAACATGAGGTGAATTTAAATCCGTTAGCACACCA
Organism: Ranitomeya imitator; assembly: GCF_032444005.1. Lineage (NCBI taxonomy): Eukaryota > Metazoa > Chordata > Amphibia > Anura > Dendrobatidae > Ranitomeya > Ranitomeya imitator. Next base: position 463,658,407 of record NC_091286.1, on the reverse strand, counting down.
TAGATGGGCTGACACCCAAGACAGCAATCCGGCTGTGAAGTTGGTGAAGGAACTGTTAACTGAGCAAAGTGCATATCCCGATGAGGATGCCCCAGAAGAGACGCATCAACTCTGGAAAGAGAGAGGCAAAATGTTCCTGTATCAAGGGAAGCTCTGTAGAAGGTACACCAATCCGAAAACACATGAATTGTTTTGGCAGATTATCGTGCCTAAACAAGATGTCAAGATGGTCCTCGAAGCTTACCATAATGGTGCTGGTCACTTCGGTTGGAAAAAGTTAGAAGTACTTCTAAGAGAAAGATTTTATTGGGTCGGGATGAGAAAATCAATCGAACAGTGGTGCAGAAATTGTGGCCCGTGCAACCTCAGAAGAAACGATCAAAAGAACCAAAGAGCACCACTGCAGCCCATAATCACCAAACAACCACTTGAACTTGTAGCCGTGAAGTTGACACCAAGCCGGTCTGGCTATGTCTATGCCTTGACCATCGTGGACCATTATTCACGCTTCTTGGTAGTAGTACCCGTAAAAGATCTGACAGCAAAAACAGCAGCCAAAGCGTTCCAAACGTACTTTTGTAGACCCCATGGATATCCGGAACAGGTTCTCACCGACCAAGGTACAGCCTTTGAATCAGAGATCTTCAGAGAATTCTGTAATATGTATGGTTGCAAAAAGATCCGGACGACGGCCTATCATCCACAAACAAACGGCTTATGCGAGAAGATGAACCATATTGTAATAGAACTACTAAAGACTTTACCTGAGGCAGAAAGGAATCAATGGCCAGAGAAATTGCCTGACTTGGTGGATCTGTATAATCATGTCCCGGTGAGTTCCACCAATTGCACCCCAGCTTACCTTATGCGTGCAAGACCCGGCCAATTACCAATCGATCTAGAAATGGGAATTCTGAAACCAGACGCAGAAGTCCAAGACTCCAATTGGGATATCATACGGCAAAAGCAGTATCGCCAAGTGCAAGAGAGTGTGGAAAGAAGCCTTCAGCAAACTAGAGAAAGACAAGAGCGAACTTTCAACCAGAATGCTCTAGCGACCCCATTAAGACCAGGTGACCAAGTGCTCAAGAGAAATCGTCGAACCAATAAACTGGACAATCAGTGGGAAGCCGTACCCTACACAGTTTTACCAACAAGAGTGGATAATCCTAAAATGTGTCTCATTAGCAAAAACGGAGGCTTAACATCTGTACTAGTGTCAAGAGACAATCTTAAATTATGTCCGGAAGCATTGAAAGAGCCAGACGTTGTCCAGCCAGAACCAGAAGTTATTCAACCCATACAGGTTCAACCAGTAAAGGAAAAAGAAGAGGAAGTGTATCACACCTGTATAGGAGACTTTCCCAAAACCCTACTAACATACCATGGTGCAGTAGTGGTTCCCATGGTGGCCTTTTACCCAACACCAAACCCAATACCAGAAGTCCCAAGACAGGAAGAGGCTGACCCCGTACTACAGGAGGTTCCAGGCCAGGAAGAACAGATTCCTGGTCAGAGTAATCCCATTCACGGTGGACTTGCCAACTCCATAGTCGTGGAATTATCTTTAGCAGAGCGGGCAGATACTACATCCGCAGTAGACAGTAGTACACCACATGAAGAGACACCGCTATTACGTAGATCACAGCGTAGTACCCAGTGTCAATTACCGGCCAGGTATGCAGATTACCAACTATAAAGCTCATAATGTGAATTGTATATATGTTATGCCGTATATAGTTAAACAGAAAATGTAGTATAGTCATTGTTATCAGTCTGCAACGTTTAAACCCAGTGCCTACAGAGACTTGTCTGTATGAACTTCTTGCATATTCTTGAACTTATTATCAGCCCGGAGGCACTAAATCAAAGCTCCGGAAAGACTGCTTTTTGAACTTTGCTACTCGCTCTTTTTGAACTTTCTTTAGACTTTATATTGATAACTCCGTTGGAAAAATGGAACTAAATTCCTGGACACAAAGTGCAGTGCCTTTCCTAGTACCTTCAAGGATAGAACTGTATTAATGGACGCTATTTGAAGTGACTTTGTACAGAACTATATTTTTGTTTCCTCGAGTGGTTTTTGTAACTTTTCATTTTTAAGACTCTGTACATATTGTTATTTCAAAATGTTATTGTCCCACAGTCCCGGAGTACTGTTCTTAACTAAGGGGGAATGTGGCACCCCTAGGGGTATTTGCCACAAAAATAGTTACTGACAGTAAATGCAAATACTAAAATAGCAAGACTGCACTACCACCTCCGGCCAGAAGGGGGAGCTCCAGAGACTCCCCTTGATCCATTCTGGTCTGAGAGAAGAACTGGCAGTTGGGCTAAGGAGCTGAAAGTGAGAGGTCATACAGTTGAATCTCTAACAGCCCTGTGACTGTTACCAGGCCTAAATCACCGGCCTGAGGAGAAGAGGGATAGAGAAAAAGGACATTGTGAGAACCGGGTAGCATTAATCACTACCCAGAACAGGCGCAAAGACGGATACCGGATCCGTGGCTGTATTCATTACATATAATACAGCAACCGGAAAAACGTGAGGTGATATCAGCTTCACTAGGGTCGGACGCAGCAACAGACACAGTTCAGCGGTACTCCTGGAGGGGGTAAGCCGATAAAAGGACTCGGGTTGCCCGTCGAACCAGGACCCGGAGGGGACAGATTGGGCCGGCAGCCAGTTCACATACAGCAGCAGGGCCACACAGATATTGCGTACAATAAGAGGCGAAGACCCCGGCAGGGTCAAAGTAACTCAGAGTTCCCATACAGACTCCGGTGACAGGACTGGTTGTAAATCCTTTTTTGTTAAAGTAAACTGGTTAAACGTTTCAGTGCCTCAGTCTTTCATTTAGACAATAGCTATCTATCCAGGATTGGGATCATCACCGCTGGGAGAACCTGCTGCTGATCAAGTAAGTGCCTGTTCCCTCACGATACCCTTTACACTGTGCATTGCCTGAGGCCACAGCACCGGGTCAAGCCACCCGTGACACCCCCCTCAAGAGACAGACCCCATTGGTCCGGTGCTGGGTACCCCGGTCTCTTGGGCGTCACATAGCCATTCATGACAGTGAGACAATCCGTTCAGATGGACTCTGTGGTCCTTTTCTGAGGGGCAGGAGTGTTCCCCCTCAATGTTCAGCTTCCCTGCTATGTGTTGCCTATAGTGTTTGCCCACTGTGCCCTAATTAATCTTTATATAGGCTTTAAATAAAGATTTACATTGCTTAACCTACCCTTTTGGCTATACATTCTTGTGAGTAGGTTTATGATAATGGAGAGGAATGAAAGCCGTTTTTATTAAACCTGTTGCAAAAAAACTGATTTTTTTTTTGGAGAGTCTAAGCACAAACAAAGGCCAGTTGCAGACGAACCTTATGAAAAATTATCTGAGTATTAAAAAAAAAAATATGATGATTTTCATCCACATGACATCTGTGTGAGATTAGTTTTCAGAAAGATACACACAAAAAAAAAAATAATTCTTAGGTTCACAATACAAATAATTGGTACAAATCTGATGCCACACATGTTTTTGTGCAGGATCAGATGACCCCCCCCTTTTATAAAAAGGTACCCAGAGACGAATGGGCGATTCTCATCTGTGGCTCAGTAGAAAGCAGCGCATGCCGAGATTTTTTTTTTTTTGTCATGGACAGTCAGACCACGAGAAAAATCATTCATTTGTTGAGCCCCATTGAATAAACATTGGTCAATGTGCTGTCCAATTAATAATCAGATAGACATCCCCATGTATGCGCTTGTCCGCATGGGCCCTAAAGCTCAGTAGTAGGCCATTTTCTTTTTACAGCACAGCTCTGTGCAGCACAGTAGTTATTCTGCTGTGCGGCCTTAGGTTGGATAACCACCGTAAGGGACTATAGTTACATAATTTACCTCTAACCATCACCGACTATCAACAGCTGCCTGCATGACCCTCTATTGCACGGTAGTCATGTAATTTTCCTCTCTTCACATACAACACACCATGATCTGCTGATGAGACACAATGATCGGGTTTCTACCAGATGTCTGCTGCCCAGCATGTGAAATGCATCCAGTCTAGAGCCATGGAGGATGGAAGGAGAACCAGTGAAGTGGACAAGGTATGTGGTTCAGGGACAGGTATAAGAAAATACAAATTCACAGGATAAAGAATGTTTTTCTTCACCTGGAGCAAAACATTCAGTGGCAACAAATAGATTCAAAATGTAAAATGCAGCCACACATGCACATAAAAATCACCACTATTCAATACACACAAAGGACAGTTCTACTGCTTTGCAATAAAAGTATTTTCCTCTTTAAAAACTTTCTTCAGCCCAGAGAATGGCAAATGCCAAACACTACTACAATGTATGTGACCACAGCAGTCTCATGGGCATACAGAAAATTGTGAGTTTGGGTCAGGAGAACAAGTAGGTCAGTCCAGATCTGGTGGTCTGCTTACAAACTGGCCTCACTCAGCGTCCAGGGTTTCTCACACCCCGAGATCAGCTGCTACCAGCCATGGAAGAGGTGGCTAGCATCACAGCAATGCATGTCAGCTATTCAACCAGTTAAGGCTTGGACTGATGGGGTCTGCCACAGCAACTGACAGAAGTGGTCCTTTACGATATCCATATGTTCCAATAGGACATATAGATCGTCTTGACAAGAATTCCTCATCATTGACACTAATAAAAGTAAATACATTAGCTATTCCCATGTGCCACAAATGTTACATCATTGCTGTAGCCCACCAGAGATCGAAGCAGTGGCGCAGAGACAGTGTAGCCCCAGCAGGAGACCGTGCCTGCTTTGTTTGCCATTTTATACATCAGAAACCTTATGCAAAAATACCAATTTAACATTAGACAACCCCTTTGAGCGCAGCTTCAGAGACAGACGTTACGAATAACTTTACTGCAGTGGCAGATACTTCCTTCTATACTGCGAGTTACAAATGCGTAGTTAATTAAAAAACAGTCATGTTCAGAAGTAAACTTGCTGGATTTACGCTGCCTTCACAGAAAAGGTTCATTTGTTCCTGGAATCTCCTGTTGGTTCAATAAGCAGCTGGCAGCCTCCCGCAGCATGCCAGTGTAAACAAGCTGCCGAGAGCAGAGGACTACGGCAGGGAGAGCCCACTGCAAGGACGCTTTCCACAGTCAAGGGTACAATCAGAACCTGCTCATTATTGGGGGAACACAAAAGGAAGCGATGTGGCCTCCCGGCCAGAAGGACTAGAACTGCGGGGCCACTGCTGACCGCTCATGCCACACAATCCACAGGCGAGCAGGGATGCCAAGGCCTTACTTCAACATGTGCAAATGTAGGACAATATACTGGGAAACCTAGATACAGAGTCTTACATGCTGTGGTGCTTGGAGACTCCTCACACACGGGATTTTGGAAATCGCCTTGCTGTAAGCAGTCATATTCATAGGTTTCCCTTTATATTTGAGGGTATGGGGTCTAGAGACGGCAGCCATAATACAGACAAGATTACATGAACCTTTCCTTATGGAGCAGACCTACCAGTGTCAGTGAGCGGACAACAGTGCCTTTATTGAAAGTTGGAAAATGAGTTACCATATCTATAAAAAATATATATATATTCTACCCACGGCATTCTGTATTTTTACATCTGGCAGGAACATGATATGGTGGACTGACACTTTAGGAGTTTTTATACAGCGTCACGGGCACAGGCCCATACAGTAGAATATACAGTGTGAGGGCACTACGTATGCCGCCACGTGGATTAGCTACAAGTGGCAGCATTCAAATCGAGAAGCAATAGTTTCCAGTGTTCTACTGATCCCAAATTCAGCTTCAGGGGCATTTCACCAGGTTCTTTAGGATATATATTCCAATGGTTATTTTTTTTAGAAACATTTTTCCTGCTGTAATCCAGACGATTTCCAGTGTACTCAGATATGCCATCACAGCCACTGGTATTTTCTAAAAATTTTTTTTTTTTTTTTTAACATATACAAGTTAGAGACAGCTGAGGAGAGCGATTCCTGTATGCAAGCCCAGCATCAGCACCCAGGAAAGTGCCAGGGCCCAGAGCAGGTGGGGACACTGGTGCTATGGGGGCCTCGTGGCAGCGCCCTCGAGTGCCACCTCCCCTTGCTCAGGGCCCCAGTACTTGCAATACTTACCTCTCCCCGCTGCAGCATCTTCCGACTGTGGCATTTCAGGTGAGAAGGCACAATGATGTCACTAGTGTGCTCAGTCTGCCTGAACAGTCACAGTGCAGAGAGCCGGAAGACAGCAACGCTGAGGAGTCCACAGCAGAGCAGAGGTGTGTGGTGTTTTTTTTTTTTTTTTTTTTTTAAATGTATGGAGCATTATATGGGACCCGTCATATACTGTGTGGAGTATTATATGGGGTCCATTATACTGTGTGGAGTATTTTTATGGGGTCCATTATACTATGTGGAGTATTATATGGGGTCCATTATACTGTGTGGAGTACTCTATGAGGTCCATTATACTGTGTGGAGTACTCTATGGGGTCAATTATACTGTGTAGAGTATTCTATTGGGTCAATTATACTGTGTGGAGTATTATATTGGGTCCATTATACTGTGTGGAGTATTATATGGGGTTCATTATACTGTGTGGAGTATTATATGGGGTCCATTATACTGTGTGGAGTATTCTATTGGGTCCATTATACTGTGTGGAGTATTATATGGGGTCCATTATACTGTGTGGAGTATTATATGGGGGTCCATTATACTGTGTGGAGTATTTTATGGGGTCCAATATACTGTGTGGAGTATTATATGGGGTCCATTATACTGTGTGGAGTATTATATGGGGTCCATTATACTGTGTGGAGTATTATATGGGGCTCACTGTATGGAGGAATATATAGGGCTCATTATTCTATATGGAGCACTATGTGGTGCCCATAATACTGTATGGAGGACTATACTGTCCGGTTTCTGACCCATTTTAGAATTTGCAATAGATATCACTCATGTAATGTAAGTAGTAAGTGAATTCTTTGGCATTGTACTATACCTATATTTCTCTGCCATATCTGTGCATCATGAATTGTGGTATGTGTTAAGGGACTCTCAGACGCTTTCGCCTGGAGCAGGCCCTGCTCATATTAGATGCCCTGCCTCATATCAGATGCCTTGTTGAGAATTATCTTTTATCACTTTACATAAATGACCTCTGCCAGGTTCTGGGGAAGATAACTGTCTACATAGCTTATTTCACATGAAGGGTGAGTTACCAGTGTGATGTGTAATGGCCACTCTCCTGATCTCATTGCAGAGCTGTGTATGATTATACCCGACACATCTGCAAGTTCCTCTCAGCTTCCATCTCGCAGGCAGACAGTACAATAGCTTAGAAGCAAAACATGCATTTGCAAGAATACAAAGTGAAATTCTCCTCTTCTGTGTAAGTTACTTGTCTCACACTGGTATGTCCCCTTCATGTAAAATAAGCTCTGGAGGCAGAGTTATCTTCCAGGCAATGTCCTCCCAGAGCCTGGAAGAACTCATTTACATGAAGTGATAACAGATGATTTATCAACAAGACATATATGATGAGGCGTACAGGGACGACTTTTTCCCCTGCAGTCTACAACCTGTGTGCCCATAATAATAATTTAGATAGGCCAAATGTGGTGACAAATTCCCTTTAAGAATGACAGAGCAGCACGAACCATCAGTTACAATCTTGGCAGAAATCTTCCACATGTGGTTATTATAGGACGTACAACATGCAGTATTTTAGGCAAGGTTATAAGAATGCTTCAGAGAATGGTCATCATGAACAAAGGCAAAAATTATTCAGAAAGTGTTACATGTGAATGAAGCCATGCTGAGAAGTGATGTCTACAGAACAGGACCCCACAGCTCAGCAACCAGAAAGAAAGCTGCAAGATTTTGCAATTTCTATACTTTATTAGTTAGCGACATATTAAAAGGGAATTTCTCACTAGGCTTTTGCTACCTCACCTGAGAGCAGGACGTTGGGACAAGACCCCGATTCCATCAACGTGTCACTAATTGGTATATTTGCTGCAATTTTGATAATTTTATTCCTATAGCACCATCATATTCCACAGAACTTTGCATTTAGAGGGGACTTGTACAGACAATGACATTAAAGCATAACAATAATTACCGCACATAAAACAGAAACCAAAAGGAGTGAGGGCCCTCATCGCAAGCTTACAATCTATGAGATCACAGCTTCATCAGCAGGAAACCATCATTAGGGACAAGTAACCTGCTGACAAGTAGTCCTCCATGTTTATGAGCTCCGTAAAAGCCCATCCCCACCGATTGGCAGCTTTCTGCCTATGCAACGTACACAGAAAGCTGTGGTTCCGAGGTGTGGGCAGGGTTATACAGAGCTCAGCATTCAGAGCACTGGTTGATCTGCAGCAGAGAAAACAGCAATTTAAAAAAAATATATAGATATCTATATCAGCCCATTAAGAAACATCACTGGAATCAGGGTCTCCGCCCTTACACCATGCTCATTTGATTTAAGGGTTTTTTTGTTTTGTTTTTTTTTATGATTCATAAAGTCGGGCCCCCTACATACATTTTTCAGTCCTTCCTTTCAGATGGGGTAGCAAAAAACCTGCTGTGGTGTGTTTCAAATGCACAGTATGTCAATTTCTCTTACAGGTATGCAGAATTTTCCCCATCGTCTTACATTAGAACACATTGCGCACATGCGTTTTTAGGGCATTTCTGCACTGGAAAAGCATCAAAAATGCATGAAATCTGCACCCAAGTATAGTAATAAAGATTTGTTAAAGTAAACAAAGCAAGAAGTACCAAAACAAAGCAGCTTTATTAAACACATTACACATCGACAAAAACGCAGTCAAACATGTAAAAAAAAAAAAAAAAAAAAAAAACAGCAATGAAAAAATACAAGTAATGTAATTTAAGTGCAGAATCTCTACTACCTCAACATCTGTCCGGTATTTCATCCTTCTTCTCCGCTAGATTTCTAAAACTTAACATGGGACAAAACAGAATTCATCGTCTTTCCCCAGTCTCACACGACCCCCCCAACGAACCTATCCATTACAGTAAACAGCTGCCCAGACCCACAAGCTCGCTGTCTCGGGGTAATGGTGGACACGGATCTCTCCTTCAAACCGCATATCCAGGCCCTTTACACTTCCGGCCGACTTCAGCTCAAAAATATTTCACGGATCCGTACATTCCTAAACCAAGAATCTGCAAAAACCCTAGTCCTCGCCTCGACTACTGAAACCTCCTGCTCTGTGGCCTCCCCTCGAACACTCCCGCACCCCTCCATATCTATTCTAAACTCTGCTGCCCGACTAATCCACCTGTCCCCCCGCTATTCCCCGGCCTCTCTCCTCTGTCAATCCCTTCACTGGCTCCCTATTAGGCTGCCATCACACTAGCAGTATTTGTAAGCCAAAACCAGGAGTGGAACAATTAGAGGAAAACTATAATAGAAACATATGCACCACTTCTGTATTTATCACCCACTCCTGGTTTTGGCTTACAAATACTGATGTAAAATACTGACCAAATACTGCTAGTGTGACGGCAGCCTAACCCAGAGACTCCAGTACAAAACCCTAACCATGACATACAAAGCCATCCACAACCTGTCTCCCCCATACATCTGTGACGTAGTCTCCCGGTACTCTCCTGCACACAACCTCCGATCCTCACAAGATTTCCTTCTCTACTCCTCTCTTATCTCCTCTTCCCACAATCGCTTACAAGATTTCTCTCGCGCATCCCCCTACTCAGGAACCCTCTACCACAACACATCAGACTCTCGCCTACCATCGAAACCTTCAAAAAGAACCTGAAGACCCACCTCTTCCAACAAGCCTACAACCTGCAGTAACCACCGATCGACCAAACCGCTGCACGACCAGCTCTATCCTCACCTAACCCTTGTAGATTGTGAGCCCTCGCGGGCAGGGTCCTCTCTCCTCCTGTACCAGTCGTGGCTTGTATTGTTTAAGATTATTGTACTTGTTTTTATTATGTATACCCCTCCTCACATGTAAAGCGCCATGGAATACATGGCTCTATAATAATACTTCAAAAACACACCAAAAGCCTTAGGTTATTGTCACACTATTATTTGGTCAACATTTGTAAGTCAAAACGAGGAGTGGAACAATCAGAGGAAAAGTATAACAAACACGTCACCACTTCTGTATTTATCACCGACTCCTGGTTTTGGCTTACAAACACCGATAGTAACTGTAGCCTGAAAGTGTTAACCGCAACACAAATTTACACCATATTAACCTCTCAAGGTCATATTTGTGGATATTCCATCCTTTTGCTGCTGCAAAAAAAAAAAAAAAGGGGGGGGGGCTTTATGGCACTTCTTCCATTTAATGATTATGGAGTCCACTGTGCTCTTAGGAATCATGAGTACTGCAGAAATTCTGTTGTAACCTTGGTCAGATTTGTGTCTTGCCACAATTCTGTCTCTGAGCTCCTTGGCCAGTTCCTTTGACCTCATGATTCTCATTTGGTCTGACATGCACTGTGAGCTGTGAAGCCTTATACAGACAGGTGTGTGCTTTTCTAAATCAATTCATATAAGTTTAACTAAACACAGCTGGACTCTAATGAAGGAGTAGAACCATCTCAAGGAGGATCACAAGGAAATGGACAGCATGTGACTTACATAAGAGTGTGAGCAAAGGGTCTGAATACTTTTGACCATGTGATACTTTAGTTTTCAATGCAAAATATTCTACATTTCTGTTTTTTTTTGTTTGTTTGTTTTTCAGTCAAGATGGGGTGCAGTGTGTATATTAATGTGAAAAAAATTAACTTTGTGTCATTACAGCCATTTGCATACATACACACACACACACGGGCTGTGGAGTAGGGAGTCAGAAATTGAGAAGTCAGCTTTGTCTTACCGACTCCACAGCCCTTATAAATACACACATTCGGTATTTTCTTGATTTTAATGGGGAGGGGTGATAACTTGCATTTTTCCATGATTAAAAACGGTTCTTTACTGCATTCTGTAGTGCTTTAGGGGCCTTGAACCTTCAATTGCTTATGTCCAAAACAGAAAAAAAAGGCAAAAAAAGCACAACCGCACAGCTGCAACCGGATCAGAGACTGACTGCGGTCAGTCCAATTATAAACAGGAGCCTGATGTCACGGTAGAGGTGCTCGTATGAAAAAAGTATACGATCAAGAAATGTAAAGAGCGGTATGGCAACACTCACCGGTCCAGGTGTGGTTCAAATTCTTTATTGAAGCATTAAAACAATGGAAGCGCTGACGTAGGCGCGAAACGGCCGTCGTCACATCCTGCTCACCTCCTTTCCTGTTTCACCATCCCGGGCCGTGAACGAGACTGCTTTGTTTTAATGCTTCAATAAAGAATTTGAACCACACCTGGACCGGTGAGTGTTGCCGTAGCGCTCTTTACATTTCTTCTTCAATTGCTTATACTATATACTGCAGCACTGTCACATGCAACCCACCAACCCCAGGTTTGCATGCATTAAATGCAACAGTCAGCAACAGCAGTCTGTACCAAGGAAACAGTGCTAAAAATGAACAGTAGCCACAAGACATCTCCAGATACTCACACGAGAATTGCCCCTTTGATAAAGACTAAGAAAATTAGCACAAAAGTAAAAAAGCCCCATCTCAAACTTTTAATGAGTTTCCACAGGAAAAGTAGCTATAGCCTCCCTTACCGACAGAAACCCATTTTTAAGTGCTGACTTCTCACTTTATGTGGTGATAACTTTGAAAAATATTCAGAATTGCCGAGATTGGAAGCAGCTTTCCAATTTTTTACTATTTACTCTTTTTTTTTTTTTTGTAAAGATCCATTAGCACAAGATCTGGAATTCAGCTTTTTGGAGCAGGCGTCCAAAAGGTAACTTTTGTGATCACTAGCATACACTGGTCTTCTGCCAGTCAGAAGAGATGCTTGAAGCTGGATGTGATGGTTGGTGGGATTGTCTAATGCGAGAAAACTGAAGGTGGGAACCTCGGTGTGATTTCTATGGGGAAGCTTTGGCTGTCATTTGTGATGAGCAAATTTACTCGTTGCTCGGGTGATCTCCGAGTATTTGTGACTGCTCGGAGATTTAGTTTTTGTTGACTCAGCTGAATGATTTACAGCTATTAGCCAGCCTGATACATGTGGGGGTTGCCTGGTTGCTAGGGAATCACCACATGTAATCAAGCTGTCTAGTAGTCGCAAATCATCTAGCTGCGGCAAGGAAAACTAAATCTCCGAACACTAACAAATACTCGAGAGACCACCCGAGCGGGCTCGGGAAAACCCAATCAACGAGGATATTCACTCATCATTAGCTGTCATTATACCAGTAATGGGGTCTCTGTGTGTCACTAGAGTCCGGAAGAGGGAGAGTAGGAAACGAATGTCACTAGTCAGGGGGCTCTGGGGTTCCTGGAAATTGGACGAAACACTTTAACAGAACTGAATGTGACTCGGGGTAGGAAAGTTTAGGGACCACTGCGCTAAACAAAACAAAAATAAAAAATCCACACAACCCCTTCACCTCCGAACCGGTTTTCACCTTTTATAATCAGGTCAAATTTTACAATTCTGGCCAGTGTCACTTTATGTGGTAATAACTCCTAATATTTAAGTAGGATAAGGCTGCTTTCACACATCCGGTTTTTGGTTTCAGGCTAAATCCGGCAAATTTGCAAAAAAATGGATCCGGTGTAAATTGTGAAAAACTGATGCACTGGATCCGTTTTTTAGCTGGATCCGGCTCTCTGTACTGCGCATGGGTGAGAGAGAGATCCCATGCCAGAAACAAAAACAAAGCTTCTGGGCATGCTCAATGTATAAAAAACGGATTCAGTCGCTGGATACGTTCATTCACACATCCGTTCCATCCGCCGGATTGTGCCTGAAGGACATGCGTTTCATCCGTTTTGTGCCGGATCCGTCCCTTCAGGCTTTTTTGCCGGACACAAAAAACGTTGCAGGAGACGTTTTTTGTGTCCGGCAAAAAAGCCTGAAGGGACGGATCCGGCACAAAACGGATGAAACGCATGTCCTTCAGGCACAATCCGGCGCTAATAGAACTGTATGGGGAAAAAACGGATCCGGATTGTGCCTGAAACTGCCGGATTGTGCCTGAAAGAAAAAACCTGATGTGTGAAAGCAGCCTAAGTTGAAGCTTTCCAGAGTTATGTCACACAAAACAGTTAAATAACATATCCCATGTCTACTTCACAACAGCACAATCTTTTAAACTTTTTTTTGTTACAAAGGTATAAGGGTTAAAAGTTGACCAGCGGATTTCTAATTTTTCCAACAAAATTTTACAGTTTTTTTTTTTTTTTTTTAAAGTGACCACATCACATTTGAAGTGACTGAGGGGTCTATATGACAGAAAATACCCAAAAGTGACACCATTCTAAAAACTGCACCCCTCAAGGTGCTCAAACACACAATCAAGAAGTTTATTAACCCTTTAGGTGTTTCACAGGAATTTTTAGAATATATAACGGGAAAAAATATAGTTCTTACCGATAACGGTATTTCTCTGAGCCCATGACGGCACCACGGAGAGAGGGGATCCGCCCACCAAGGACAGGAAACCTACGGATAAAAAGGCGGTACCACTCTCCTGCATCAGTTGTTTTACATAGAGAACGATGGGAGACTACTAAAACATTTGTAAATTTTAACTGTTTATCATAACGAGATACCGCGTGTTTAAAGACTATAAATAGACTATGGCACTAATTTGATGTGCGCACCCATAAGTGAAGGGAGGGAATGTACGGGTGCCGTCATGGGCTCAGAGAAATACCGTTATCGGTAAGAACTATATTTTTCTCTGATCGCCCATGACGGCACCACGGAGAGAATTGCATAGATAGTACATTCAGGGAGGGACCACCGCCTCCAGAACCCTTTTACCGAAAGTAAGGTCTGAAGAGGAGATTAGGTCCAATCTATAGTGCCTATAGAATGTGGATGGTGAAGACCAGGTAGCAGCTCTACATATCTGGTCTATAGAAGCTCCGGCTTTCTCCGCCCAGGAAGTTGCCACTGCCCTTGTTGAGTGAGCCTTAACCTCCCCTGGAACGGACATCCCACTTGCCGAGTATGAGAGACTGATGGCGTCCGTGATCCATCTTGCTATGGTGGCTTTGGATGCTTTTTTCCCCTTCCGGGGACCCTGGAAACACACAAACAGAGAGGGATCCTCCCTACTCTCTCTAGTGGCTTCTATGTAATGTAAGAGACACCTTTTTACATCTAGTGTATGTAAGGTTTGTTCCTCCTTATTTTTAGGGTTGGGACAGAAGGAGGGGAGAGATATCTCTTGGGACCTGTGAAATTTTGAAGCCACTTTCGGTAGATATGCTGGGTCTATTTTTAAAATGACTCTATCCTCTAGAAATTGTGTGTAGGGAGGATTAGCTGAGAGAGCCTGTAAGTCGCTAACCCTACGGGCAGAAGTGAGGGCGACTAACAGAGCAGTTTTTAGAGATAAATTTTTCAGTGAAGCTTCGCGTAATGGTTCAAATGGAGTACTAGTCAGGGCTTTAAGGACCAAGTTTAAGTCCCATTGAGGAACAACTTTTACTGGAAGAGGCCTCGATCTTCCTGCTGCCCTGATAAATCTAGAGACCCATCTGTTTGAAGCCAAGTCAAAATTGAATAGGGCTCCCAAAGCTGCCACATGAACTTTTAGGGTACTAGTGGCCAACCCCATCTCCAACCCATTTTGTAGGAATTCTAGTATGGAAGTAAGGGGAATTTCTTTCCCTATTCTTACACCTGAAGAAGACAGAAATTTTTTCCATACCTTGCCGTATTGTTTTGTTGTAACCGGCTTCCTACTTTGTAACAGGGTTGAGATTAGCCCCGGAGAGAACCCTCTGCTCTCTAATAATTTCCTTTCAAGAGCCAAGCTGTCAAGTGCAAGTTCTTGACTCGAGGGTGACAGACTGGGCCCTGCGACAATAGATCCTGAAGGTCTGGTAATACCCAAGGGTCGGATATTGACATCTTCCTCATCCATGAGAACCAAGGTCTCTTCGGCCAGAACGGGGCAATTAGGATGACCAGCGCCCCGTCCTCCCGAATCTTCCTCAGCACTGCTGGAATCAGAATAAGAGGAGGGAAGGCATAGACAAGATGGTGACCCCAAGATATCAGGAAAGCGTCCACCGCTACTGGGTTCCCCAGAGGAGATAGGGAGCAAAAGGAGGCTACTTTTTTGTTTAGATGGCTCGCAAAGAGATCTATTTTGGGAACACCCCATCTTTCTGTGATCTGGGTGAATATTGACCGATTTAGTTCCCATTCCCCCTGTTTTAGGCTGGACCGGCTGAGGAAGTCTGCTTTGTAATTGTCTACTCCCTTTATGTGTAGGCTTGTTAGGGATAAGAGATTGCTCTCGGCTATTTGCAGGATTGAGTCGGTCACTTCCATTAGATTTTTGGAACGGGTACCCCCCTGGTGATTTAGGTAAGATACTACCACCCGGTTGTCCGACATTACTCTTACATGGTGAGAGTGAAGGACCCCCAAGAATTCTTGAAGGCCAAATTTTACTGCAAGGAGTTCCTTCATGTTGGAGGATTTGTTTACCAGAGATGGAGACCAAATGCCCTGGGCTACTAGGTCGCCCAGATGGGCCCCCCACCCTGAAGGGCTTGCGTCTGTAGTCAGGACTTTCGAGACCTGAATTACCCATGGGACTCCCTGGGAAAGATTTTCCTGCGATTTCCACCATGTTAGAGAGTGATTGGTGCGAGGAGATAGAGTCAACTGCCCGTCTAAATGCCCTCCTAGATGGATTTGCTCCGATAATATCTGCCATTGAAGGACTCTCGAATGTAATTGGGCCCACTGGACCGCTGGAATACAAGAGGTCATGGAGCCTAAGAGGGACATGGCCTGACGGAGTGTTATGGAGGGGAGAGATTGGGTTCTTGATACTAAACTTTTTAGTTTTTGTATCTTGTTCTCTGGGAGCCGACACTCCATCTTTTTGGAGTCTAGAGTGAGACCTAGGTACTCCTGGACCTGAGAAGGCATTAGTCTGGACTTCCCTACGTTTATTAGCCAGCCCAATTTCTTTAAAGAATGCATCACTATTGCCAGTTGATCCTCGCAATGTTGCGGGGAGGAGCCTATCACCAAGAAATCGTCCAGATATGGAACGATTAGGGTATTTTCTTCCCTGAGGCCTCTGCTATCAGCTTTGTGAAAACCCTCGGGGCTATGGCAAGGCCAAATGGTAGAGCTGAAAATTGGAAGTGATTTAGGACTCCCCTGATGTGAACTGCCATCCTGAGGAACCTCTGGTGATCCTTGTGTATTGGGACGTGATAATATGCGTCCTTTAGGTCCAGGACCACCATGAAGCATTGGGGAAACAACATTTTGATAGATGATTTTATCGTTTCCATCTTGAATGCTTGAACGTCCAAGTAATCGTTTAGTTTTTTTAGATTTATAATGGTCCTGAAGGAACCGTCTGGTTTCTTCCTCAGGAATAGAGGGGAATAGTACCCTTGCCCTCTTTCTTGTGGGGGAACCTCCAGGAGTACTCCCTTTTTTACTAGCCCGATGACCTCGTTTTCCAGTGCCAGCTGTTCTTCTGCCGAAGATCTTATAGATGTCATCGTAAAAGAGGGACGGGGCCATTTTTTGAATGTCAGCCTCAGACCTGATTCTATGATGTTTAGAATCCATTGACTGGAGGTAATCTTTTTCCAGGCTGGGAGAAAGAGAGATAATCTCCCTCCCACCTGGGGCGAACCTTCATTGAGAAGGCTTCTTGGTATCGCTGGGGTTTTTGTTAAAGATGAACCCCTTGTTCTTGTTCCTCTTATCCTCCCACTTTCCCTGGCCTCTCCCAGGGTTCTTACGGAAAAACCTCTTGTTTCGAAAGGGCTTCCTGTAAGAGGGGAGACCTAGAGAGGGAAAGGACTTTTTCTTGTCCCCTGCTTTTTCCAAGATATCATCTAATGTGGAACCGAACAAAAACTCCCCTTCGCAGGGGATAGTACACAATTTTGTTTTTGTTTGTAGATCGCCAGGCCAATTCTTAAGCCAGAGGGCACGCCTGGCCGCATTAGCAAATACTGCCGACCTGGCAGCTAATCTTATAGAGTCTGCCGAGGCGTCAGCCAGAAAGGCCGCAGCTCCCCTTATTACGGGTAATGTCTTCAGCATCAAGTCTCGGGAAGTTTTCCCCTTTAATTGACCCTCTAGTTGATTCAACCAGATCATTAGGGAGCGAGATGTGCATGCTGCTGCCACTGCCGGTTTCAGGCCTCCTCCCGCTGACTCCCAAGAGCCCTTGAGGAAGGCATCCGCCTTCTTGTCCATAGGGTCTTTTAGGACCCCCATGTCCTCAAACGGGAGAGCGAATTTCTTTGATGCTTTCGCTATTGCTACATCTAATTTGGGGGCTTTTTCCCAAAAGGAGCAGGATTCATCCTCAAAGGGGTATTTCCTTTTGGGAGTTAGGAGAGTCTTTTTCATGGGTTTTTTCCATTCCTTTTTGATTAGCGCTGCAATTGTTTCATTAAGCGGAAAAGCTCTCCTCTTTTTTTGTTCTAAGCCCCCAAACATAATGTCTTGTGCTGATTTTTTAGGGTGGGAGTCTACTAACCCCATAGTACTCCTCACTGCCTTTATGAGGCCATCAGTGTCCTCTAATGGGAAACAATTGTGACCTCCTGAGGAAGAAGTGGATGACGAAGACGCGGAGGAGGAGTCGGAGGATTCCGAACTCGCACTATCGCTGTCAGATTTAGAGACTGGGGACGGGGACCTGTGTCTGGTCCTTCTCCGTTTTCTTCCCCTTTTAAGGGATTTAAAGGTGTCTTCCACCTGCTCTTTAATCAGGTTTTTAAGATCTGTTGCAAACCCGGGCAGGCTTTCTGATACCGTCTGCTGTATGCAGGAATTACATAGCTGCTTCTCCCAGGCGAGTGGAAGATCCTCTTTACAGATGGCACAGACCTTGTGCTTGGTTTTACCTACGCTTTTCCTTCCCTAAAAGAGACAAATAATAATCTTACTGTCTCTAACTTTCACGAAGATCAACTTACCACCTCCAGGACCCATAAATACCGGTTGGGAATTCTCAGCCTCTGGCTTTTTCCCCGACGCCGTGCTGGACTCCTTGCTGTGTTGAGACCTTTGGCGTTCTTTGCTGGTGTCCTGGTAACCTTTCTGCTGCCGCCTTTTTTGCTGCTGCGGCGATGCTATAGGTGGAGGTGATTCAGGCAAGGGAGATGCCGGGTCGCTCATACTGCTGCTGCTGGTCTGCGCAAAACAACACTTGCTACGCTGGCGCTGACACGACTGCTCCTGAGGCTCCTGCCAATATACTGCAGAGCCACTGGGGGGAAGTAAATCCTCCCATTTAAACTTTCCCGCTGCTCCTCTTTTTTTTTTTTTTTTTTCTACTTCCCGGCGCCTGCGCAGTAGCGCCCGGCCGGCACGAGGAGCGCTGAAACGCTGGCGCCTGCGCAGACGCTCCTGCGTCTTGTAGAACGCCTAAGCGTCATGTCGGGATCTATGGAGCGTCCAGCTACAGCGAGGAGCGCCGACGCCTGCGCAATCGCTTCCGCGGCGCCCCGGCGTCTCGCGAGACCAGCGCAGTTCCGGGCATGCGCCGACTTTCCAAGATGGCGCCCGGAGTACAGATATGGCGCTGCTGACCGGCACCCCCGGTCCTATGCAGACCCTTATTGCGCGGCTCTGCAAGCCCGATGGCGTTGCAGTGTGCAGGCTGACGCGAGCTAGGGGAGGGCCACGCCGCACCTCCCGCAACCACAGAGGGACCCCCCTGGATGTTGCCGCTGCTGCATCTTACCTGAGGAGGTGACCGCGAACTCCTTGTCACCTCCTCCACGCACCCTTGAGGCCCACTAGCCCCCAGCGGTGGTGCCTCGGGTCACCACCCCAGCCGAGGCAGAGGGACCCCAGCTGCCTGAATCGGACTGGTTGGCCCCGGAATTCCAACGCTGACTGGTAAGTCCGTAAGTCTCCCATCAAGGACAGGAAACCAACTGATGCAGGAGAGTGGTACCGCCTTTTTATCCGTAGGTTTCCTGTCCTTGGTGGGCGGATCCCCTCTCTCCGTGGTGCCGTCATGGGCGATCAGAGAAAAAAAAGTGAACATTTAACTTAGTCATAAAAATGTTGCTTTAGACCCAAACTTTTATTTTGTATGATAACGGGTAAAAATGGACCCCAAAATATGTTGTGCAATTTATCATGAGCGTGCAGATACCCAATACGTGGGGGAAAACAACAGGCACACAGCAGGGCTCAGAAGGGAAGGAGCACCATTTGACTTTTTGAATATAAGATTTGCTGGAATAATTAGCAGATGCCATGTTACATTTGGAGAGCCCCTGAGGTGCCTAAACAGTGGAAAATCGCCCACAAGTGACACCATTTTTTAAGCTAGACCCCTTAAAGGGAATCTGTCACCTAATATTTCACATATAAGATGTGGCCACCACCATTAGGGACTTATTTACAGCATTCTTCTATATTCCCCTCTTCTCACAAATCACATACAAGATTTCTCCCATGTCCTCCCCCCATACTCGAACTTTCTAACACAACATAGACTCTTGCCTACCGTGGAAACCTTCAAAAAGAACCTGAAGACCCACCTCTTCCGACAAGCCTACAACCTGCAGTAACCACCTATCGACCAAACCGCTGCACAACCAGCTCTACCCTCACCTACTGTATTCTCACCCATCCCTTGTAGATTGTGAGCGCTAGCGGGCAGGGTCCTCTCTCCTCCTGTACCAGTCGTGACCTGTATTGAATAAGATTATACTGTTCTTTGTTTTTTTATTATGTATTCCCCTCACATTTAAATCACTATGGAATAAATGGTGTAATATTATTATTAATTATTATTATTATTATTATTTCTGTAGATAAGCCCCGGACGTAACCTGAAAGATCAGAAAAAACAAGCTACATTATACTCACCCAGGTGCGGTCCCGGTTCGGGTCCGATGGGTCTCCCATCTTCATATGATGTCATCTTCCTTGCTTCTGTCGCGACTCCTGCACAGGCTTACTGATTTGCCCTGTTGAGGGCAGAGTAAAGTCCTGCAGTGCGCAGGCGCTGGGCCGCTCTGACCTTTCCTCCTGTGCACTGCAGTACTTTGCTCTGCCCTCAACAGGGCATAGAATTACACCTGCACAGGAGCCGCGACAGAAGGAAGAGGATGTCATCACATGAAGATGGGAGGCACCGGATCTGGACCCGCGACGCCCATCGGACCCAGACCGCCCCACCGGTGAGTATAATATAACCTGTTTTTCATATCTTTCAGGTCACATTGGGGCCTTATCTACGACATTACAGAATGCTGTAGATAAGCCCCTAATCGCAGTGACTGCATCTTATGTGTGAAAAATTAGGCAACAGATGCCCTTTAACCCCTTTATGACCCAGCCTATTTTGACCTTAATGACCTGGCCGTTTTTTTTGCAATTCTGACCAGTGTCCTTTTATGAGGTAATAACTCGGGAACGCTTACATGGATCGTAATGGTTCTGAGATTGTTTTTTCGTGACATAGCGGGCTTCATGCTAGTGGTAAATTTAGCTCAATAATTTTTGCGTTTATTTGTGAAAAAAATGGAAATTTGGCTAAAATTTTGAAAATTTCGCAACTTTCAAATTTTGAATTTGTATTCTGTTAAACCAGAGAGTTGTGTGACACAAAATAGTTAATAAATAACATTTCCCACATGTATACTTTACATCAGCACAATTTTGGAAACAAAATTTTTTTTGCTAGGAAGTTGTAAGGGTTAAAATTTGACCAGCGATTTCTCATTTTTACAACGAAATTTACAAAACCTTTTTTTTTTTTTAGGGACCACCTCACATTTGAAGTCAGTTTGAGGGGTCTGTATGGCTGAAAATACCAAAAAGTGACACCATTCTAAAAACTGCACCCCTCAAGGTGCTCAAAACCACATTCAAGAAGTTTATTAACCCTTCAGGTGCTTCACAGCAGCAGAAGCAACATGGAAGGAAAAAATGAACATTTAACTTTTTAGTCACAAAAATGATCTTTTAGCAACAATTTTTTTATTTTCCCAAGGGTAAAAAGAGAAACTGGACCACGAAAGTTATTGTACAATTTGTCCTGAGTACACCGATACCTCATATGTTGGGGGGGGGGGGGGGGACTACTGTCTGGGCGCACAACAGGGCTCTGAAGGGAAGGAGCGCCATTTGACTTTTTCAATGAAAAATTGGCTCCAATCTTTAGCGGACACCATGTTGCGTTTGGAGAGCTCCAGTGTGCCTAAACATTGGAGCTTGGAGCTCCCCCACATGTGACCCAATTTTGGAAACTAGACCTCCCATGGAACTAATCTAGATGTGCGGTGACCACTTTAAACCCTCAAGTGCTTCATAGAAGTTTATAACGCAGAGCCTTGAAAATAAAAAATCATTTTTCTTTCCTCAAAAATTTTTTATTTTCACAAGAGTAACAGGAGAAATTGGACCCCAAAAGTTATTGTCCAGTTTGTCCTGAGTACGCTGATACCCCATGTGTGGGGATAAACCACTGTTTGGGCACACGTCGGGGCTCAGAAGGGAAGTAGTGACTTTTGGAATGCAGAATTTGATGGAATGGTCTGCGGGCATCACGTTGCGTTTGCAGAGGCCCTGATGTGCCTAAACAGTAGAAACCCCCCACAAGTGACCCTATTTTGGAAACTAGACCCCCCCAAGGAACTTATCTAGATATGTGGTGAGCACTTTGAACCCCCAAGTGCTTCACAGAAGTTTACAACGCAGAGCCGTGAAAATAAAAAATCATTTTTCTTTCCTCAAAAATGATGTTTTAGCAAGCAATTTTTTATTTTCACAAGGGTAACAGGAGAAATTGGACCCCAATAGTTGTTGCCCAGTTTGTCCTGAGTACACCGATACCCCATATGTGGGTGTAAACCAGGGGTGTCAAACTGCATTCCTCGAGGGCTGCAAACAGGTCATGTTTTCAGGATTTCCTTGCATTGCACAGGTGATTTAACCCCTTAATGACCGCCAATACGTCTTTTAACTGACCTGAGATATAAGAGACTAGCATCCCCATACAGGTGACAATGCAGTAGCTGTCGGCTGTACACTATAGCTGACAACTTGCTGCATCAGCCACAATCAGTGTTTGCACCGTCCAACTCTGTTTAACCCCTTAGATGCTGCCGTCAATAGTGACTACATCATTATAAATGGTTAACAGAGTGTGGGGGCTTCCTATTTAACCAAATTGGTGCCCTCAGATCTTGATTTTGTGGTCCTGATGTTTGCGATGGCAATTCATGACCAAATAGCGGCCTTAGAGTCTGACGGCTGTAGTAATCTGTTCAGAAGTTAGCGACATTTAGGTGGTAAAAATGCACATTTTCATTCCTATCATGCCACTTTGCATTAATTCCTGTAAAGCACCTAAAGGGTTAATAAACTACCTGACAGCAGTTTTCAATATGTCAGGGGGTGCTGTTTTTAAAATGGTATCACGTTTGGGGGTTTCCCAATATATGAGACCCCTAAAGTCAATTCAAACATGGATAAGTCCCTAAAAAAATAAATTTTGTAAATTTCCTTGAAAAAATGAAAAATTGCTGCTACATTTTTAATCCTCCTAAAATGCTAACAAAATAAAATAACATTTTACAAATGGTGCTGATATAAAGCAGACATGTGGGAAATGTTATTTATTAATGGTTTGCTGTGGTATGACCATCTGGATTAAAGGGATAATCATTCAAAGTTTGAAAATTGCTAATTTTTTAACATTTTTCTCAAATTTTTGATATTTTTTATAAATAAACACAAGATATTGACCTAAATTTACAATTATCATAAAGTATAATATGTCAGGAAAAAACAATCTCAAAATCACTGGGATTTGTTGAAGCGTTGCAGAGTTATTACCACATAAAGTGACACTGGTCAGATTTCAAAAATTTGGCTCCGTCACTAAGGGGTTAATCACCTGCAGAGATTACAGTCATGAATATGCAGCTCCACCTCCCATAGGGGTGGAGCCGCATATTCATCACTGTAATGGGCGGCCCCACATGACCGCTCATACAGGAGAAGGTGCGGCCAGGAGAGGACGCTGCGAGGGAGCCGGGTGAGTATTTCATTAACAGCAGGGGGCGCACAGGGGGTGGGGACAGGGATCTTTATTTTAAACCCGAAAAAAAAAAAAAGAAAAAAAAAAAGGATTTTTCATATCTTCTTTTCAGCAAACGCTGCTGGAGAGAAGATATGTATGGCGGCTTCAGCACCAGATGCAGGGGACAGCGCTTATCTCTAGCGCTGTCTCCTGCACGCTCCGTGTGGTACCCAGTGGGCACACGGGCGGCACATGTGTGCCACATAAACGCACAGACACACGGACACTGATAATTCCGGTTGAAGCCAGTGCTTGGCTGAAGTAGTCACATGTGGTATATAACAAATTACAGGTAAACAGAAGACCACACAAACAATGATTGTGAAGAAGCAGAATATACATTATGGACAAACCTTCTGGTTTGAGAAATGCTAAAAAAAAATCAAGTGGCAAAGGCTCTTTGAAGGCCATTTCTAAACTAAATTTCCCATAAGAGGAAAAACCTTATCACTTCAACACAAACAAAACCAGCATATATAGCACTCACTTCACGGTAACAGGAAGAAAATAACATTTCCATATGATATGGACTCATAGTGCGCTCCAGTTTGTAATAACAGAATGAAATATAAGATAGTTATTACCTCATGCAACGGTCTGAAACAAGCGCCAGTGTAAAAACAAGAGCAGGCCACGATACCTGTCAAAACAGAACGGGAAGATGAACTTTTAGAAATATACTGTCATTCAAGGCGTATTCCTCATAACGTTATTGCCAAGATATGCAATAACTTGATGAATGTTGGTGGTGCAACATCTGAAACGACCAAGGATTCCCTAAGCTTTCCATGCACAGCAGTGCTCCTCGCCGGAAGGACCTGTATAGGATGGCAGTGGGGCCCTTGAACAGGGTTATGCTGCTTTTGCCTGAATAGCCGGCTGGTGAATCGCTGTCGGAGAAAGTATAAACAAGCCCAATCTTTTTTAGGTTTGATGGTGGTCCAGACATCGGACCCCAACTATTCACATAATCATGGCAACTCCTAAAATAAATAAGTTGGGTACAATTTTACAATCAGGATGTGCTGTAAATGTTTACATAAGAATCTGGGAAAGTTATGAAATGTCCTATAAATGTCTGTTTTGTTCCTGATCTAAGGATCTCGGCTTTTATTGGAGATGAATCTGTGCTGCACTTTATGCACATGCTCAGAAGTGCTGTGTTTTGGAGTTGGAGATTTGGCTTACCGAATCAACAGCTCTGTTTCTTTTTTTTTGCCGTTTTTTTATTTTTATTATTTAACCTCTCTTTTGGCCAAATTTCAGGAATCTAAATATTTTGCACCAAATAAGTTATTTTTTTCTTAAGTCCAAATGTGTATTACCAGAGTTTTCATTGGGGACGTGTTCTTCATCCCCCTGTATGATGTTATCCAATCGTAATCAGTATATTGCAGCTGGGTATAAAATCCAAAAAAGATAATAAATAGCAATTGGATAAAACGTAACCTTTATTAGGTCTAAATGTAAAAACTATGAACAAAACAAAAACAAACCAACAAGGAAAAGAAACCCTTGTGCCAGTGTGACCCTTACCAACACAGAATGGGGAAAAAAAGTAAACAAAAACACAAAAAATGTTGACAGTGCCATAGACACCTATGCTACAGGTCTTACACTCCCCTGATGAGTCCAAATGGACGAAACGCGTCCGGAGACGCCACTATCTAGTAGAGGCAGTCTCGCCCTTTGAGAGACAGGACTATGCTCTCCAACACTCCATTACGATGACTGTTAGTTACGTTGGACGAGCCTGTTACCAGTTTTCTAGAGAGTATTGTTGAATTCCTCCATGTTGTGTCTGCAGCTCCCAAACATCTATGTCTAGCTGAGAAGACAAACAAGTCTATGCTTTAAAGAAGACTCTTCAAGTTTTACACTGACTACATCCTAAGAGAGGTTGGAGCACAGAGATTGCCTAATTTTAACATCTACAGGTCTTTGAAACAGTATTTATTCCATGTGAACCTTTCCACATGCATGTATAAGAAGTCCTGTTTGTAGGTGACACAGCATGTGGAAGGAGGTGCTCTGCTCAGGCAGATGTGTGGCACTGAAGACACAAAAGAGAATAGTAAAACCAAAAACACTCAGTTTGAAAAAATGTTGCAGTAATCCGCAAGTGCTAGTAAAAGATGTAAAAAAAACAGGGTATTTGGTTGATACGTTTTTTGCAAAAAAAGTATACTAAGCTGCTCTACCAAACTTCACGGTATACCCTTATCAGAGCAGTCCTAACTAATGTATGCAATCCCTATCTGATGTATTTAAAAACCTGATCATCTGTATATAACCTGTGTGAACAGGGTTCAGAGAGGAAAAAATCCATGTGTGCATACAGGGTAGAACAGCTTTTGTGCAGATAGCCCAAGAGGAGTGGTGGAACTCCCCAGTCTTGTAGACACAAGAGAACAATTATGGAAACAGGAACACATGGGCTACTTGCACAGTGAACACTGTTTTTTACATCTTTTACTAGCACTTGCGGATTACTGCAACATTTTTTCAAACTTAGTGTTTTTGGTTTTACTATTCTCTTTTGTGTCTTCAGGTTTCTTGGTGGTGTGTGAACATGATCATACAGACTTGTTCACTGTGCAAGTAGCCCATGTGTTCCTGTTTCCACAGATGTGTGGCACTGCACGTCACCCTGAAAACACCATCCCCACTGTCAAACATGGTGGCAGCATCATGCTATGGGGAGGGTTTTCTTCAGCCGGGACAGTGTAGCTGGTCTGGAGCTAAATATGAGGAAATCCTGAGGGAAAACCTGTTGGAGGCAGCAAAGCACTTGAGACGTAGGTTCACTTTCAGCAAAATGACCCTAAACATACTACATGGGCTACAATGGAATGGTTTAGATCAAAGCAGATTAAAAAAAAGCTTCCTAAAAATGTGCTACTTTGTATTTTATGTATATCACATAAAGTACATTTACCGTAAGTTTGTAGGTCTAACTTGAAAAATAAATATGAAGTTGAATAAATGCTTATTAAGGTCCTGTATGCAAAAAAAAAAAATATGGTACAAGTGTCATCAGTATTCAGATCTTTTTAATCAGTATTTGGTCAGGGTAATTTTTTTAGACATTAGTGTTTTGTCAGTGATTTTTTTTTTTTCTTAAAAATTACAAAGCTTCCCCTGTCAGTGTTACTCAAGGACAGCACATGTTGTTGTGCACTGATGCCATCTGTGGGCAGCCATGATTTTCAGGGACCCATAGACTTCTATTGGTTACTTTTTGTCTGTGATTCTGATAAAGAATGGACAGAGGCTGCAAAAATAACCATGTATTTATGAACCGCCCCATAGACTACAATGGATATGTGGTTTGTCTGTGAAAGTCACGGGTAGCATAAGGGTATGTGCACACGTCAGGGTTTCTGGCAGAAATTTTCCTGACAAAAACCGGACATTTCTGCCAGGAATCCGCATGCGTTTTTTTTTCGTGCGTTTTTTTTCCAAATGCATAGTATAGCGGGAAAAAACGCAAAATTAACCCCTTCAAGACCCAGCCTATTTTGACCTTAAAGACCTTGCCGTTTTTTGCAATTCTGACCAGTGTCCCTTTATGAGGTAATAACTCAGGAACGCTTCAACGGATCCTAGCGGTTCTGAGATTGTTTTTTCGTGACATATTGGGCTTCATGTTAGTGGTAAATTTAGGTCAATAAATTCTGCATTTATTTGTGATAAACACGGAAATTTGGCGAAAATTTTGAAAATTTCGCAATTTTCACATTTTGAATTTTTATTCTGTTAAACCAGAGAGATATGTGACACAAAATAGTTAATAAATAACATTTCCCACATGTTTACTTTACATCAGCACAATTTTGGAAACAAAATTTTTTTTTGTTAGGAAGTTATAAGGGTTAAAATTTGACCAGCGATTTGTCATTTTTACAACGAAATTTACAAAACCATTTTTTTTAGGGACCACCTCACATTTGAAGTCAGTTTGAGGGGTCTATATGGCTGAAAATACCCAAAAGTGACACCATTCTAAAAACTGCACCCCTCAAGGTACTCAAAACCACATTCAAGAAGTTTATTAACCCTTCAGGTGCTTCACAGCAGCAGAAGCAACATGGAAGGAAAAAATGAACATTTAACTTTTTAGTCACAAAAATTATCTTTTAGCAACAATTTTTTTATTTTCCCAATGGTAAAAGGAGAAACTGAACCACGAAAGTTGTTGTCCAATTTGTCCTGAGTACGCTGATACCTCATATGTGGGGGTAAACCACTGTTTGGGCGCACGGCAGGGCTTGGAAGGGAAGGAGCGCCATTTGACTTTTTGAATCAAAAATTGGCTCCACTCTTTAGCGGACACCATGTCACGTTTGGAGAGCCCCCGTGTGCCTAAAAATTGGAGCTCCCCCACAAATGACCCCATTTTGGAAACTAGACGCCCCAAGGAACTTATCTAGATGCATAGTGAGCACTTTGAACCCCCAGGTGCTTCACAAATTGATCCGTAAAAATGAAAAAGTACTTTTTTTTCACAAAAAAATTCTTTTAGCCTCAATTTTTTCATTTTCACATGGGCAACAGGATAAAATGGATCCTAAAATGTGTTGGGCAATTTCTCCTGAGTACACCAATACCTCACATGTGGGGGTAAACCACTGTTTGGGCACATGGTAAGGCTCGGAAGGGAAGGAGCGCCATTTGACTTTTTGAATGAAAAATTATTTCCATCATTAGCGGACACCATGTCGCGTTTGGATAGCTCCTGTGTGCCTAAACATTGGCGCTCCCCCACAAGTGACCCCATTTTGGAAACTAGACCCCCCAAGGAACTTATTTAGATGCCTAGTGAGCACTTTAAACCCTCAGGTGCTTCACAAATTGATCTGTAAAAATGAAAAAGTACTTTTTTTTCACAAAAAAATTATTTTCGCCTCAATTTTTTCATTTTCACATGGGCAGTAGGATAAAATGGATCATAAAATTTGTTGGGCAATTTCTCCCGAGTACGCCGATACCTCATATGTGGGGGTAAACCACTGTTTGGGCACACGGCAGGGCTCGGAAGGGAAGGCGCGCCATTTGACTTTTTGAATGGAAAATTAGCTCCAATTGTTAGCGGACACCATGTCGCGTTTGGAGAGCCCCCTGTGTGCCTAAACATTGGAGCTCCCCCACAAGTGACCCCATTTTGGAAACTAGACCCCCCAAGGAACTTATCTAGATGCATATTGAGCACTTTAAACCCCCAGGTGCTTCACAGAAGTTTATAACGCAGAGCCATGAAAATAAAAAATAATTTTTCTTTCCTCAAAAATGATTTTTTAGCCTGGAATTTCCTATTTTGCCAAGGATAATGGGAGAAATTGGACCCCAAATATTGTTGTCCAGTTTGTCCTGAGTACGCTGATACCCCATATGTGGGGGTAAACCACTGTTTGGGCGCACGGCAGGGCTCGGAAGGGATGGCACGCCATTTGGCTTTTTAAATGGAAAATTAGCTCCAATCATTAGCGGACACCATGTCACGTTTGGAGAGCCCCTGTGTGCTTAAACATTGGAGATCCCCCAGAAATGACACCATTTTGGAAACTAGACCCCCAAAGGAACTAATATAGATGTGTGGTGAGGACTTTGAACCCCCAAGTGCTTCACAGAAGTTTATAACGCAGAGCCATGAAAATAAAAAAAAAAATTATTTTCTCAAAAATGATCTTTTAGCCTGCAATTTTTTATTTTCCCAAGGGTAACAGGAGAAATTTGACCCCAAAAGTTGTTGTCCAGTTTCTCCTGAGTACGCTGATACCCCATATGTGGGGGTAAATCACTGTTTGGGCACATGCCGGGGCTCGGAAGTGAAGTAGTGACGTTTTGAAATGCAGACTTTGATGGAATGCTCTGTGGGCGTCACGTTGCGTTTGCAGAGCCCCTGATGTGGCTTAACAGTAGAAACCCCCCACAAGTGACCCCATTTTGGAAACTAGACCCTGAAAGGAACTTATCTAGATGTGTGGTGAGCACTTTGAACCCCCAAGTGCTTCATAGAAGTTTATAATGCAGAGCCGTGAAAATAATAAATACGTTTTCTTTCCTCAAAAATAATTATTTAGCCCAGAATTTTTTATTTTCCCAAGGGTTACAGGAGAAATTGGACCCCAAAAGTTGTTGTCCAGTTTCTCCTGAGTACGCTGATACCCCATATGTGGGGGTAAACCACTGTTTGGGCACACGTCGGGGCTCAGAAGGGAAGTAGTGACTTTTGAAATGCAGACTTTGATGGAATGGTCTGCGGGTGTCACGTTGCGTTTGCAGAGCCCCTGGTGTGCCTAAACAGTAGAGACCCCCCACAAGTGACCCCATTTTAGAAACTAGACCCCCCAAGGAACTTATCTAGATATGTGGTGAGCACTTTGAACCCCCAAGTGCTTCACAGACGTTTACAACGCAGAGCCGTGAAAATAAAAAATCATTTTTCTTTCTTCAAAAATTATGTTTTAGCAAGCATTTTTTTAGATTCACAAGGGTAACAGGAGAAATTGGACCCCAGTAATTGTTGCGCAGTTTGTCCTGAGTATGCTGGTACCCCATATGTGGGGGTAAACCACTGTTTGGGCACACGTCAGGGCTCGGAAGTGAGGGAGCACCATTTGACTTTTTGAATACGAGATTGGCTGGAATCAATGGTGGCGCCATGTTGCGTTTGGAGACCCCTGATGTGCCTAAACAGTGGTAACCCCTCAATTCTAACTCCAACACTAACCCCAACACACCCCTAACCCTAATCCCAACTGTAGCCATAATCCTAATCACAACCCTAACCCCAACACACCCCTAACCCCAACACACCCCTAACCCTAACCACAACCCTAATTCCAACCCTAACCCTAAGGCCATGTGCCCACGTTGCGGATTCGTGTGAGATATTTCCGCACCATTTTTGAAAAATCTGCGGGTAAAAGGCACTGTGTTTTACCTGCGGATTTTCCGCGGATTTCCAGTGTTTTTTGTGCGGATTTCACCTGCGGATTCCTATTGAGGAACAGGTGTAAAACGCTGCGGAATCCGCACAA
Source organism: Ranitomeya imitator (assembly GCF_032444005.1). Taxonomy (NCBI): domain Eukaryota; kingdom Metazoa; phylum Chordata; class Amphibia; order Anura; family Dendrobatidae; genus Ranitomeya; species Ranitomeya imitator. Next base: position 463,628,130 of record NC_091286.1, on the reverse strand, counting down.
AGAATTGACATGCTGCGGAAAATACAACGCAGCGTTCCCGCGCTGTATTTTCCGCACCATGGGCACAGCGGATTTGGTTTTTCATATGTTTACATGGTACTGTAAACCTGATGGAACACTGCTGCGGATCCGCAGCCAAATCCGCACCGTGTGCACATAGCCTAATTCTAAAGGTATGTGCACACGCTGCGGATCCGCAGCAGTTTCCCATGAGTGTACAGTTCAATGTAAACCTATGGGAAACAAAAATCGCTGTACACATGCTGCGGAAAAACTGCACGGAAACGCAGCGGTTTACATTCCGCAGCATGTCACTTCTTTGTGCGGATTCCGCAGCGGTTTTACAACTGCTCCAATAGAAAATCGCAGTTGTAAAACCGCAGTGAAATGCGCAGAAAAAAACGCGGTAAATCCGCCATAAATCCGCAGCGGTTTAGCACTGCGGATTTATCAAATCCGCAGCGGAAAAATCCGCAGAGGACCAGAATACGTGTGCACATTCCTAACCCTAACCCTAGCCCTAACCCTAACCCTACCCCTAACCCTAACCCTACCCCTAACCCTAACCCTAACCCTACCCCTAGCCCTAACCCTACCCCTATTCTAACATTAGTGGAAAAAAAAAAATTTCTTTATTTTTTTATTGTCCCTACCTATGGGGGTGACAAAGGGGGGGGGTCATTTATTATTTTTTTTATTTTGATCACTGAGATAGATTATATCTCAGTGATCAAAATGCACTTTGGAACGAATCTGCCGGCCGGCAGATTCGGCGGGCGCACTGCGCATGCGCCCGCCATTTTGGAAGATGGCGGCGCCCGGGAGAAGACGGACGGGACCACGGCTGGATCGGTAAGTATGATGGGGTGGGGGGGGACCAGGGGGGGGGGGGATCGGAGCACGGGGGGGGAATCGGAGCGCGGGAGGGGTGGAACGGAGCGCGGGGGGCGTGGAACGGAGCACGGGGGGCTGGAACGGAGCACGGGGGGGTGGAACGGAGCACGGGGGGGGGTGGATCGGAGTGCAGGGGGGGTGATTGGAGCACGGGGGGGTGATTGGAGCACGGGGGGAGCGGACACGAGCACGGGGGGGGAGCGGAGCACTGGACGGAGGGGAGCCGGAGCAGTGTACCGGCCAGATCGGGGGGGTGGGGGGGCGATCGGAGGGGTGGGGTGGGGGCACACTAGTATTTCCAGCCATGGCCGATGATATTTCAGCATCGGCCATGGCTGGATTGTAATATTTCACCCGTTATAATGGGTGAAATATTACAAATCGCTCTGATTGGCAGTTTCACTTTCAACAGCCAATCAGAGCGATCGTAGCCACGAGGGGGTGAAGCCACCCCCCCTGGGCTAAACTACCACTCCCCCTGTCCCTGCAGATCGGGTGAAATGGGAGTTAACCCTTTCACCCGATCTGCAGGGACGCGATCTTTCCATGACGCCGCATAGGCGTCATGGGTCGGAATGGCACCGACTTTCATGACGCCTACGTGGCGTCAAAGGTCGGGAAGGGGTTAATGAACATGATGCTTTTTTTACCGCGATGCATTTTTTTCGTGGAAAAAAGCGCATCATGTGAACAAAAGTTGCAGAATGCATTCCAAATGATAGGATGCATATGTCTGCGGTTTCTAATGCAGTTTTTATCGTGAAAAAACACATAACAAAACCGCGAAAATACCTGAACGTGTGCACATACCCTAAGTAAGTGAAAATAAATGAGACCTTCCACTTTTTTTTGTAACGGACCTCATTGTTTCTGAGATATTAGCTTGAAAACTGTTGTAAATTTCTCCTGCAACCACAGGGGCAGTAACCAGATACCTCTTAGGACTTGTACCTCCCCACTATTTGCACTGGCCACTCAAAAGCAGACTGTCACATGGGTGGAAAAAACAGAATTACTCCCCTCCCCCCCTTCCTCCTTAGAAAAATCAAAATAGGGATTCTCATCGTGATCTTGAGACGTTGTTAGTCTCACGTGACCCTGCTGAGTGATCTTCCCTTTGGCAGTGAGCTTTGAAGTAGCATGATTTAGTGACTAGCACTTGCTTATTACTGTTTTTTTCTTTTTTTTTTTTTTTACAGCAGAGTATTTTTGACCTCACTGTGCTCTTGTGTCTTCATTTTTTAGCGAGTCCAGTGCCTTGTAGCCCACAGGCAATGTGCAGAGTGGTCACCACGTGCATAAAGTCCCATTTTTGAAGATGAGAGCTCAAAGCTGTCAGCAATCACTTAGGTCTGTGTTGACTGTAAATGCTCTGGAGTGAGAACAAAGCAGGTCGTCATTACTTCTCACAGGAGCAGCCTTCTCTGAGCCATTGTTCTTTTGTGTGTTGCTGCCTGATTACGATTGGAATAATAAATAGCAATTGGATAAAACATGTACGCATGTATGCCTCCTACATGCTGCTATGTTCTTTGACAGCTGCATTTAGCACACTGTATATGGCACCGCTTGTATAAGAATTTGAACATACATTTGGTCACACTGCAGTTTTGATAGGTTTTGGACCAGTGCACATTGTTATATTTATTTGTTTTTTGTGATAATAGACTGTAGCAATAGTGCATTATACTGAGTTCAATTAACCTAGATATGTAAGATATATGACCAATATTTAGCGGTGCTACATCTATGTGGAGTACACTCATGGTATATTTGGGCAGCAATTTGGGTTATTTTTTGCTTATTAATCCCAAGCCGAATATATACATCTGAGTAGATTGGCTGTATACAGCACCATTGTTTGGAGCACACTGCCGGTAGCTGGCAGCCATACTTGTTGTTGGTCCACTTTTACATAGGTGTCTATGGCACTGTCAACATTTGTGTTTTTGTTTACTTTTTTCCCCATTCTGTGTTGGTAAGGGTCACACGGGCACAAGGGTTTCTTTTCCTTGTTGGTTTGTTTTTGTTTTGTTCATAGTTTTTACATTTAGACCTAATAAAGGTTACGTTTTATCCAATTGCTATTTATTATTCCAATCGTAATCAGGCAGCAACACACAAAAGAACAAGAACGTGTCCAACAATGGCTCAGAGAAGGCTGCTCCTGTGAGAAGTAATGACGACCTGCTTTGTTCTCACTCCAGAGCATTTACAGTCAACACAGACCTAAGGGTACCGTCACACTATAACATTTCGATCGCTACGACGGTACGATTCGTGACGTTCCAGCGATATCGTTACGATATCGCTGTGTGACACGCAGCAGCGATCAGGGATCCTGCTGAGAATCGTACGTCGTAGCAGATCGTTTAGAACTTTCTTTCATCGCTGGATCTCCCGCTGTCATCGCTAGATCGGTGTGTGTGACACCGATCTAGCGATGCGATCCAGCGATGCGTTCGCTTGTAACCAGGGTAAACATCGGGTAACTAAGCGCAGGACCGCGCTTAGTTACCCGATGTTTACCCTGGTTACAAGCGTTAAACTAAAAAAAAAACAAACAGCACATACTTACATTCCGGTGTCCGTCAGGTCCCTTGCCGTCTGCTTCCCGCACTGTGACTGCCGGCCGTAAAGTGAAAGCAGAGCACAGCGGCTGTGCTTTCACTTTCACTTTACGGCCGGCAGTCACTGAGTGCGGGAAGCAGACTGCAAGGGACCTGACGGACACCAGAATGTAAGTATGTGCTGTTTTTTTTTTTTTTAGTTTAACGCTTGTAACCAGGGTAAACATCGGGTAACTAAGCGCGGTCCTGCGCTTAGTTACCCGATGGTTACCCTGGTTACCCAGGGACCTCGGCATCGTTGGTCGCTGGAGAGCTGTCTGTGTGACAGCTCCCCAGCGACCACACTATGATTTACCTACGATCGCGGCCAGGTCATATCGCTGGTCGTGATCGTAGGTAAATCGTATAGTGTGACGGTACCCTAAGTGATTGCTGACAGCTTTGAGCTCTCATCTTCAAAAAATGGGACTTTATGCACGTGGTGACCACTCTGCACATTGCCTGTGGGCTACAAGGCACTGCACTCACTAAAAAATGAAGACACAAGAGCACAGTGAGGTCAAAAATACTCTGCTGTAAAAAAAAAAAAAAAAAAACAGTAATAAGCAAGTGCTAGTCACTAAATCATGCTACTTCAAAGCTCACTGCCAAAGGGAAGATCACTCAGCAGGGTCACGTGAGACTAACAACGTCTCAAGATCACGATGAGAATCCCTATTTTGATTTTTCTAGGGAGGAAGGGGGGGAGGGGAGTAATTCTGTTTTTTCCACCCATGTGACAGTCTGCTTTTGAGTGGCCAGTGCAAATAGTGGGGAGGTACAAGTCCTCAGAGGTATCTGGTTACTGCCCCTGTGGTTGCAGGAGAAATTTACAACAACAGTTTTCAAGCTAATATCTCAGAAACAATGAGGTCCGTTACAAAAAAAAGTGGAAGGTCTCATTTATTTTCACTAACTTAGGGTATGTGCACACGTTCAAGTATTTTCGCGGTTTTGTTTTGCGTTTTTTCACAATAAAAACTGCATTAGAAACCGCAGACATATGCATCCTATCATTTGGAATGCATTCTGCAACTTTTGTTCACATAATGCGCTTTTTTCCACGAAAAAAAAGCATCATGTTCATTAATTTTGTGTTTTTTCCCGCTATACTATGCATCTGGAAAAAAAACGCACGAAAAAAAAAAACGCATGCGGATTCCTGGCAGAAATGTCCGGTTTTTGTCAGGAAAATTTCTGCCAGAAACCCTGACGTGTGCACATACCCTTATGCTACCCGTGACTTTCACAGACAAACCACATATCCATTGTAGTCTATGGGGCGGTTCATATATCCATAGTTATTTTTGCAGCCTCTGTCCATTCTTTATCAGAATCACAGACAAAAAGTAACCAATAGAAGTCTATGGGTCCCTGAAAATCATGGCTGCACACAGATGGCATCAGTGCACAACAACATGTGCTGTCCTTGAGTAACACTGACAGGGGAAGCTTTGTAATTTTTAAGGAAAAAAAAAAAAAAAAAAATCACTGACAAAACACTAATGTCTAAAAAAATTACCCTGACCAAATACTGATTAAAAAGATCTGAATACTGATGACACTTGTACCATATTTTTTTTTTTTGCATACAGGACCTTAATAAGCATTTATTCAACTTCATATTTATTTTTCAAGTTAGACCTACAAACTTACGGTAAATGTACTTTATGTGATATACATAAAATACAAAGTAGCACATTTTTAGGAAGCTTTTTTTTAATCTGCTTTGATCTAAACCATTCCATTGTAGCCCATGTAGTATGTTTAGGGTCATTATGCTGAAAGTGAACCTACGCCTACGTCTCAAGTGCTTTGCTGCCTCCAACAGGTTTTCCCTCAGGATTTCCTCATATTTAGCTCCAGACCAGCTACACTGTCCCCTCCCCATAGCATAATGCTGCCACCACGTTTGACAGTGGGGATGGTGTTTTCAGGGGGACGTGCAGTGCCACACATCTGCCTGAGCAGAGCACCTCCTCCCACATGCTGTGTCACCTACAAACAGGACTTCTTATACATGCATGTGGAAAGGTTCACATGGAATAAATACTGTTTCAAAGACCTGTAGATGTTAAAATTAGGCAAACTCTGTGCTCCAACCTCTCTCAGGATGTAGTCAGTGTAAAACTTGAAGAGTCTTCATTAAAGCATAGACTTGTTTGTCTTCTCAGCTAGACATAGATGTTTGGGAGCTGCAGACACAACATGGAGGAATTCAACAATACTCTATAAAACTGGTAACGGGCTCGTCCAACGTAACTAACAGTCATCGTAATGGCAGTAAACCCCCCAGGACAGCCTTCTGTTCAGCCTCATGTCGGAGCCCACATTACCGCTGCAGCCCTTCATGGCCTACGCTCCTGACGTCAGCGACTGGCTGCAGTGGTCAGATGGGCTGGGACATCAGCTACGTGTAACATGAACTGAATCAAATACAACAAATGATGTGAATACAGTGTAACATCCGGGAGGACCACCGACTGCCACTGCCACAGATCCTCGGGAGCGGTGGGGTCTGTGGCAGCTGCTGCTCCGCCATGTCACCAGGTGGAACGAGGCTGGGGGCACAGCGCATGGCGGAGGACAAGCAGCACTCACTGGGCCACGAAGGACAGTACCGGCAGCACACGGACACCTCACCGCCCCGTGCGGCCGAGGTCACGTGTCCACGCCCCGCTCTGACTAATGGCGGAGAAACGCAGAGCCGTTACACTTCCCCCAGCAGGCCCCCACACATACTTGGCGCGGTGATGGAGGACCCACGTGTGCAGCCACGCTCCGCTTTCTCCGGTCCCACGCTACCCCCCAAAGACAGCAGCGGGCGGTGACCGGGTTATAAAGCCAGGCCGGTGAGAGGAAGGGGCAGTGGGGGAGGGGTGTTACAGACCCTCACCGAGTTCAACAACAACCGCCCGTGGGACGCGTCGCACTTCCGGGTTAGGTGGTGTCGCTCAGTGAAGTGACGTCGGGGGCCGCTTCCTGTTCTTCAAATAACCAGCAGCAGTCTGGGTACCGAGGATACCGGAAATGGACCAGTGACGTAACACGCGGGGCGGGGCTGACACTGACGGCGGCCGTGAAGTACACGCAATAGTTCTTCTCACGTGACCCTGTGCACACAATGGCTGCAGCACACGTGACCCCCACCCACCCGAGAACGAAGCAGCGGCAGACAAATTAGTGTACAGACACAGGCGGGTAACCGCTGCATGTGCACAGGCCAAACACCGCAGCCGGCAGCTGCCCGGTTACGTTCACATTTGCGTTGTGCAATGCCCAGCGCATGCAAAAACGCATGCAAAAAACGCAGCTTTTTGTGATGCATGCGTTCATTTTTTTCATGATTTTTGGCGCAGAAAAACTGCATCATGCAGCGTGCGTCACAAAACGCAAGACAACGCATGTCCATGCGCCCCCCATGTTAGGCTACGTTCACATTAGCGTTTTGCCGGGCTGCGCTGAGTCGGGCGCAGCTGCGGCGACGCATGCGTCATGCTCCCCTATATTTAACATGGGGGCGCATGGACATGCGTTGTCTTGCGTTTTGTGACGCAAGCGTCAGGGCGCAGAGGACGCAGCAAGTTGCATTTTTTTGCGTCCAAAATCATGCCAAAAAAGGACGCATGCGTCACAAAATGATGCGTTCATGTTTGCGTTGTTCGTAGCATCACCGACGCAGCACCGCACAACGCAAATGTGAACGTAGCCTTAAATATAGGGGCGCATGAGTCGCCGCGGCTGCGCCCGACGCAGCCCCGCAAAACGCTAATGTGAACGTAGCCTTAGTCACGGTGCTGCGCCTACACGTGGCGTAGGTCACGGCGTGTGCTGCAGGGGGTGCATGTGCTGCGGTGGGTGCGTGTGCTGCGGTGGGTGCGCGTGCTGCGGTGGTGGTGCGTGTGCGCTTCGGGAAATTGCGCTTTTTTTTGCGGTTTCTCTGCACTTGGATTTTTTTCCTGCTTTCCAGTTAACCCCATGATAAATGGTGTCCTGCACCAGTAGCGCTCTTCCCCATGACACCAGGCCTCCTATGGCTGTGTGACGATCACTACAGGTTCGGCCAGGTTCACATTAGCGTCTGTGTGCGCAGCGTATACCTGCGTACTGTCCGCATGCGTCTTGCGTTACCTATCTTTAACATTGTGTACGCAGGGACATTCGTTTGCATGCGTCGTTTTGTGGTGTCCGGCGAACACAACACGCTACATGTTTTGAGGCGTCAAATTAGTGCAGACATCCGCGTGCGTATAAACATTGCATTACTGTCTATGGGACCGCATTGTGCGCAAGGACATGCGTTGGATGCGCTTGCGTACTTCGGGCTGCGCATGTCTAGGAACTGATTGAGACACGCCCTCCTGGAAATATCGAACGCATGCGCATAAACAACGCAAAAACTCATGCACACGCAGCTTTTTTGGCATCATGCGCTTAAATGCATTTTGGCATGCGTTTGCGCATGCAGATAATAAACTGCACAGATACGCTAATGTGTACTTGGCTTTATGCAGAAAGGAAAATGGTCATGTCAGGACGGGGTTAACAGTCACTTGTTTAAAAAAAAAAAATGGTTTGTGTCTCCATTTTCCCAAATGTAGTTACTTATTTTTCCAATGGATCGGGGCTAATTTTTCAGGGGGAGCCGAGGCTTTATGTGACAGCTTGATTTCTTGCGTTGTTTTGGGGAAGTGCTCCTGTATGGCCCGTCTCATGGTTCTAGGCCCCATAGGGACATGCTGCGGCGCTGACGGAGTGCTGACAGATAATCTGGGAACTCTCGGGCTGGGGCAGAGCTCACTGATAGGCTCTCAGTGTGATGGGAAGAGGAGTACACCACTGATATTGCTATGCACTACTCACTATTGCCACAAATGAGAGTATTCCTCCAGCACAGTCCTGTTAGGGCCCTATGGATCTGTAGTGTACATATTGGGAAACTTTCCAGTGCACATATCCAGAATAGAGCACAGTATGTGACCAGAGCCTGCGGCTGCTATCACACAGCGCGGAGCTTCTTCTTATATTGCTGATACAATAAACATCGAACTGCACATAAAGTGGAAAATTGGGGCTTTCTATAGGGCGGGATAGCGTAATCAACATGACTTTTGTATTTCCCTAGAATCTTCATAGAGACCAATGCATAGAATTTGCAATGAGTAAAAGAAAACCGTAGGTTCAATTCACACAACCACATAGTGGCCGTATTTTCTTGTCCGTACTACAGCCACAAGTCTGGGCCGTCCGACGGTCTCATGACTATAACATAAATTTCTCTGCAATGTATAAATGAGCTGTTAAGATCTATGGGCGGGACAATGATCTCCCCGAGAATCTGCCTTCAAAGCTTATATTAAAGGAAAGTGGACGTTACCAGTATGAGACACACAGCGGAGGAGAGCAGAAAAATGGAATTCTCTGGAATAAAGACAGATAGTTTTGGAGGGTTGATTCTACTGACTGCTTCACTTTAAAACAATCCTGAAATCTTCCATTTTTCTTGGCTGAGTCAGTCTACAAATTTACTGATGCTTTCTGATCTTCAGAGACGAAGTCAAAACAAAAACTTCATGATGGGTTTCCACGGCCTAGCAACTCCATGGAAGATTAACATCACCAAGCACAATGTCAAGTGTTGGATGGAGTAGTGTAAAGCACAATACCACCTCAGTATACATAGCACTGTCTGACCTGGAATACATACAGTACATGTAAACTTCCACGTGGAAGCAGCGGTCAGACTCCCCTTACAGAAGGCAGAGACTATTTTTCACCATCTCTGCGTTCCCAGTCTCTATATACACAATATTGAATAAGCGCTTTGTAAACAGTGCACAGGAAGCACAGCGCTTCCTCCTCAGGACCTAGCGGTCATGTGAGCGCCTGCTGTAGGTAGAGAAGAAGAGCTGCTTGGTCCTAGGAGACCCAGTCAGCCTTGTTGTTCAGCCAGGAGACAGAATTTCCACTGTAACTGGGGCTAATATACCTGCCCCAGTTATATGGAAAATAATAAGTATTTTAATGCTCCCCAAAGTCTTTTTTGATTGTATAGGGGTGGGGCACAAAATGTGAAATAAAAAGCAGAAGGGGAAAAAAAAAAAATCGCTGATACTAGCACTGTACCTGTCAAAAAATACCTGTGTCTGATGTATAAAAGTAAAGGAAAACACATTTTGAGATCCTATGTGGTCGTAAAAAATGTGAAAAGTAAACTATTGTCTCACTGACATTGGAAAAAAAAAGGATGAAAATAGCATAAGGAATATAGCCCACGCATCATAGAAGACACTGTGCGTATACAAGCGAGAAAAAAAGATGGGGAAAAATGGCCTCGTCTTGAGTTGATTAATAGAATATTTTATTTATTTTACTCATATGGCGGCATTAATTCCACAGCACTTTACAGACACAATCACTGTCCCCATTGGGGCTCGCAATCTAGATTCCCTATCAATATGTCTTTGGAGTGTGGGAGGAAACCGGAGACCTTAGGAGGAAACCCACGCAAACATGGGAAGAACATACAAACTCCTTGCAGATGTTCTCGGTGGCATTCGAACCAAGAACCCAGTGCTTTACAGAGGTTGTATTCTCTTTCCTTGGTTGGATTCAAACCCAGGACTCCAGCGCTGCAAAGCAACAGTGCCAACCCAACCACTGAGTCACTCTGCTGAGCTGTTTATTTTAGTCACTTACAGTGAGTACGGAAAGTATTCGGATCCCTTTAAATTTTTCACTCTTTGTTTCATTGCAGCCATTTGGTAAATTCCAAAAAGTTCTTTTTTTTTTCACATTAATGTACACTCTGCACACCATCTTGACTGAAAAAAAAACAGAAATGTAGAAATCTTTGCAAATTTAATAAAAAAGAAAAACTGAAATATCACATGGTCATAAGTATTCAGACCCTTTACTCAGACACTCAGATATTTAAGTCACGCACTGTCCATTTCCTTGTGATCCTCCTTGAGATGATTCTACTCCTTCATTGGAGTCCAGCTGTGTTTAATTAAACTGATAGGACTTGATTTGGAAAGGCACACACCTGTCTATATAAGGCCTCACAGCTCACAGTGCATGTCAGACCAAATGAGAATCATGAGGTCAAAGGAACTGGCCAAGGAGCTCAGAGACAGAATTGAGGCAAGGCTCACATCTGGCCAAGGTTACAACAGAATTTCTGCAGTACTCAAGGTTCCTAAGAGCTCAGTGGCCTCCATAATCCTTAAATGAAAAACGTTTGGGACCACCAGAAGTTTTCCTAGAGCTGGGCGTCCAGCCAAACTGAGCAATCATAGGAGAAGAGCCTTGGTGAGAGAGTTAAAGAAGAACCCCAAGATCACTGTGGCTGAGCTCCAGAGATGCAGTAGGGAGATGGGAGAAAGTTCCACAAAGTCAACTATCACTGCAGCCCTCCACCAGTCAGACCTTTATGGCAGAGTGTCCCGACGGGAGCCTCTCCTCAGTGCAAGACATATGAAAGCCAGCATAGAGTTTACTAAAAACACATGAAGAACTCCCAGACTATGAGAAATAAGATTCTCTGGTTTGATGAGACGAAGATAGACCTTTTTGGTGATAATTCTAAGCGGTATGTGTGGAGAAAACCAAGCACTGCTCATCACCTGCCCAATACAATCAAAACAAAACAGTGAAACATGGTGGTAGCATCATGCTATGGGGGTGTTTTTCAGCTGCAGGGACAGGACGACTGGTTGTCATTGAAGGAAACATGAATGCGACCAAGTACAGAGATATCCTGAATGAAAACCTCTTCCAGAGTGCTATGGACCTAAGACTCGGCCGAAGGTTCACCTTCCAACAAGACAATGACCCTTAACCCACAGCTAAAATAACAAAGGAGTCGCTTCAGAACAACTCTGTGACCATTCTTGACTGGCCCAGCCAGAGCCCTGACCTAAACCCAATTGAGCATCTCTGGAGAGACCTGAAAATTGCTGTCCACCAGCGTTCACCATCCAACCTGACGGAACTGGAGAGGATCTGCAAGGAAGAATGGCAGAGGATCCCCAAATCCAGGTGTGAAAAACTTAATTCCCAAGAAGACTCATGGTTGTACTAGCTCAAAAAGGTGCTTCTACTCAATACTGAGCATAGGGTCTTAATACTTTGACCATGTGATGTTTCAGTTTTTGGTTTTTAATAAATTTGCAAAAATTTCTACATTTCTGTTTTTTATTGTCAAGATGTGAATTAATGAGAAAAAAAAATGAACTTTTTTGAATTTACCAAATGGCTGCAGTGAAACAAAGAGTGAAAAATGTAAAGGGGTCTGAATACTTTCCGTACCCACTGTATATAGCACCATTAATTCCACAACGCTTTACAGACGTTATAATCACTGTCCCCATTGGGACTCACAATCTAGATTCCCTATTAGTATGTCTTTGGAGTGAGGGAGGAAACCGGAGAACTGGGAGGAAACCAATGCAAACACAGGAAGAACATAAACTCCTTGCAGATGTCCTGACCACTGAGCCACAGAATAGGGTATACATTATTTTATTGATGTCTGATAGCACCATAAAATTCTGGTTATAGCGACTACAAAATGAAAAAAAATTCAACAAGATATTTGAAAGGGTGAATACAATTTATGTGAATAAACTTGTACTGTAAAATAATAAAAAAGATTTCTGACATTTCCATCATATCTACAGCCAGCTTCAGGGTTGTTTTACAAATTATGGGTCCAATTTATTAAGACTGCATCAAATGAATCCAAAGGACCTCCCTACCTAATAAATTTGGCACAATTTTAGACTGTCTGAAAATGAAATCTTCAACTTTGGAGGCGTGTGTATTTTTATTAAATCTAACTTGAGACCAGTGCTCAACGACGACATTTGGGGACGCTGCGACAATGTCGAGTCAGTATGGGTAAATGTATATGGGGACAGCAATAATGGAAAGCTGCTAACTGGAGTTTGCTGCAATCCTCCTAAGGCCTGTCCCACACGTCCAGATAATTCCGGTACCGGAAAAATCGGTACCGGAGTTGTCCGTGTGCTCACATGGCACATCAGTGTGGCACACGTGCGGCAGCCGTGTGCCGACTGGGTACCACAAGCACCGTGCAGGAGACAGCGCTAGAGTTAAGCGCTGTCCCCTGCTTTGAGTGCTGAATCCAGAATTCATTCCTTCTTCCCAGCAGCGTTCACTGGAGAGAAGGAATGAAAAATTTTTTTTTTTTTTGTTAAAATAAAGTTCCCGGTAATCTCCTCCCTCCCTCCCCCTGTGCGCCCACCCGCTGGCATTAAAATACTTACCCAGCTCCTTCGATGCTTCCATCCTCTCAGCGTCGCAGCTCTTCCTGTATGAGCGGTCACGTGGTGCCGCACATTACAGTGATGACTATGCGGCTCCACCTCCCATAGGGGTGGAGCCGCATATTCATCACTGTAATAAGCGGCACCACGTGACCGCTCATACAGGAAGAGCTGCGACGCTGAGAGGAAGCGCCAAGGGAGCTGGGTAAGTATTTTAATGCCAGCAAGCGGGCGCACAGGGGGAGGGAGGGGTGAGATTACCGGGAACTTTATTTTAACAACAAAAAAAATAAAATATGATTTTTCATTCCTTCTCTCCAGCGAACGCTGCTGGAGAGAAGAAATGAATGGGGCTTCAGCACCACAAGCTGGGGGGACAGCGCTTACAGTAGCGCTGTCTCCTGCACGGCACACGGACTGCACACGGACAGCATCCGTGTGCGGTACGTGTTTTACACGGACCCATTGACTTTAATGGGTCCGTGTGATCCGTGCGTTCCCACAAACACTGACATGTCTCCGTGTTTTTCAAACAGACACACGGTCTTTGAAAACATGCTGACATGTGCAGAGACACATTGATTTTAATGTGTCTACGTGAGTCAGTATCTCCGGTACGTGAGGAAACTGTCACCACACGTACCGGAGCCACTGACGTGTGAAACCGGCCTAATATAGCTGAGCAGGTAGAGGAGGAAATGCTTCATCAAATTAAAAAGGAAGCAAATAATAGGGTCCTTAATATGGGGGATTTTAACTGTCCAGACAATCTACTATATAATTGTCTGAGGGTCACTTCCGTCAGTCTGTCCCGGAAATCCCGCATCGCTGACTGGTCGCGGCCACCAGGCCGCAACCAATCAGCGACGGGCACAGTCCGGCGGCAAAATGGCCGCTCCTTCCTCCCCGCAGTCAGTGCCCGCTCCATACTCCCCTCCAGTTAGCGCTCACACAGGGTTAATGGCAGCGTTAACGGACCGAGTTATGCCGCGGTGTAACGCACTCCGTTAATGCTGCTATTAACCCTGTGTGACCAACTTTTTACTATTGATGCTGCCTGTGCAGCATCAATAGTAAAAAGATCTAATGTTAAAAAAAATATAAAACAATTATGTACTCACCCTCCGTCGGCCCCTCGGATCCAGAACAGGCCTTTCCCGCTCCTCGCGACGCCCCGGTGACCGCTCCATGCATTGAGATCTCCCGAGATGATGACGTAGCGGTCTCGCGAGACTGCTACGTCATCATCTCGCGAGACCGCAATGCACTCTTGGGACCGGAGCGCGCGAGGAGCATCGGTAAACGCTTCACTTGGATCCGGGGGCCAACGGAAGGTGAGTATATCACTATTTTGTATTTTAATTCTATTTTTAACAGGGATATGATGCCCACATTGCTATATACTACGTGGGCTGTGCAATATACTATGTGGGCTGTGCAATATACTATGTGGGCTGTGCAATATACTACGTGGCTGTGCAATATACTACGTGGTTGTGCAATATACTACGTGGCTGTGCAATATACTATGTGGGTTGTGCTATATACTACGTGGCTGTGTTATACACTATATGGGCTGTTATATCCTACGTGGGCTGTGCAATATACAACGTGGCTGTGCAATATACTACATGGCTGTGCTATATATTAGGTGGGCTGTGTTATACACTACGTGGGCTGTGTTATACACTATGTGGGCTGTTATACACTACGTGGGCTGTGTTATACACTATGTGGGCTGTGTTATATACTGCATGTGTGGGCTGTTATACACTCCGTGGGCTGTGCTATATATTCTGTGGGCTGTTATATACTACGTGGCTGTGCTATATACTCCGTGGGCTGTGTTATATACTACGTGGCTGTGCTATATACTCCGTGGGCTGTGCTATATAAATACATGGCTGTGCTATATACTACGTGGCTGTGCAATATACTACATGGCTGTGCTATGTACTACGTGGCTGTGCTATGTACTACGTGGCTGTGCTATTTACTACGTGGCTGTGCTATTTACTACGTGGGCTGTTATATACTATGTGGCCGGCCGCGAACAATCAGCGACAGGCGCAGTCCGGCCGCGAATTGTCGCGGGATTTGAACCACGCTTCGTTAATTGGTTGCGGTTGGCCGAATCCTGTGTATTCAATGTATTATTCTAAAATCTTCATAAATAAACTACATACATATTCTAGAATACCCGATGCTTTAGTATCGGGCTACCATCTAGTGGGACATATAATCTTCTGGTTGTGCTAAAAGCTGCTTGTTCTTATCCGCAATTCAGGACAACTACCTTTCTCAGCTGGTAGATGAACTGACCAAGAGATGTAATCTGCTGGATCTGGTTCTGTCAAATAGACCAGGTACAATTTCAGATCTACAGGTCGGGGAGCATTTGGAAAGCAGTGACCATAATATGGTAAGTGTCAATGTAATTTTCAATCAAACATTCAAAAGTGGAAGCGCAAAAACCTCAAATTTTAGGAAAGCTGATTTCAACAAATTAAGGGAAGAACTTATGCATGTAGACTGGGACCATGTCATGGTAACTAGGGATACAGAACATAAATTGGGCATTTTTAAGGATATACCGTATATACTCGAGTATAGGCCGACCCGAGTATAAGCCGACCCCCCTAATTTTGCCACAAAAAACTGGGAAAACTTATTGACTCGAGTATAAGCCTAGGGTAGGAAATGCAGCAGCTACCGGTGAATTTCAAAAATAAAAATACATGCTCCATACCGTTCATTATTGCCCCATAGATGCTCCATATAAAGCTGTGCCCCATATAATGCTCTGCACCGTGCATTATGGCTCCATACATGTTCCATAGAAAGCTGTGCCACATATAATGCTCTGCACCGTTCATTATGGCCCCATAGATGCTCCACATAAAGCTGTGCCATATGGAATGCTCTGCACCATTCATTATGGCCCCATAGATGCTCTACATTAAGCTGTGCCATATGGAATGCTCTGCACCGTTCATTATGACCCCATAGATGCTCTACATTAAGCTGTGCCATATGGAATGCTCTGCACCGTTCATTATGACCCCATAGATGCTCCACATAAAGCTGTGCCCCATATAGAATGCTCTGCACCGTTCATTATGACCCCATAGATGCTCCACATAAAGCTGTGCCATATGGAATGCTCTGCACCGTTCATTATGACCCCATAGATGCTCCATATAAAGCTGCCCCATATATAATGCTCTGCACCGTTCATTATGACCCCATAGATGCTCCATATAAAGCTGCCCCATATATAATGCTCTGCACCGTTCATTATGACCCCATAGATGCTCCACATAAAGCTGTGCCATATGGAATGCTCTGCACCGTTCATTATGACCCCATAGATGCTCCATATAAAGCTGCCCCATATATAATGCTCTGCACCGTTCATTATGACCCCATAGATGCTCCATATAAAGCTGCCCCATATATAATGCTCTGCACCGTTCATTATGACCCCATAGATGCTCCACATAAAGCTGTGCCATATGGAATGCTCTGCACCGTTCATTATGGCCCCATAGATGCTCCATATAAAGCTGCCCCATATAGAATGCTCTGCACCGTTCATTATGACCCCATAGATGCTCCACATAAAGCTGTGCCATATAGAATGCTCTGCACCGTTCATTATGGCCCCATAGATGCTCCATATAAAGCTGCCCCATATAGAATGCTCTGCACCGTTCATTATGACCCCATAGATGCTCCACATAAAGCTGTGCCATATGGAATGCTCTGCACCGTTCATTATGGCCCCATAGATACTCCACATACAGCTGTGCCATATATAATGCTCTGCACCGTTGATTATGGCCCCATAGATGCTCCACATAAAGCTGTGCCATATGGAATGCTCTGCACCGTTCATTATGGCCCCATAGATACTCCACATACAGCTGTGCCATATATAATGCTCTGCACCGTTGATTATTGCCCCGTAGATGCTCCATATAAAGCTGTCCAATATATAATGCTGCTGCTGCTGCAATAAAAAAAAAAAAAATCACATACTCACCTCTCTTGCTCAGGACGCCGGCGCTTTCAATATTTACCTGCTCCTCGTGCGGCTCCGTCTCCAGCACTGACGCTCAGCAGAGGGCGCGCACGGACTACGTCACCGCGCCCTCTAACCTGAGCGTCACTGCCAGAGGACGCTGGAGACTGAGCCGCACCGGAACGAGGAGCAGGTAAATATTGCGCAGCGCTCCCCTCCCCGTATACTTACCTGCTCCTGGCGCGGTTCCTGCTTCTCCCGGCACTGCATCTTCTTCCTGTATTGAGCGTTCACAGTTACCGCTCATTTTCAGTCATGAATATGCGGCTCCACCTCTATGGGAGGTGGAGCCGCATATTCATGACTAATGAGTGGTACCATGTGACCGCTCAATACAGGAAGAAGATGCAGCGGTGGAAGAAGCAGGGACTGCGCCGGGAGTAGGTAAGTATAACTAGACAGCCCCGGCTCCCCCTCCCCTGCCCACCCCCGGGTATGACTTGAGTATAAGCCGAGAGAGAGGACTTTCAGCCCCAAAAAATGGGCTGAAAATCTCGGCTTATACTCGAGCATATACGGTACTACTAGAATCCTACTTATACCCTCTGGTAATAAAATGTCGAAGAATAAAAAGAAACCATTAGGAATAAATAAAACACTAAAAAGTTTAATCGGACTAAAAAAAAAAGTGCATTCAAAATCCTGAAGGCCGAGAATACTGAAATAGCATTTCACGAGTATAATGATCTAAGTAAAAAATACAAAAAAAGAAATGAAGCTTACAAAGTTATCTATAGAGAAACAAATCACCAACGACATTAAAGTAAATCTCAAAAACTTTTATAAATACATCAATGCCAAAAAGAAAAAAACAGATGGTATCGGCCCCTTAAAAGACTATGATAACAATAGTAGAGGACAAAGAAAAGGCTGAGATATTAAACAGGCACTTTTCATCTGTGTTCACCAATGAACTGAATGTTCCAGAGATCATTAAACAAGGCAAAAATAAAAGTTCACCACCTGATATAACTAGTTTAACACAAGAAGTACACCTGCGTCTGAGAAATTAAACATTGACAAATCCCCCGACACAGATGGCATTCATCCACAGATACTGAGAGAATTGAGCTCAGTAATTGACAGACCACTGTATCTCATAGTCCATAAAATAGTAAAGAACCAGCGCTCCATCCGGGTGTAGTGTTCCAAAATCGAACATTATTGAGCCAAGTATGCTTGAAAAAGACCTTCGGGTCGAAATGTTGCTGTAATATGGCTCAATAAAGTTCGATTTTGGAACACTACACCCGGATGGAGCGCTGGTTCTTAACTATTTTATGGACTATGTGGATTATCCAGTAGGGTTCTCTGGATGTGGATCAGGCGCCCCAATGAGTGAGTGCTGTCAGTCTCTCTTTTTTCTGCACTGTATCTCATATTCTTAGACTCTTGTAACAGGGGTGGTGCCACAGGATTGGAGGATGGCTCACGTGGCACCGATATAAGAAAGGTAAGAAGGTGGATCCAGGTAACTACCATCCGGTAAGCCTGACTTCAGTAGTGTACAAAATTTTTGAGGCCATCATAAGAGATGACCTGCAGAGATATATTGTAGATAATAGAATAACTGACAACCAGCACAGATTCATAAAAGGTCGTGTGTAACTTGTTGGGTTTTTATGAGGAGGTAAGTGCAAGTCTGGATGTTGGTAATGCACCTGATGTGTTTTATCTGGACTTTGCAAAGGCATTTGATACTGTACCACATAACAACCTTATACTGAAACTACAGAGGCAGGGACGGAGGGAAACTATATCCAGATGGGTAAGAAATTGGCTAAATGACAGGAAACAGAGTCGTCATAAATGGTACGTTCCCTAAATGGGATACAGTCAGCAGTGGGTACCGCAGGGATCTGTGCTAGGACCGATTCCTTTTTAACCTCTTTATTAATGACCTTGTGGATGGGATTCTGAGTAAAGTGTCAGTCTTTGCTGATGAAAACAAACTATGTAGGATACTAAAATCTGACCTTGACATTCCAAAATGAGGAAAGGGCAATTTGAAAACTCTTTGCTAGCTCATAGCCCTCGCCTGTTTTGTGGGCCTCCACCATTTTCATTTTTAGAGTGCTAGGCAGCTGCTTAGAAGAACCCATGGGTGCTGCTTTTTGGCACAAGGGTAGAGGAGGATGATTAAGCTGGGAAATCTACAACACCTGACCTTTACTAACGATGACAGTCAACAAGCCATAACACTAATAGGCTAATTAAGGTTTGAAACTTTGGTAAAAGTTATCTGAGCACACAAATCTCCAAGGGTGCCCAAACGTTTGCACTGGCCCATATTACTTTTTGTAATGCTTAAAATGTAAAAAATTACAATACATTTTTTTGCCTAAAAAAGGAAATGTGTCATCTTTAACTTTAGGACTTTTAGAGATCATTTCATCTCCAACTTGCTTAACTGTTCACAATAACAGAAATTTTGACCAGGGGTGCCCAAACTTTTACATGCCAATGTATAGATATCCTGTAGACACAGAATTTAGCAAGCCCCTACATATTATAAATTTGAACTATTTAGTGCTTGTCATGTGGCATTAAAAGATGTTTAGCCTTACTTAACTTATTAAATAATGTTAAAAAAAATTATTTGGGTTCCCCCCCCTTTTTTAAAACAATAGATTTTTATTGGAGAACTATTAACCCCTTAGCGACCGCCGATACGCCTTTTAACGGCGGCCGCTAAGGGTACTTAAACCACAGCGCCGTTAATTAACGGCGCTGTGGAGAAAGTGAATAGCGCCCCCCAGAGGCCGATTTTTTCCGGGGTCTCGGCTGCCGGGAGAACATGATTCGGGGGGGTTTTAACCCACCCCGCATTTGCGATCGCCGGTAATTAACCGTTTACCGGCGATCGCAAAAAAAAAAAAAAAACGCGATCTCTTTTTAATTTCTCTGTCCTCCGATGTGATCGCACATCGGAGGACAGAGAAAAGGGGTCCCAGGTGGCCCCCCAATACTCACCTAGCTCCCCCGAAGCTCCTCGTGGCTCCCAGTGGGCGCCGCCATCTTCAAAATGGCGGGCGCATGCGCAGTGCGCCCGCCGGCCGGCCCTGCGAGAATCTTTGGGGTCTCGGCTGCCGGGGATAGCCGAGACCCCAAAGAGCATGATCGGGGTCGGTTTTACCGACCCCTGTTTTGCGATCGCCGGTAATTAACTGTTTACCGGCGACCGCAAAAAAAAAAAAAAAAAAGTAAAGTGTAATTCTCTGTCCTCTGATGTGATCGCACATCAGAGAACAGAGAAATAGGGGGATTCGGGGACCCTACAATACTCACCTGTGTCCCTGGATGCTCTTGCTGCTCCTCCTGGCCGCCGGCAGAAGAAAATGGCGGGCGCATGCGCAGTGCGCCCGCCATCTGTCTCCATCCGCCGGCCGGCAGGAGAACAGCAGTTGGGGCTAAAATTAGGGTTAGGGGTAGGGTTAGGGGTAGGGCTAGGGTTAGGGGTAGGGTTAGGGCTAGGGGTAGGGTTAGGGCTAGGGTTAGGGTTGGGGCTAAATTTAGGGTTAGGGTTGGGGCTAAATTTAGGGTTAGGCTTCTTTCACACTTACGTCGGTACGGGGCCGTCGCAATGCGTCGGCCCGACATACCGACGCACGTTGTGAAAATTGTGCACAACGTGGGCAGCAGCTGTAGTTTTTCAACACATCCGCTGCCCAATCTATGTCCTGGGGAGGAGGGGGCGGAGTTACGGCCACGCATGTGCGGTCAGAAATGGCGGATGCGACGTACAAAAAAACGTTTCATTGAACTTTTTTTGTGCCGACGGTCCGCCAAAACACAACTGATCCAGTGCACGACGGACGCAACGTGTGGCCATCCGTCACGATCCGTCGGCAATACAAGTCTATGGGCAAAAAACGCATCCTGCGGGCACATTTGCAGGATCCGTTTCTTGTCCAAAACGATGGATTGCGACGGAATGCCAAACGACGCAAGTGTGAAAGTAGCCTTAGGGCTAGGGTTAGGGTTGGGGCTAAAGTTAGGGCTAGGGTTGGGGCTAAAGTTAGGGTTAGAGCTGGGATTAGGGTTAGGGTTTGGATTAGGGTTGGTATTAGGGTTAGGGTTGGCATTAGGGTTACGCTTGGGATTAGGGTTAGGTTTGGGATTAGGGTTAAGGTTAGGGTTGTGATTAGGGGTGTATTGGGATTAGGGTTAGGTTTGAGGTTAGGGTTGAGATTAGGATTAGGGGTGTGTTGGATTTAGGGTTTTGATTAGGGTTATGGTTAGGGTTGACATTAGGGTTGTTTTGGGGTAAGGGTTGTGATTATGGTTAGGGTTAGTGATTAGGATTATGGATCAGGTTGGGATTAGGGTTAGGGGTGTGTTGGGGTTAGGGTTGGAGCTAGAATTGGGGGGGTTTCCACTGTTTAGGTACATCAGGGGGTCTCCAAACACGACAGCCAATTTTGCGCTCAAAAAGTCAAATGGTGCTCCCTCCCTTCTGAGCTCTGCCGTGCGCCCAAACAGTGGTTTACCCCCACATATGGCGCATCAGCGTACTCGGGATAAATTGTACAACAACTATTGCAGTCCAATTTCTCCTGTTACCCTTGTGAAAATAAAAACTTGGGGGCTACAATATCTTTTTTTGTGGAAAAA
Source organism: Ranitomeya imitator (assembly GCF_032444005.1). Lineage (NCBI taxonomy): Eukaryota > Metazoa > Chordata > Amphibia > Anura > Dendrobatidae > Ranitomeya > Ranitomeya imitator. The sequence goes on along the minus strand of NC_091286.1, from coordinate 463,606,636 downwards.
AAAAATATTTTTTATTTTCACGACTCTGCATTCTAAACTTCTGTGAAGCACTTGGGCATTCAAAGTTCTCACCACACATCTAGATAGGTTCCTTGGGGGGACTAGTTTCCAAAATGGGGTCACTTGTGGAGGGTTTCTACTGGTTAGGTACATCAGGGGCTCTGCAAACGCAACATAATACCCGCAGATCATTCTATCAAAGTCTGCATTCCAAAACGGCGCTCCTTCCTTCCGAGCTCTGCCGTGCATCCAAACAGTGGTTTACCCCCACATATGGGGTACCAGCATACTCAGGACAAATTGGACAACAACTTTTGGGGTCCAATTTCTCTTGTTACCCTTGTGAAAATAAAAACTTGGGGGCTAAAAAATCTTTTTTGTGGAAAAAAAAATATTTTTTATTTTCACGGCTCTGCATTATAAACTTCTGTGAAGCACTTGGGCATTCAAGGTTCTCACCACACATCTAGATAAGTTCCATGGGGGGTCTAGTTTCCAAAATGGGGTCACTTGTGGGGGATTTCAACTGTTTAGGCACATCAGGGGCTCTCCAAACACGACATGGCGTCCGATCTCAATTCCAGCCAATTCTACATTGAAAAAGTAAAACGGCACTCTTTCTCTTCCAAGCTCTGCGGTGCGCCCAAACAGTGGTTTGCCCCCACATATTGGGTATCGACGTACTCAGGAGAAATTGCACAACAACTTTAGTGGTCTAATTTCTCCTGTTACCCTTGTGAAAATAAAAATTTGTGGGCAAAAAGATCATTTTTGTAGAAAAAATGCAATTTTTTTTTTTTTCACGGCTCTACGTTATAAACTTCTGTGAAGCACATGGGGGTTCAAAGTGCTCGCCACACATCTAGATAAGTTCCTTAAGGGGTCTAGTTTCCAAAATGGTGTCACTTGTGGGGGGTTTCCACTGTTTAGGCACATATGGGGCTCTCCAAACGCGACATGGCGTCCAATCTCAATTCCAGCCAATTCTACATTGAAAAAGTAAAACGGCGCTCCTTCACTTCCAAGCTCTGCGGTGCGACCAAACAGTGGTTTACCCTCACATATGGGGTATCGACGTATTCAGGAGAAATCGCACAACAACTTTAGTGGTCTAATTTCTCCTGTTACCCTTGTGAAAATAAAAATTTGTGGGCAAAAAGATCATTTTTGTAGAAAAAATGCAATTTTTTTTTTTCACGGCTCTACGTTATAAACTTCTGTGAAGCACATGGGGGTTCAAAGTGCTCGCCACACATCTAGATAAGTTCCTTAAGGGGTCTAGTTTCCAAAATGGTGTCACTTGTGGGGGGTTTCCACTGTTTAGGCACATCAGGGGCTCTCCAAACGCGACATGGCGTCCAATCTCAATTCCAGCCAATTCTACATTGAAAAAGTAAAACGGCGCTCCTTCACTTCCAAGCTCTGCGGTGCGCCCAAACAGTGGTTTACCCCCACATATTGGGTATCGACGTACTCAGGAGAAATTGCACAACAACTTTAGTGGTCTAATTTCTCCTGTTACCCTTGTGAAAATAAAAATTTGTGGGCAAAAAGATCATTTTTGTAGAAAAAATGCAATTTTTTTTTTCACGGCTCTACGTTATAAACTTCTGTGAAGCACATGGGGGTTCAAAGTGCTCGCCACACATCTAGATAAGTTCCTTAAGGGGTCTAGTTTCCAAAATGGTGTCACTTGTGGGGGGTTTCCACTGTTTAGGCACATCAGGGGCTCTCCAAACGCGACATGGCATCCAATCTCAATTCCAGCCAATTCTACATTGAAAAAGTAAAACGGCGCTCCTTCACTTCCAAGCTCTGCGGTGCGCCCAAACAGTGGTTTACCCTCACATATGGGGTATCGACGTATTCAGGAGAAATCGCACAACAACTTTTGTGGTCTAATTTCTCCTGTTACCCTTGTGAAAATAAGAATTTGTGGGCGAAAAGATCATTTTTGTGTAAACAAAAGCGATTTTTTATTTTCACGGCTCTACGTTATAAACTTCTGTGAAGCACTTGGGGATTCAAAGTGCTCACCACACATCTAGATAAGTTCCTTAAGGGGTCTAGTTTCCAAAATGGTGTCACTTGTGGGGGGTTTCCACTGTTTAGGCACATCAGGGGCTCTCTAAACGTGACATGGCGTCCGATCTCAATTCCAGCCAATTCTGCATTGAAAAAGTCAAACGGCGCTCCTTCACTTCTAAGTTCTGCGGTGCGCCCAAAAAGTGGTTTACCCCCACATATTGGGTATTGGCGTATTCAGGAGAAATTGCATAACAAAATTTATGGTTACATTTCTGTTTTTACACTTGTGAAAATAAAAAAAATGGTTCTGAATTAAGATGTTTGCAATTCCCCAAAGGAAAAGGCAGCCCCCCACATATAATGACTGTGAGTAAGATGAAAAGACAAAACGTAGGGATGAAATAGATTCAGCAAAGGGGGCCCGATATTCTAGGACAGAGCGAGGACAGTGAAGCGAACTTTGCAGTCTACAAAAAACCCTAAAGCAAAACCACGCAAAGGGGGCAAAAAAAAACCACCGTGCCGAACTAACGGCACGGCGGTACACCCTTTGCGTCTCAGAGCTTCCAGCAAAACAAAAGACAAGCTGGACAGAAAAAAAGCAACAAAAAAGCAAAAAGCACTTAGCTATACAGAGCAGCAGGTCACAGGAACAATCAGGAGAAGCTCAGATCCAACACTGAAACATTGACAAGGAGCAAGGATAGCAGCATCAGGCGGAGTTAAGTAATGAAGCAGTTAACGAGCTCACCAGAACACCTGAGGGAGGAAGCTCAGAAGCTGCAGTACCACTTGTGACCACAGGAGTGAATTCAGCCACAGAATTCACAACAGTTAACATATTCCGCAGCGCTTTACACACATTATCATCGCTGTCCCCGATGGGGCTCACAATCTAAATTCCCTATCAGTATGTCTTTGGAATGTGGGAGGAAACCCACGCAAACACGGAGAGAACATACAAACTCTTTGCCAAGGTAAACCAGACAGCTGGGGGCGGATATTATCAGGCTGGGAATATCCCTGGTTATGGTCTCCTTCGCAGCTTACAAATGCAAGCCCGCAGCAGCCCCAGAATTGGCACATCACGAGATGTGCCAATTCTAGTGCTTGGCCCAACTTTTCCAGATTGCCCTGGCGCCGTGGCAATCGAGGTAAATGTTATTTAGGGTTGATGTCAGCTGTGATTTATCAAAATCTAGGGTAATCGGGAAGAGGTGGGCAAAGCGCCATAATTGGAGCATCTAATGTTATGCGTCACTCTGGAGTGGCTGCAGACTTGTATTTTTAGGCAGGGAAAAGCCAATAACCAAGCACCTTCCAAGCCTGATATCAGCCTACAGCTGTCTGTTTTACCTTGGCTGGTTATCAAAAAAATAGGGCCCCCCCCCCCCATGTGATTTTTTAACTATTTATTTAATAGGTTAACCTTTTCGTGCCCGAGCTGTTTTTGCCTTTGTGACCGGGCCATTTTTTTCAATTCTGACCAGTGTCAGTTTATGAGATCATAACTCTAGAAGGCTTCAATCCTGGTGAATCCTGGTGATTCTGAGATTGTTTTCTTGTGATATATTGTACTTTATGATAGTGGTAAAATTTATTTGATATGACTTGTGTTTATTTGTTAAAAAAAAATGGAAATGTGGCGAAAATGTAGAAAATTTTTCAATTTTCAAACTTTTAATTTTTATACCCTTAAATCAGAGAGTCATATCGCACAACACAGTTAATAAATAACATTTCCCACATGTCAACTTTACATCGCATAATTTGTGAAACAATTTTTTTGTTAGGAAGTTATAAGGGTTAAAATTTGACCGGCGATTTCTCATTTTTCCAACAACATTTACAAATCCATTTTTTTAAGGACCACCTCATATTTCAAGCGAGTTTGGGGGGTCAATATGACAGTACCTAAAAGTGACATCATTCTAAATACTACACCCCTCAAGGTGCTCAAAACCACATTCAAGAAGTTTATTAACCCTTCAGGTGCTTTACAGGAATCAATGGAATGTGGAAGGAAAAAATAAACATTTACTATTCTTTCACAAAAATTTTCCTTCAGACCTATTTTTTTTTCTACTTTTGCAAGGGTAACAGGAGAAAATGGACTATACATTTTGTTCTGCAATTACCGTACTCCTGAGCATGCCGATACCCCATATATTGGGGGAATCTACTGTTTGGGCACACGACAGGTATTGGAAGGGAAGGAGCGCCATTTGACTTTTTGAATGTAAAATATGCTGGAATAATTTGTAGTGATGAGCGAATATACTCGTTACTCGAGATTTCTCGAGCATGCTCGGGGGTCCTCCGAGTATTTTTTAGTGCTCGGAGATTTAGTTTTTATTACCACAGCTGGATGATTTACATCTGTTAGCCAGCATAAGCACATGTAGGGGTTCCCTAGCAACCAGGCAACCCCCACATGTACTTATGTTGGCTAACAGATGTAAATCATTCAGCTGCGGCAATAAAAACTAAATCTCCGAGCACTAAAAACTACTTGGAGGTCACCCGAGCATGCTTGAGAAATCTCGAGTAAGGAGTATATTCAATCATCACTAATAATTAGCAGTTGCCATTTTGGAAACTAGACCCCTTAGGAAACTTATCTAGATGTGCATTGAGCACCTTGAACCCAGAGGTGCTTCACAGAAGTTTATAACGTAGAGCCATGGAAATAAAAAAATAATAATTTTCCCAAATAAATCTTTTTAGCTCCATAGTTTGCATTTTCATAAAGGTAAAAGGTGAAATTGCTCCATACAATTTGTTGTCCAATTTGTCCTGAGCACGTAGATACCCCATATATGGGGGAATACTACTGTTTGGGTGCACGGCAAAGCTTGAAAGGGAAGGAGCACCATTTGACTTTTGGAATGCAAAATTGGCTGGAATCTATAGCGGACGCCATGTTGTGTTTGGAGAGCCCCTGACATGCCTAAACAGTGGAAACCTCCAACAAGTGACCCCATTTTAGAAACTAGACCCCTCAAGTAATTTATCCAGATGTCTGGTGAGCACCTTGAACCTCCAGGCGCTTCACAGAATTTTATAATATTGAGCTGTCAAAATAAAAAAAAAAAAACATTTTTACCACAAAAATGCTATTTTAGCCCCCACTTTTTTATTTTCACAAGGGTAGCAAGAAAAATTGGACCCTAAAGTTTGTTGTGCAATTTCTCCTGAGTATGCCAATACCCAGAATGTGGTGGAAAACTACTGTCTGGGAGCACGGCAGGGCACGAAATGGAAGAAGCGCCATATTACAGTGCAGGTTTTGCTGCATTGGCTTGAAGGGCCCATTTTACAAACTACACCTCTCAATGAGCTAATCTAGGGGTGCAGTGATCATATTGACACCACAAGTGTGTCACAGAATTTGCTACCATTAGGCAGTGAAGACAACGGGATGAAGGCACACAGTCATGTTTTCTTACTTAAACAGTCCATGTGGTTTATTATACACTCAGCATAAACCACTGTAGGCCATGTTACACCTCACAGACCTTCCACATAGTCCATAGCACTTCACATTAAGTATACGGCTTTGAAACGCAGTCACTAAACACGCCGGACCTCTTTGTCCAGTTATTGTGGGCGACCGCACAGTTCCCCATACTCTGGGTTATCTTCCAGGAGCTCCTGCTCCACACGCTGACTCCTGTCAGTCCTCTCTCCTGGGGAAGCTGTCTTACTGGGATCACTGTCCTTGTGACCAGGGCACTCATGACAGTCCAGACCCGCAGAAGAAACGGTAGCTCCCCAATGCAGTGCCGACACAGACTCTGCATACATGGCCTCTCCAAGTGCTATTCAGGACGTCTGTCTCCACCTGGGACCGTCCAGTAAACAGGCCTTCCAGGACCTTACACATGGACCAATCAGGTCAATACATTCTCTCATGTGACCACACCATGGTCACATTATATATTAGTAACCACTCATATAGGTGGGAGGTGTGTGGTTAGTCAGACCCGCCCAGCTCTACGGACTAACCCTGTAAGCCTCCCTTTAAAGCTACACAACAATACTTGTGGAAATACAGGTCCCAAAACAACATTATCGGCTTACAGCGCAGAGGATTCTCCTCTGCGACACATACTGGCCATTTACAATAATGCCGGATGTTGTCTCATCATCAGTTATGCCTGCGACTGCCATGCATTCCCATGGCCTCAATATGCCTCCGTGCACTCTCTGAGAACATGCAGCGCCCCCTAGCTGTAACAGGGGTCACTGCATCACATAATATACACTCCTCAAAAAAATAAAGAGAACATTTAAACAACAGAATATAGCTCCAAGTAAATCAAACTTTTGTGAAATCAAACTGCCCACTTTTGAAACAACACTGTTTGACAATCAATTTCACATGCTGTTGTGCAAATGGAATAGACAACAGATGGAAATTATTGGGAATTATCAAGACGCACTCAATAAAAGGAGTGGTTCTGCAGGTGGGGACCACAGACCACATCTCAGTACCAATGCTTTCTGGCTGATGTTTTGGTCAATTTTGAATGTTGGTTGTGCTTTCACACTCATGGTAGCATGAGACGAACTCCACAACCCACACAAGTGGCTCAGGTAGTGCAGCTCATCCAGGATGGCACATCAATGCGAGCTGTGGCAAAAACGTTTGCTGTGTCTGTCAGCGTAGTGTCCAGAGGCTGGAGGCGCTACCAGGAGACAGGCCAGTACACCAGGAGACATGGAGGGGGCCGTAGAAGGGCAACAACCCAGCAGCAGAACCGCTACCTCAGCCTTTGCACAAGGAGGAACAGGAGGAGCACTGCTAGAGCCCTTCAAAATGACCTCCAGCAGGCCACAAATGTGCATTTGTCTGCACAAATGGTTAGAACCGACTCATTGAGGATGGTCTGAGTGCCCAACGTCCACAGATGGGGGTTGTGCTCACAGCCCAACACCGTGCAGGACGATTGGCATTTGCCACAGAACACCACGATTGGCAAATTCGCATCTGGTGCCCTGTGCTCTTGACAGATGAAAGCAGGTTCACACTGAGCACATGTGACAGACGTGACAGAGTCTGGAGACGCCGCGGAGAGCGATCTGCTGCCTGCAAGGTCCTTCAGCATGACCGATTTGGCAGTGGGTCAGTAATGGTGTGGGGTGGAATTTCTTTAGAGGGCTACACAGCCCTCCATGTGCTCACCTGACTGCCAGTAGGTACCGAGATGAGATCCTCAGACCCCTTGTGAAACCATATGCTGGTGCGGTTGGCTCTGGGTTCCTCCTAATGCAGGACAATGCCAGACCTCGTGGCTGGAGTGTGTCAGCAGTTCCTGCAAGATGAAGGCATTGAAGCTATGGACTGGCGTGCCCATTCCCCCGACTTGAATCCGATTGAACACATCTGGGACATCATGTCTCGCACCATCCACCAACGTCACGTTGCACCACAGACTGTCCAGGAGTTGGCAGATGCTTTAGTTCAGGTCTGGGAGGAGATCCCTCAGGAGACCATCCGCTGCCTCATCAGGAGCATGCCCAGTCGTTGTAGAGAGGTAATACAGGCACGTGGAGGCCACACACACTACTGAGCATCATTTTCTTGTCTTGAGGCATTTCCACTGAAGTTGGATCAGCCTGTAACTTCATTTTCCATTTTGATTTTGAGCATCATTCCAACTCCAGACCTCCGTGGGATATTAGTTGTGATTTACATTGATAATGTTTAGGCTTTATTGTTCTCAACGCATTCCACTATGTAATGAATAAAGATTTACAACTGGAATATTTCATTCAGTGACATCTAGGATGTGGGATTTTAGTGTTCCCTTTATTTTTTTGAGCAGTATATATATATATATATATACTATTTATATATATATATATATATAAAATGTTAGTGCATCTTATCGGATGTACTTACCAGGAGTCTCATCCCAGGCTGATGCGCGGCAGTTTTGGAGATGCTCGGTGATGCTAGGACTCCAAGAAAATGGCTGCTGGAGGCGGCGCATGTGTAGACTGAGATCTCGGGAGACAAGATCTCAGTGCCGAGATCTCATTCTGCATATACGCTGCCTCCGGCGGCCATTTTTTTGGCGACAACCGCAATACAGCAATGGAAGTGCGAGGGCTCCGGGCTTTCACAAAATGTCGACGGCACCCCCGTACAACCAAGCATCCCAAAACTGCCGCGCACCAGCCTGGGATGGAGGTGAGGGGGCTCTGGGATTTCACAAAATGTCGGCGGAGCCCCCGAACCACCAAGCATCTCCAAAACTGCCGCGCACCATCCAGGGACAGATGTGCGGGGCTCCGGACTTTCACAAAATGGCGTAGCCCTCACACCACCGAACTTGCCACACCAGTCTAGGATGAGATCATCCCCAGACAGACCACTGAACACTTCCTGTGACCCGCAATCCCAATCACACCCTACCCCCGGTAAGCTGAATTCGGACTGTAAGACGGACACTCATTTGATGCATTAATTTTTTTCCCTATTTCTCTTCTGAAAATTTGGGGTGCGTCCTATGGTCCGGTGCATCTTATAGTCCGAAAAATATGGTAATAAATATTACGGTTGTTCCAGCGGCGATACCAAATATGTGTAATTTTTATTTTTTGTTTCATGAAAATATACCGTATTTTTCGGACTAGAAGATGCACTTTTTCCTAAAAAAAATTGGGAGGAAAATGGAGGATGCATCTTATAGTGCGAAAGCAGGCTTAACGGGGGGTTGCGGCAGAGGTGTGGTGATGTTGCAGCGGTGGGCGGTGTGGAGTGCATCTGAGTAGGTTCTCTTCTTCAGTACTTGGCTTCAGGAAATGGCCGCCGAGATCTCAATCTGTGCACGCGCGGCATCCTGAAGAAGGGACCCTGCTCCATGCTCTGCCTCACCGCCGACACCGGACCCGCAGCATCACACCCCGGGACTGCAGCATTGCCCCACTTCTGCTGCCGCCGGCTTCCCGGCCTTCTGTGACCCCACTCTATCACCGTCGGCCTTCAGGTAAGATACCTTAAATTCGAGCAATAAGACGGACCCCCATATATAAAAATCTTTTTTCTGCTATTTTCCACCCCAAAATTTGGGTTGCATCTTATGGTCCGGTGCGTCTTATAGTCTGAAAAATACGGTAGATATGGTACCCATAAGTAAATATCTATATCTATTTGTACTTTTTTGGTTTCATAAAAATAAATATTTATGGGTACCATGTCTATATCTACAGATATGGTCCCCATAAATAAATATTTTTTATCAAAAAAAAAAAAAAAGTATACATACAGTGGGGCAAAAAAGTATTTAGTCAGTCAGCAATAGTGCAAGTTCCACCACTTAAAAAGATGAGAGGCGTCTGTAATTTACATCATAGGTAGACCTCAACTATGGGAGACAAACTGAGAAAAAAAAAATCCAGAAAATCACATTGTCTGTTTTTTTAACATTTTATTTGCATATTATGGTGGAAAATAAGTATTTGGTCAGAAACAAACAATCAAGATTTCTGGCTCTCACAGACCTGTAACTTCTTCTTTAAGAGTCTCCTCTTTCCTCCACTCATTACCTGTAGTAATGGCACCTGTTTAAACTTGTTATCAGTATAAAAAGACACCTGTGCACACCCTCAAACAGTCTGACTCCAAACTCCACTATGGTGAAGACCAAAGAGCTGTCAAAGGACACCAGAAACAAAATTGTAGCCCTGCACCAGGCTGGGAAGACTGAATCTGCAATAGCCAACCAGCTTGGAGTGAAGAAATCAACAGTGGGAGCAATAATTAGAAAATGGAAGACATACAAGACCACTGATAATCTCCCTCGATCTGGGGCTCAACGCAAAATCCCACCCCGTGGGGTCAGAATGATCACAAGAACGGTGAGCAAAAATCCCAGAACCACGCGGGGGGACCTAGTGAATGAACTGCAGAGAGCTGGGACCAATGTAACAAGGCCTACCATAAGTAACACACTACGCCACCATGGACTCAGATCCTGCAGTGCCAGACGTGTCTCACTGCTTAAGCCAGTACATGTCCGGGCCTGTCTGAAGTTTGCTAGAGAGCATTTGGATGATCCAGAGGAGTTTTGGGAGAATGTCCTATGGTCTGATGAAACCAAACTGGAACTGTTTGGTAGAAACACAACTTGTCGTGTTTGGAGGAAAAAGAATACTGAGTTGCATCCATCAAACAAGATACCTACTGTAAAGCATGGTGGTGGAAACATCATGCTTTGGGGCTGTTTCTCTGCAAAGGGGCCAAGACGACTGATCCGGGTACATGAAAGAATGAATGGGGCCATGTATCATGAGATTTTGAGTGCAAACCTCCTTCCATCAGCAAGGGCATTGAAGATGAAACGTGGCTGGGTCTTTCAACATGACAATGATCCAAAGCACACCGCCAGGGCAACGAAGGAGTGGCTTCGTAAGAAGCATTTCAAGGTCCTGGAGTGGCTTAGCCAGTCTCCAAATCTCAACCCTATAGAAAACCTTTGGAGGGAGTTAAAAGTCCGTGTTGCCAAGCGAAAAGCCAAAAACATCACTGCTCTAGAGGAGATCTGCATGGAGGAATGGGCCAACGTACCAACAACAGTGTGTGGCAACCTTGTGAAGACTTACAGAAAACGTTTGACCTCTGTCATTGCCAACAAAGGATATATTACAAAGTATTGAGATGAAATTTTGTTTCTGACCAAATACTTATTTTCCACCATAATATGCAAATAAAATGTTAAAAAAACAGACAATGTGATTTTCTGGATTTTTTTTTCTCAGTTTGTCTCCCATAGTTGAGGTCTACCTATGATGTAAATTACAGACGCCTCTCAACTTTTTAAGTGGTGGAACTTGCACTATTGCTGACTGACTAAATACTTTTTTGCCCCACTGTATTTGGTATCGCCAGGGGTTACCTGGTTGGACAGTTTTATAGGTCAGGTTGTTTTTATCAAACAAAAAAAAAGTACATATATTTGGAATCGTCGCTGGAACATTCTGACCTATAAAACTGTCCAACCAGATAACCGCTTCAGTGAATAACATAAAAAAACTATAGAAGACTAGGCAAAAAAAATTATACTTCATCATCATATTGACGAACAAAGAGTGGAATAAAACACAATCAAAAAGATGAATGTAAATGAAAATGGTATTGCGTAAAATGTCATCATGTCCTGCAAAAAACAAGCCACCATACAGCCCAATCAGAGGAAAAATAAAAAAGTTATAGCTAGCAGAATACAGTGATGCAAAAATAATAATTTTTTCTATAAATTAGTTTTCAATGTGTAAAAGCACCAAGACATAAAAAAAAATATACGGTAAATGAGGTATTGCTATAATCATACTGACCAGGAAAAAAAACTGCCTTATCAATTTTACCACACACGTAACGGCATAAAACAAAAAACAATTCCTGATTTGCTGGTGTTTGTTTATTCTGTCTTCCAAAAATTGGAATAGAAAGTGATCAAAAAAATGTTATGTGTCCAAAAATGGTAACATTAAAACGTCAACACGTCCCACCAAAACTAAGCCCTCACATGATTCTGTCAGCAGAAATATGGAAAAATTATAGCTCTCAAAATATGGCAATGCAATAAAAAGTGTCTTTTTGTGTGTGACAGCAGCCAAACATAAAATGCATAATGCATAACACACTGCAGGGGTGGGATTCACAAGCTGGGTGGCCGCACAGGCGCAGTCTGCGAGACTGCATCTGAGGTCAGACGGGCAGCGCTCACTGCGCCTGCCCCAGGCAGAACAAAACAGCGCAGGCACCGGATTTGATTTGAAAACAGCGCGGAGGGGGCGGCTCCTGGCGCCGAAGAAGCCTTGAGTGACGGCAGTGTGGCGTGTGCAGCAGGGGGGTTAAGAGCTGCCTACACGACTAAAGACAGGTATTTTTGCGAAATTATAAAACGCATTATTTCTGCTTTGACTGCACCAATAACTAAAAGAGCCACCTTGTCAGAATGCAGCATTACTGCTGCACAAGGTGGCTCTTTTAGTTTCTAACGGCTGGAGGGGGTGACAGAGGCCCTTTAATATCCTTTTCTTTTTCCCTTAATCTCTGTAGAATGCTATCAGCAAGATTCTGATTGTCCTGTGTAAGTTTACACGCTTACATGCTTTAAGCTGATCAAAAATTTGAGTTATTTGACGGCTAATATTATTTAAATTTAGGACACGCTTGTCAATAATTGTACAGCTCTCAAGGAGAATTCAGGGAACATTTTGTCCCATTTTTCTCGAATATTCGGATCTCCAAAATTACCTGCAAGACTTTCATATATTACTAGATGGTGGCCCGATTCTAAGGCATCGGGTATTCTAGAATATGTATGTAGTATATAGCACAACCCACGTACTATATTGCACAGCCACGTAGTATATAGCACAGCCCACGCAGTATATAACACAGCCCACGTAGTATATAACACTGCCCACGCAGTATATAACAGCCCATGTAGTATATAGCAATGTGGGCACCATATCCCTATAAAAAAAAAGAATTAAAGTAAAAAATTGTTATATACTCACCTTCCGGTGGCCTCCGGATCCAGGCCAGGCCTTTACCAATGCTCGTCGCGAAGCTCCGTTCCCAGTAATGCATTGTGGCAATAACACGTGATGATGTAGCGGTCTCGTGAGACTGCTACGTCATCTCCGTTCATTGCCGCAATGTATTCTTGGGACTGGAGTGTCGCGAGGACCGGGAAAGGATGGCGTGGACGGCGGAAGGTGAGAATATTTTTATTATTATTATTTTTAACATTATATGTTTTTACTATTGATGCTGCATAGGCAGCATCAATAGTAAAAAGTTGGGCACACTTACACGGTTAATGGCAGCGATAACGGACTGTGTTACATGTAACGCAGTCCTAAAACGCTATGTGGGTGCTGACTGGAGGGGAGTATGGCGGGGGCACTGAGTGGACGGAAGTAGGGAGGGGCCAATTCGTGGTCGGACTGTGCCAGTCGCTGATTGGTCGTGGCCAGTGGGCCGTGACCAATCAGCGACCAGGGATTTCCGTTTCAGACAAACAGACGGAAGTACCCCTTAGACAATTATATATATAGATTAAACCTTTAGGTATTGTGTGGGCTTGGTCGGTGGGGAGCTGTCACACAGACAGCTCTCTCCAGCGACCAACGATCAGGGGAACGACTTCGGCATCGTTGAAACGGTCTTCAACGATGCCGAAGTCCCCCTGCAGCACCCGGGTAACCAGGGTAAACATCGGGTTACTAAGTGCAGGGTCGCTCTTGGTAGCCCTATATTTACCCCGGTTACCATTGTAAAAGTAAAAAAAAAAACACTACATACCCACATTCTGATGTCTGTCACGTCCCCCGCCGGCGTCCACAGGGTTAAAACTGCTTTCGGCAAGAGCGCTGCTAATGCACGCGCTGCTGCCGAGAGCTTCCCTGCACTGACTGTTTCAGCGTCGGCAGTAACAGCGGTGACGTCACTGCTGTGCTCTGCTTTACGGCCGGCGCTGACACATTAGCAGCGCTCCTGCCGAAAGCAGTTTTAACCCTGTGGACGCCGGGGGACGTGACAGACATCAGAATGTGAGTATGTACTGTTTTTTTTTTTTACTTCTACAATAGTAACCAGGGTAAATATTGGGTTACTAAGTGTGGCCCTGCACTTAGTAACCCGATATTTACCCTGGTTACAAGTGAAAACATCGCTGGATCAGCGTCACACACGCGTTTCATGAAACCCGACCCGATGCTAGTGTGGGATCGGCCATGCGGTCGGCGATCTTCGCGCCAAAGTCGCGTTTCGTATGACGCGTTTGGCGCCATTTTTTCAGCCAATGAAGGAGCGTGGGCAGAGTGATGACATAGGTCTTAAGGGCGTGGGAGAGAGAGAGAGAGAGAGAAAAAAAAAAAAGATAGATTTCCCATTAACTTTGAATTGGGTTTCGTGTTTCGGTCGATCCCCGACTTTTCGCCATAATCGTCCAATTTCACTCGACTCGACTTTTGAGATAGTCGGGTTTCGCGAAACCCGACTCAACCCTAAAAAAGTAAAAATTGCTCAACCCTAGTCCTGATCATTCCCCAACGACCAACGATCTCCCAGCAGGGGCCTGATCGTTGGTCGCTGTCACACATAACGAGATCGTTAGCGGGATCGTTGCTACGTCACCAAAAGCGTGACGTTGCAACAGTATTGTTATCGTTATGTGTGACTCCCCCTTTAGTTAAATCCTATGAAGCATTGTGTTCTTTATCTCTGCGATACTTGTACGTTCATATGCGTATGTGTGTCCGTGAACAAAAATAATTATTTCTCAATATAGTGGGATGTGATATCTAAGCAAAGGGCAGCCACATCTATCGTGTGTATATCTGTGTATGTGTGTGTCCATGCACAGTGGCATGTAAAGTTTGGGCACCCCAGTCAAAATTACTGTTATTGTGAACAGTTCAGCAAGTTAAAGATGAAATGATCTCTAAAAGGGCTAAAGTTAAAGATGACACAATTCCTTTGTATTTTAGGCACAAAAAATATAAATATTTTCATCTTTTACATCTTAAAAATTACAAAAAGGAAAATGGGCCAATGCAAAAGTTCGGACACCCTGCATGGTGAGTACCTAGTAGCATCCCCTTTTGAAAGTATCACAGCTTGTAAATACTTTTGGTAGCCAGACAAGAGTCTTTCAATTCTTGTTTGAGAGATTTTCATCCGTACTTCGTTTGAAAATTCTTCCAGTTCTATGAGATCTGGGTCCTGGGTCATCTTGCATGCACTGGTATTTTGAGGTCTAGCCAAAAGTTTTTAATGATGTTCAGATCAGGGACTGTGAGGACCATTGTAACACCTTCAGCTTGAGCCTTTTGAGGAACTGAGGAAAGGGCAACTTGAAAACGCTTTGCTATTTTCTTACAACCTTCTCCTGCTTTGTCAGCCTCCACGATTTTAATTTTCAGAGTGCTAGACCGCTACTTAGAGCTGTTTTTTGACAAGGTGGCTGGGTTTTTATAAACTATGAAAATTGCATCAGCTGGCCTTTTCTAACAACTAGGCTAGTTTAGTTAAGGTCTGAACAACCTTGGTCAAAGTTATCTGAGCACACAAATCTCCAAGGTTGCCCAAAATTTTGACTGTAGGCCACACACCCTTGACACCATCTGAACCAAATAAGTTTCTCGGTCTCATCAGACCACAGGACATGTTTCCAGTAATCCATGTCCTTAGCCTGCTTGTCTTCAGCAAACTGTTTAGGGGCTTTCTTGTGCATCATCTTTAGAAGAGGCTTCCTTCTGGGACAACAGTCATGCATACCAATTTAGTGCAGTGTATGGTCTGAGCACTGATCGGCTGACCCCCAAGCCCTTTAACCTCTGCAGCAATGACGGCAGCACTCATACATCTATTTTGAAAAGACAACCTTTGGATATGACGCTGAGCAAGTGCACTCAACTTGTTTGGTTGACGATGTTGAGAACTGTTCTGAGTGGAACCTGTCTTGTTAAACCGATATATCACCTTGGCCACCATGCTGTATCTTAGTGTCAGGGTGTTGGCAATCTTCTTATAGCCTAGGCCATCTTTATGTAGAGCAACAATTCGTTTTTTCAGATCCTCAGAGAGTTCTTTGCCATGAGGTGCCATGTTGAACTTCCAGTAATCAGTTTGAGAGCATGTGAGATCGATAACACTAAATATAACACAGCTGCACCCCATTCTCACCAGTTACTTTGTAACATTAATGAGACTCATAACACTGGGGTGGAAAAATGGCTACTTCAGTGATGTCACGTGAAAAGATCTAATTAAATATTTACAAAAATGTGAGGGGTATTTGAGGATATTTAATGTGTTATAAGTTTGGCTGGTAATATTTGGGCACTAAATACCCATATTATTTGAACACGGTATGTGTCATTAGTTGGCTGGGATATTGATTCATTTTCATTTGATTTTTGTACACATTATTTGAGCACTATATCTTGCTATTTGTGCTCTGAATTTTGATGTTATTTTACAGTGGGGATTCAAAGTATCCAGACCCCTTTAAACTTTTCACTCTGTTTCATTGCAGCCATTTGGTAAATTAAAAAAAAATCATTTTTTCACATTAATGTACATTCTGCACCCCATCTTGACGGGAAAAAAACAGAAATCTAGTAATTTTTGCAAATTTAATAAAAAAAAGAAACAGAAATATCACATGGTCATAAGTATTCAGACCCTTTGCTCAGACACTCATATTTAAGTAACGTGCTGTCCATTTCCTTGTGATCCTCCTTGAGATGGTTCTACTCCTTCATTGGAGTCCAGATGTGTTTAATTAAACTGATATGAATTGATTTGGAAAGGCACACACCTGTCTATATAAGGCCTCACAGATCACAGTGCATGTCAGACCAAATGAGAATCATGAGGTCAAAGGAACCGGCCAAGAAGCTCAGAGACAGAATTGTGGTAAGGCACAAATCTGGCCAAGGTTACAACAGAATTTCTGCAGTACTCAAGGATCCAAAGAGCACAGTGGCCTCCATAATCCTTAAATGGAAGAAGTTTGGGACCATCAGAAGTCTTCCTAGAATTGGCCGTCCAGCCAAACTGAGCAATCGTGGGAGAGAGTAGCCTTGGTGAGAGAGGTAAAGAAGAACCCCAAGATCACTGTAGCTGAGCTCCAGAGATGCAGTAGGGAGATGGGAGAAAGTTCCACAAAGTCAACTATCACTTTAGCCCTCCAACAGTGGATCCTTTATGGCAAGGTGGCCAGACGGAAGGCTCTCCTCAGTGCAAGACATATGAAAGCCCGCATAGAGTTTACTAAAAAAAATACATGAAGGACTCCCAGACTATGAGAAATAAGATTCTTTGGTCTGATGAGAGGAAGATAGACCTTTTTGGTGATAATTCTAAGTGCTATGTGTGGAGAAAACCAGGCACTGCTCATCACCTGCCCATTACAATCCCAACAGTGAAACATGGTGGTGGCAGCATCATGCTATGGGGGTGTTTTTCCGCTGCAGGGACAGGACAACTGGTTGTCATTTAACCCTCCGTCACATACAAATGATCTGACAGGCGCTTCTCTTTTACTTTCATTTCTCCTTCCTCACCAGATTGTGAGGAAACCCCCTCCCTCCAGGTAGTCTCCTGTCTCTTGAAGGTCTGTGAAATCTGATATCACAGTTGGATTTCAGAGCTTCAGGGGAGAGGATATAGCTGCACAGATCTCTCAGGCTCATTGTATGTGAATACGTCACATTCAGTAAGGTTGGTATTTTATGTTTTTATTCATCACAATAGTTTATTTAGCTTGTTCTATGAATGTATAGCACAAATGTGAGGATATTTCATAGAAATAAGGGAGATTTTATAAAAGAAAGTGTGCTGCTCAGGCATATACAGTAGTTCCCTAACATATTCCTTCTCTTGCTTCAGATTATCTGCTGAAATGGAGAGGAAAATGTACAATTTATCCAAACAACTTGATGTTGAGGAAGTAACAAACATGCTGTTAGATGACAGAGACCTCACACTGAATGAGGATTTAGGAGAGGAAAGTGAGATTGATTCTCATGATGAGGTGGAAGAATGTGTCCTGGATTCTGAAACAGAGCAAGATGGTGACAGTGGTGAGGATGAAGAAGTTGGATCATATTATATTGGAAAAGATAAAAATACTAAATGGAACAAGAAGCCATTCCAGAAAAAACGTAGGGAACCTTTAAACATTATTACTCACCTTCCTGCAGTAATAGGAACTGCACGTAATGCAAAAACTGCAGTTGAATGCTGGAACAGTATATTTACAGATGACATTCTGGACTCTATTGTCACATATACCAACCAATATATAGACATTATAAAGGACAAGTACATCTGCAACAGAACCATCAAGCCCACAGATGAAATAAAATTGCGTGCTTTTTTTGGATTACTGTACCTTGCAGGAGCTTATAGGGCAAATAGACAAAGTTTGGAGGAACTTTGGGGTAAAGATGGGGATGGAGTTGAAAAATTTAGCCTTGTTATGTCCATAAACAGATTCAAGATTCTAATTTGTTGCCTTCGGTTTGACGACAGAACTACCCGAACCGAACGCAAAACACATGACCGACTTGCTCCAATTCGTGATATATTTCAAAGATTTGTTGTAAACTGTAAACAAAGTTATTACCCTGGAGAGAATCTCACTATTGACGAAATGCTCCCTGGTTTTCGTGGTAGATGTGCCTTTCGTCAATATATTCCATCAAAGCCAAACAAATATGGAATAAAAATGTATGCCCTTGTTGATGCCAGTAAGACCTACACTTACAACCTGGAAGTTTATGCAGGAAAACAACCAGAAGGTCCTTACTGTGTGAGCAACAAACCCATTGATGTTGTAAAAAGACTGGCTGAACCCTTTTTTGGATCGGGTCGCAATATTACAGCTGACAATTTGTTTACAAGTTGTGATCTGATTGATTATCTGAAAATTCAGAAGCTGTCATATGTGGGAACTGTAAGAAAAAACAAAAGGGAATTGCCGCCACAGTTTGTAAGTGTGAAAGAGAGACAACAGTACAGCAGTATGTTTGCATTCCATAATGGAAAGGCTTTAGTTTCCTATGTACCACATGCCAAAAAAATCGTACTTCTTCTATCAACACTTCATGATGATGCTGCCATCGATCCTGGGACTGGGGCAGAAAAAAACCGGAGATAATTACATTTTACAATGCCACCAAAGGGGGTGTGGATACAGCAGATCAGATGTGCTCCACTTTCAACGTCAGCAGAAACATCAAACGCTGGCCAATGGTCATATTTTTTGCTATGTTGAATTTGGGTGGTATAAATTCACAAGTAATTTATCTTGAAAACAAGCTTGAACCACTCCGTAGACGATTGTATCTGAAAAAATTGGCCCATGAACTAGTACTTGGAGAGCTACGCAGGAGAAGCGTGAAAACAATCGGTATCCCCTCTCGCCTTCAAGTTCAGCTCAAAAGGTTCCGCCCAGAAGATGATGGTGAAAAGTCACCATCTGCACCACCTCACAAAAGAAGGAGATGCACCACCTGCCAAACGGAAAGCGGAACCAGAAGGCTTTCAAATTATGAATGTCTCAAATGTCATAAAGCAATTTGCCTGACACATGCAAAAATGGTGTGTAATTCTTGCTATTTGCTCTGCAAGTGTGACTTTTCTGGGGAAACCTCAGCATCTACTTCTGATTGAATATGTTTTTAATAGTACTTAAGGTACCTTAAAATTAAGTTTGTGTTCAAAAATTTTCTTTGTACATTTTTTTGAGAGAGTTGAACTGGGGACTATTTGGCGGGAGTTTTGAAAAGTTTGTATTTCATAGTTATTAGTTTTATGTTAAGTAAATGTTTTTTTGCAACTGATTATGTGTAGTCTCTTTTATTACATCCCTATGAAGGTCACTGATCACTTTTAGAGCATTGAAATTGCAAACATTAGATATTATAGGTATTTTTCCAGCAGGCGCCTGACAGGCACATTGTATGTGAACTCGTTAGTCCAAATATTGTATGTGACGGAGGGTTAAGGAAACAAGAATGCGACCAAGTATAGAGATATACTGGATGAAAACTTCTTCCAGAGTTCTCTGGACCTCAGTCTTGGCTGAAGGTTCACCTTCCAACAAAACAATGACAGTAAGCACATAGCTAAAATAACAAAGGAGTGGCTTCAGAACAACTCTGTGACCATTCTTGATTGGCCCAGCCAGAGCCCTGACCTAAACCCAATTGAGCATCTCTGGAGAGACCTGAAAATGGCTGTCCACCAACATTCACCATCCAACCTGACGGAACTGGAGAGGATCTGCATGGAAGAATGGCAGAGGAACCCTAAATCCAGGTGTGAAAAACTTAATTCCCAAGAAGACTCATGGCTGTACGAGCTCAAAAGGGTCCTTCTACTCAATACTGAGCAAAGGGTCTGAATACTTTTGATCGTGTGATATTTCACTTTTTATTTTTTTTAACCCCTTCCCGACCCATGGCGCCATGTAGGCATCATGAAAGTCGGTGCCAATCCGACCCATGACGCCTATGTGGCGTCATGGAAAGATCGCGTCCCTACAGATCGGGTGAAAGGGTTAACTCCAATTTCACCCGATCTGCAGGGACAGGGGGAGTGGTAGTTCAGCCCAGGTTAATATTTCACCTATTAAAACTGGTGAAATATTACAATCCAACCATGGCCGATGCTGCAATATCATCGGCCATGGCTGGAAACACTGATGTGCCGCCCCCCCCAGCCACCGATCTGTCCGGTACAATGCTCCGGCTCTCCTCCGTTCTGTGCTCCGCTCCCCGGCCGGCAGATTCGTTCCAAAGTGCATTTTGATCACTGTGATATAACCTATCACAGTGGTCAAAATAAAAAAAAATAGTAAATGACCCCCCCCATTGTCACCCCCATAGGTAGGGACAATAATAAAATAAAGAATTTTTTTTTTTCCCCAGTAATGTTAGGTTAGGGTTAGGGTGTTAGGGTTTCGGTATGTGCACACATATTCTGGTCCTCTACGGATTTTTCCGCTGCGGATTTGATAAATCCGCAGTGCTAAACCGCTGCGGATTTACCTCGTTTTTTCTGCGCATTTCACTGCAGTTTTACAACTGCGATTTTCTATTGGAGCAGTTGTAAAACTGCTGCGGAATCCACAGAAAGTGACATGCTGCGGAATGTAAACCGCTGCGTTTCCGTGCAGTTTTTCTGCAGTATGTGTACAGCGATTTTTGTTTCCCATAGGTTTACGTTGAACTGTAAACTCATGGGAAACTGCTGCGGATCCGCAGCGTTTTCCGCAGCGTGTGCACATACCTTTAGAATTAGGCCATCTGCACATGGTGCAGATTTGGCTGCGGATCCGCAGCGGATTGGCCGCTGTGGATTCGCTGCAGGGTTCCATCAGGTTTACAGTATGTGGCACCCCTAGAGGTATTTGCCACAAATATAGTTACTTACACTGAATACAAATACTAAAATAGCAAGACTGCACTACCTCCTCCGGCCAGAAGGGGGAGCTCCAGAGACTCCCCTTGATCCATTCTGGTCTGAGAGAAGAACTGGCAGTTGGGCTAAGGAGCTGAAAGTGAGAGGTCATACAGCTGAATTTCTAATAGCCCTATGACGGTTTCCAGGCCCAAATCACCGGCCTGAGGAGAAGAGGGATAGAGAAAAAGGACATTGTGAGAACCGGGTAGCATTAATCACTACCCAGAACAGGCGCAAAGACGGATACCGGATCCGTGGCTGTATTCATTACATATAATACAGCAACCGGAAAAACGTGAGGTGATATCAGCTTCACTAGGGTCGGACGCAGCAACAGACACAGAGTTCAGCGGTACTCCCAGAGGGGGTAAGCCGATAAAATGACTCGGGTTGCCCGTCGAACCAGGACCCGGAGGGGACAGATTGGGCCGGCAGCCAGTTCACATACAGCAGCAGGGCCACACAGAAATTGCGTACAATAAGAGGCGAAGACCCCTGCAGGGTCAAAGTAACTCAGAGTTCCCATACAGACTCCGGTGACAGGACTGGTTGTAAATCCCTTTATGTTGAAGTAAACTGGTTAAACATTTCAGTGCCTCAGTCTTTCATTTGGACAATAGCCATCTATCCAGGATCGGGATCGTCACCGCTGGGAGAACCTGCTGCTAATAATAATAATCTTTATTTTTATATAGCGCTAACATATTCCGCAGCGCTTTACAGGTTGCACACATTATCGTCGCTGTCCCTGTTGGGGCTCACAATCTAAACTCCCTATCAGTATGTCTTTGGAATATGGGAGGAAACCAGAGTGCCCGGAGGAAACCCACGCAAACACGGAGAGAACATACAAACTCTTTGCAGATGTTGTCCTTGGCGGGGCTTGAACCCAGGACCCCAGCGCTGCAAGGCTGCTGTGCTAACCACTGCGCCACTGTGCTGCTGATCAAGTAAGTGCCTGTCCCCTCACGATACCCCTTACACTGTGCATTGCCTGAGGCCACAGCACCGGGTCAAGCCACCCGTGACATCCCCCTCAAGAGACAGACCCCATTGGTCCGGTGCTGGGTACCCCGGTCTCTTGGGCGTCACAATTGGCGTCACGAACAGGTTAGAGCCAGCCCATATACCGGGTATTGTGTGCCGTGATTGGAGCCCAAAACTTTGAAAACTTGGGTGAAAAATCGTGAAAATTGAATTTATTAAAGAAAATTCAATTTCCCATTAAAAACTATTGAAAGTGACTTTTCCCCATTGGTTATAATGGAGTAAAGATGGCCGCCATCCCCTGAGGTAATCACCTCATAACCGTTAGGCGCGAGACTGTTAATTGAGCTACGCCATTACCTGAGCCCCAGTCTAACTGAAAAACTTCAGAATCCGCCATTACAGAGCGCTCGGCAGGCGGGAGCAACAGGGGGCGTGTCATTGTGGGCGGCACCAAGCTGAGCGCTCTGACGTCAGAGCAAGGGGAAAACCAATCCTGCTGCACAGCAGAACAAATCTACACTATCCCGACGGAAGCGGAGGACCAGAAGGGTCCGGATTAACTAAGGGGGCACAGTATGTCGCAGCACGGAGACGCCGCAGCACCCGGCGGCGCTAATGCAGCTGAAAGACAGAGTGTCGATAGAGAGTCCGGTAGCGCAGCGGTGCAAGGAGTGGCGCCCATCATGCCGGTGCTGATGCCATATACCCCGGGTGGCCCATGGCTTCCAATGTATGAAGGTGAGCCTAATACCCTTGACGATTTCAGAGAAAAGATGCTGGCCCATTTTGACATGTTCCCCGTGGGTGAAGTTCAGCGTGTTAGTCTCCTGATGATGCAGTTAAGTGGCCATGCTAAGCGAGAAGTCACAGCATGGGCAGCTGATCTAAAAGGCACTGTTGAACGCATATTTGCTGGATTAAAAGCTACATTTGAAACCACTGCCAGCAGCAAAGCTAAAGTACGATTCTTTAATTGCAAACAAAAAGTTAATGAGGGCGTGAGAGACTTTGCCTTAAACCTGCAGGAAGCCCTTAAATCACTTACACTGGCTGAACCCATTTTTAACACCGGAGCGGATAAACTGCTAAGAGATCAATTTATTGAGGGACTCTACACCCCTTCTCACCGGGGGCATGTGAGCATGCTTGTTTTTAAGAACCCTGAATTGACATTTGCCCAATTAAAGGAGAGCGTTATAAGTCTCCAGCTGGCAGAGGCACCTCGGGATCAGGAGCCTGCGCAACTCATGGCAGAGGCTCCTCAACAACATGGAGTACCAGTGACATCAGCTATGTCCGGGGCCATTGCTAAGCCCCTGGGGCCCAGTACTAATGAGGCTCTTCAACAAAAGCTTGACTCTTTAACTGATGTTGTTGCTTCAATGGCTAAAACCATGCAGGAGATGAGAGGACCCAAGATGGAGTTGTCAAACCGTAGAGAAGGTGTTCCATGGATGAGACCCCGGAGATACCCGACATGGAAAGGACGACCCCGCGACCGCTACCAACCGGATGGACAGCCCATTTGCCGCCGTTGCCAGCAGCCAGGCCACTTTGCACGAGATTGTGATTTAAACGGGAATCCCCTGGGAATGCGGGCCGCTTCGCAGGAATGAACTTTCAAGGCCCAACACCCTGGCACGACAGGTACATCGGAGGACGACCCATTATCCCTATCGTGCTGGACGGAATTCCCCTCAACGCTTTGCTGGACACAGGTTCCCAGATTTCATCTATACCGTATATCCTTTATAAGAGGTACTGGGCTGATGCAGATATTGATAAAGGGCCCTCTGATGTTGAACTAGATATATGGGCCAGTAATGGTAAGTTGATACCGAAACTAGGATTCAGAGAGATGACCATAAAGATTGGTAAAGTAGAATTGAAGAAACAGGGTATAATTGTTGTTGATGTCGACCGGCGGAACTGTGAACCAACTGTATTGATAGGAATGAATGTGTTAGAGAACTGCTTTTCCGAAGTCATTTCTGTCTTACAGCTGAAACTGCCCAATCCTGCCAGCAGAGAGTTCTCCGGAGGGAAATAAAAGTATTGATGTTAATGAAACAGGTAGAAGTTGCAGGTGGAGAAATCGGCAGTGTGAGGGTAAGTGATCCAACGTCTATTGAAATCCCACCAAAAACAGAAATGCTGGTATGGTGTAGAGCAGCCATTGGTACTAAGGGACGAGATTATCAAGCCTTAATAGAACCAGTGTACACCGACAGCAGGCCCACTATACTCACAGCATGAGGGATAGTCGAGGTACACCGGGGACGAGTGCCGGTACGACTTTTGAACTATGGAGAGGAAGAGGTCACTTTGCCAAGGTATGCTACAATGGCAAAGCTATATACTGTTGACGACAATGCCATCACAACCATTGAGCCCTTAGAACCAACCTGTCAGGTGGAAGGCAATGGCTCAGATGGAGAAATGGAGGATTGGTGCCAACAGCTACACGTGGGCATAAATTCAACACCTACCCATCAAAAACAAGGGGTGTATAGGCTAGTGATGGAATATGAACAAGTCTTCAGTAAACACCCATTGGACTTCGGACGGATAGAAGGGGTAGAACACACAATCCCCACCGGTGACCATCCCCCAATAAAAGAAAGATATAGACCCATACCGCCCGCTCACTATCAATGTGCAAAAGATATGCTGAGGGAGATGAAACAGGCCGGGGTAATAAGAGACAGCTGTAGCCCCTGGGCGGCCCCTCTAGTGATTGTCAAAAAAAAAGACGGAACCATGAGAATGTGCGTAGACTACCGGCAGATTAATAACATCACCCATAAAGACGCCTACCCCTTGCCTAGGATAGAAGAGTCCTTGACTGCTTTGAAATCTGCTAATTATTTTTCCACCTTAGACTTAACAAGCGGGTATTGGCAAGTCCCTGTGGCTGAGAGAGATAAGGAAAAGACGGCATTCACCACACCAATGGGTCTAAGTGAATTTAATCGCATGCCGTTCGGACTCTGCAATGCATCCGGTACCTTCCAGCGGCTGATGGAATGCTGCCTCGGACACAAGAACTTCGAGACCGTCCTCCTGTACCTACATGATGTGATCGTCTACTCAAAGACTTACGAACAACACTTAAAAGACTTGGCAGAAGTGTTTGAAGCCTTATCCAGGTATGGCATGAAAATCAAGCCATCCAAATGTCACCTTCTCAAGCCAAAGGTACAGTACCTGGGACACATCGTGAGTTCGGAGGGAGTAGCACCGGATTCCGAGAAAATAACCGCCATAAGGGATTGGCCGAGACCTACCAGCGCAAAAGAAGTGAGGCAATTCCTGGGATTGGTGGGTTACTATCGCAGATTTATAAAAGGATTTACCAAGTTGGCAGCACCCTTGCAAGACGCCTTGGTAGGGCAGACGAAGAAACCTTCAAACCAAAACCCTCCTTTCCAGTGGAACGACGAAAGGGAAGACTCCTTTGAACAACTAAAGAAGGCACTAACCGGAGAAGAGGTTCTGGCATACCCAGATTACCATCAACCTTTCATTCTCTACACCGATGCCAGTAATGTGGGACTAGGAGCGGTGCTGTCACAAAAGCAAGAAGGTCGGGAGAAAGTCATCGCCTTTGCAAGTAGAAAGCTCCGGCCTACTGAAAGAAATCCAGAAAATTATAGCTCCTTCAAATTGGAACTACTGGCAGTAGTTTGGGCTGTGACTGAACGTTTCAAACACTATCTGGCCGCTGCAGAATTTATTGTCTATACTGACAACAATCCGTTGACCCACCTGGACACAGCCAAATTAGGTGCGTTAGAACAGCGATGGATAGCCCGGTTATCTAATTACAACTTCAAGATCAAGTATCGAGCAGGTCGCAAGAATGGAAATGCTGATGCCCTATTCCGGATGCCACACTTGAGAGATGTAGAAGAAGAAACGGGGGAGCTTGAAGAAATTGAACTTCCAGCCTTCCATCATCCCAAGGCAAAACATCATCAGTCAAGTACCTATCAGAAACAACAAGAGGTGAATTTTAATCCGTTAGCACACCATAGATGGGCTGACACCCAAGACAGCAATCCGGCTGTGAAGTTGGTGAAGGAACTGTTAACTGACCAAAGTGCATATACCGATGAGGATGCCCCAGAAGAGACGCATCAACTCTGGAAAGAGAGAGGCAAAATGTTCCTGTATCAAGAGAAGCTCTGTAGAAGGTACACCAATCCGAAAACACATGAATTGGTTTGGCAGATTATCGTGCCTAAACAAGATGTCAAGATGGTCCTCGAAGCTTACCATAATGGTGCTGGTCACTTTGGTTGGAAAAAGTTAGAAGTACTTCTAAGAGAAAGATTTTATTGGGTCGGGATGAGAAAATCAATCGAACAGTGGTGCAGAAATTGTGGCCCGTGCAACCTCAGAAGAAACGATCAAAAGAACCAAAGAGCACCACTGCAGCCCATAATCACCAAACAACCACTTGAACTTGTAGCCATAGACCACGTGAAGTTAATACCAAGCCGGTCCGGCTATGTCTATGCCTTGACCATCGTGGACCATTATTCACGCTTCTTGGTAGTAGTACCCGTAAAAGATCTGACAGCAAAAACAGCAGCCAAAGCGTTCCAAACGTACTTTTGTAGACCCCATGGATATCCAGAACAGGTTCTCACCGACCAAGGTACAGCCTTTGAATCAGAGATCTTCAGAGAATTCTGTAATATGTATGGTTGCAAAAAGATCCGGACGACGGCCTATCATCCACAAACAAACGGCTTATGCGAGAAGATGAACCATATTGTAATAGACCTACTAAAGACTTTACCTGAGACAGAAAGGAATCAATGGCCAGAGAAATTGCCTGACTTGGTGGATCTGTATAATCATGTCCCGGTGAGCTCCACCAACTGCTCCCCAGCTTACCTTATGCGTGCAAGACCCGGCCAATTACCAATCGATCTAGAAATGGGAATTCTGAAACCAGACGCAGAAGTTCAAGACTCCAATTGGGATATCATACGGCAAAAGCAGTATCGCCAAGTGCAAGAGAGTGTGGAAAGAAGCCTTCAGCAAACTAGAGAAAGACAAGAGCGAACTTTCAACCAGAATGCTCTAGCGACCCCATTAAGACCGGGTGACCAAGTGCTCAAGAGAAATCGTCGAACCAATAAACTGGACAATCAGTGGGAAGCCGTACCCTACACAGTTTTACCAACAAGAGTGGATAATCCTAAAATGTGTCTCATTAGCAAAAACGGAGGCTTAACATCTGTACTAGTGTCAAGAGACAATCTTAAATTATGTCCGGAAGCATTGAAAGAGCCAGACGTTGTCCAGCCAGAACCAGAAGTTATTCAACCCATACAGGTTCAACCAGTAAAGGAAAAAGAAGAGGAAGTGTATCACACCTGTATAGGAGACTTTCCCAAAACCCTACTAACATACCATGGTGCAGTAGTGGTTCCCATGGTGGCCTTTTACCCAACACCGAACCCAATACCAGAAGTCCCAAGACAGGAAGAGGCTGACCCCGTACTACAGGAGGTTCCAGGCCAGGAAGAACAGATTCCTGGTCAGAGTAATCCCATTCACGGTGGACTTGCCAACTCCATAGTCGTGGAATTATCTTTAGCAGAGCGGGCAGATACTACATCCGCAGTAGACAGTAGTACACCACATGGAGAGATACCGCTGTTACGTAGATCACAGCGTAGTACCCAGGGTCAATTACCGGCCAGGTATGCAGATTACCAACTATAAAACTATAGTCATTGTTATCATTCTGCAACGTTTAAGCCCAGTACCTACAGAGACTTGTCTGTATGAACTTCTTGCATATTCTTGAACTTTTTATCAGCCCGGAGGCACTAAATCAAAGCTCCGGAAAGACTGCTTTTTGAACTTTGCTTTTTGCTCTTTTTGAACTTTCTTTAGACGTTATATTGATAACTCCGTTGGAAAAATGGAAATAAATTCTTGGACACAAAGTGCAGTGCCTTTCCTAGTACCTTCAAGGATAGAACTGTATTAATGGACGCTATTTGAAGTGACTTTTTACAGAACTCTATTTTTGTTTCCTTGAGTGGTTTTTGTAACTTTTCATTTTTAAGACTCTGTACATATTAATTGTTATTTCAAAATGTTATCGTCCCACAGTCCCGGAGTACTGTTCTTAACTAAGGGGGAATGTGGCACCCCTAGAGGTATTTGCCACAAATATAGTTACTGACACTGAATACAAATACTAAAATAGCAAGACTGCACTACCTCCTCCGGCCAGAAGGGGGAGCTCCAGAGACTCCCCTTGATCCATTCTGGTCTGAGAGAAGAACTGGCAGTTGGGCTAAGGAGCTGATAGTGAGAGGTCATACAGCTGAATTTCTAATAGCCCTATGACGGTTTCCAGGCCCAAATCACCGGCCTGAGGAGAAGAGGGATAGAGAAAAAGGACATTGTGAGAACCGGGTAGCATTAATCACTACCCAGAACAGGCGCAAAGACGGATACCGGATCCGTGGCTGTATTCATTACATATAATACAGCAACCGGAAAAACGTGAGGTGATATCAGCTTCACTAGGGTCGGACGCAGCAACAGACACAGAGTTCAGCGGTACTCCCGGAGGGGGTAAGCCGATAAAAGGACTCGGGTTGCCCGTCGAACCAGGACCCGGAGGGGACAGATTGGGCCGGCAGCCAGTTCACATACAGCAGCAGGGCCACACAGAAATTGCGTACAATAAGAGGCGAAGACCCCGGCAGGGTCAAAGTAACTCAGAGTTCCCATACAGACTCCGGTGACAGGACTGGTTGTAAATCCTTTTATGTTAAAGTAAACTGGTTAAACATTTCAGTGCCTCAGTCTTTCATTTGGACAATAGCCATCTATCCAGGATCGGGATCGTCACCGCTGGGAGAACCTGCTGCTGATCAAGTAAGTGCCTGTCCCCTCACGATACCCCTTACACTGTGCATTGCCTGAGGCCATAGCATCGGGTCAAGCCACCCGTGACATCCCCCTCAAGAGACAGACCCCATTGGTCCGGTGCTGGGTATCCCGGTCTCTTGGGCGTCACACAGTACCATGTAAACCTATGGAAAACCAAATCCGCTGTGCCCATGGTGCGGAAAATACCGTGCGGGAACGTTGCGTTGTATTTTCTGCAGCATGTCAATTCTTTGTGCGGATTCCGCAGCGTTTTACACCTGTTCCTCAATAGGAATCCACAGGTGAAATCCGCACAAAAAACACTGGAAATCCACGGTAAATCCGCAGGTAAAACGCAGTGCCTTTTACCCGCGGATTTTTCAAAAATGATGCTGAGAAAATCTCACACGTTTCCGCAACGTGGGCACATAGCCTTAGGGTTAGGGTTGGAATTAGGGTTGTGGTTAGGGTTGTGATTAGGGTTATGGCTACAATTGGGATTAGGGTTAGGGGTGTGGGGGGGTTAGTGTTGGAGGTAGAATTGAGGGGTTTCCACTGTTTAGGCACATCAGGGGTCTCCAAACGCAACATGGCGCCACCATTGATTCCAGCCAATCTTGTATTCAAAAAGTCAAATGGTGCTCTGTTGTGAATTCTGTGGTCAAGCTCCCTCCTGTGGTCATGAGTGGTACTTCGGCTGGTTCTGTCTATGAGTTTCTCCTGGTGGATGTGAGTGGGGCTGCGGCTTCTGAGTTTCCTTCCTCAGGTGACGAGGTTAAGTCGTTAGGTGCTGCTCTATTTAACTCCACCTAGTTCTTTGTTCCTGGCCTCCAGTCAATGTTCCAGTATTGGTCTTGCTCTCTCCTGGATCGTTATTGTGGCCTGTCTGCCCTGCATAAGCTAAGTTCTGCTTGTGTTACTTTTGTTTGCTATTTTTTCTGTCCAGCTTGCTATATTGGTTTTTCTTGCTTGCTGGAAGCTCTGGAACGCAGAGGGAGCACCTCCGTGCCGTTAGTCGGTACGGAGGGTCTTTTTGCGCCCTCTGCGTGGTTGTTTGTAGGTTTTTGTGCTGATCGCAAAGCTATCTTTCCTATCCTCGGTCTATTCAGTAAGTCGGGCCTCACTTTGCTAAAACCTATTTCATCTCTGTGTTTGTATTTTCATCTTTACTCACAGTCATTATATGTGGGGGGCTGCCTTTTCCTTTGGGGAATTTCTCTGAGGCAAGGTAGGCTTATTTTTCTATCTTCAGGGCTAGCTAGTTTCTCAGGCTGTGCCCGAGGCGCCTAGGTCTGGTCAGGAGCGCTCCACGGCTAACTCTAGTGTGGTGTGATAGGATTAGGGATTGCGGTCAGCAGAGTTCCCACGTCTCAGAGCTCGTCCTATGTTATTAGTAACTATCAGGTCACTTTGTGTGCTCTTAACCACCAGGTCCACTGTGTTTCTGAATCACCAGTTCATAACAGTGCTCCCTCCCTTCCGAGCCCCGACATGCGCCCAAACAGTGGTTTACCCCCACATATGGGTTACCAGCATACTCAGGACAAACTGCGCAACAATTACTGGGGTCCAATTTCTCCTGTTACCCTTCTGAAAATAAAAAAATTGCTTGCTAAAACATCATTTTTGAGGAAAGAAAAATGATTTTTTATTTTCACGGCTCTGCGTTGTAAACGTCTGTGAAGCACTTGGGGGTTCAAAGTGCTCACCACATATCTAGATAAGTTCCTTGGGGGGTCTAGTTTCTAAAATGGGGTCACTTGTGGGGGGTTTCTACTGTTTAGGCACACCAGGGGCTCTGCAAACGCAACGTGACACCCGCAGACCGTTCCATCAAAGTCTGCATTTCAAAAGTCACTACTTCCCTTCTGAGCCCCGACGTGTGCCCAAACAGTGGTTTACCCCCACACATGGGGTATCAGCGTACTCAGGAGAAAATGGACAACAACTTTTGGGGTCCAATTTCTCCTGTAACCCTTGGGAAAATAAAAAAATTCTGGGCTAAATTATTATTTTTGAGGAAAGAAAACGTATTTATTATTTTCACGGCTCTGCGTTATAAACTTCTGTGAAGCACTTGGGGGTTCAAAGTGCTCACCACACATCTAGATAAGTTCCTTTCGTGGTCTAGTTTCCAAAATGGGGTCACTTGTGGGGGGTTTCTACTGTTTAGCCACATCAGGGGCTCTGCAAACGCAACGTGACGCCCGCAGAGCATTCCATCAAAGTCTGCATTTCAAAACGTCACTACTTCATTTCCGAGCCCCGGCATGTGCCCAAACAGTGGTTTACCCCCACATATGGGGTATCAGCGTACTCAGGAGAAACTGGACAACAACGTTTGGGGTCAAATTTCTCCTGTTACCCTTGGGAAAATAAAAAAAATTGCTGGCTAAAAGATCATTTTTGAGAAAATAATTCTTTTTTTATTTTCATGGCTCTGCGTTATAAACTTCTGTGAAGCACTTGGGGGTTCCAAGTCCTCACGACACATCTAGATTAGTTCCTTTGGGGGTCTAGTTTCCAAAATGGGGTCATTTGTGGGGGATCTCCAATGTTTAGGCACACAGGGGCTCTCCAAACGTGACATGGTGTCCGCTAATGATTGGAGCTAATTTTCCATTTAAAAAGCCAAATGGCGTGCCTTCCCTTCCGAGCCCTGCCGTGTGCCCAAACAGTGGTTTACCCCCACATATGGGGTATCATCGTACTCAGGACAAACTGGACAACAACATTTGGGGTCCAATTTCTCCTATTACCCTTGGCAAAATAGGAAATTCCAGGCTAAAAAATCATTTTTGCAGGAAAGAAAAATTAGTTTTTATTTTCATGGCTCTGCGTTATAAACTTCTGTGAAGCACCTGGGGGTTTAAAGTGCTCACTAGGCATCTAGATAAGTTCCTTGGGGGTCTCGTTTCCAAAATGGGGTCACTTGTGGAGGAGCTCCAATGTTTAGGCACACAGGGCTCTCCAAACGCGACATGGTGTCCGCTAACGATGGAGATAATTTTTCATTCAAAAAGTCAAATGGCGCTCCTTCCCTTCCGAGCCTTACCATGTGCCCAAACAGTGGTTTACCCCCACATGTGAAATATCGGTGTACTCAGGAGAAATTGCCCAACAAATTTTAGGATCCATTTTATCCTGTTACCCATGTGAAAATGAAAAAATTGAGGCTAAAAGAATTTTTTTGTGAAAAAAAAGTACTTTTTCATTTTTACGGATCAATTTGTGAAGCACCTGGGGGTTCAAAGTGCTCACTATGCATCTAGATAAGTTCCTTGGGGCGTCTAGTTTCCAAAATGGGGTCACTTGTGGGGGAGCTCCAATTTTTAGGCACACGGGAGCTCTCCAAACGTGACATAGTGTCCGGTAAAGAGTGGAGCCAATTTTTCATTCAAAAAGTCAAATGGCGCTCCTTCCCTTCCAAGCCCTGCCGTGCGCCCAAACAGTGGTTTACCCCCACATATGAGGTATCAGCGTACTCAGAACAAATTGGACAACAACTTTCGTGGTTCAGTTTCTCCTTTCACCATTGGGAAAATAAAAAAATTGTTGCTAAAAGATCATTTTTGTGACTAAAAAGTTAAATGTTCATTTTTTCCTTCCATGTTGCTTCTGCTGCTGTGAAGCACCTGAAGGGTTAATAAACTTCTTGAATGTGGTTTTGAGTACCTTGAGAGGTGCAGTTTTTAGAATGGTGTCACTTTTGGGTATTTTCAGCCATATAGACCCCTCAAACTGACTTCAAATGTGAGGTGGTCCCTAAAAAAATGGTTTTGTAAATTTTGTTGTAAAAATGAGAAATCGCTGGTCAAATTTTAACCCTTATAACTTCCTAGCAAAAAAAAATTTTGTTTCCAAAATTGTGCTGATGTAAAGTATACATGTGGGAAATGTTATTTATTAACTATTTTGTGTCACATAACTCTCTGGTTTAACAGAATAAAAATTCAAAATGTGAAAATTGCGAAATTTTCCAAATTTTCGCCAAATTTCCGTTTTTATCACAAATAAACGCAGAATTTATTGACCTAAATTTACCACTAACATGAAGCCCAAGATGTCACGAAAAAATAATCTCAGAACCGCTACGATCCGTTGAAGCGTTCCTGAGTTATTACCTCATAAAGGGACACTGGTCAGAATTGGAAAAAACGGGCAGGTCATTAAGGTCAAAATAGGCTGGGTCATGAAGGGGTTAAGAAACTTGCAAAAATTTCTACATTTGTTTTTTTCAGTCAGTATGGGGTGCAGAGTGTACATTAATGAGAAAACAATGAACTTTTCTGAATTTACCAAATGGCTGCAATGAAACAAGGAGTGAAAAATTTAAAGGAGTCTGAATACTTTCCGTATCCACTATAGACTTGCATAGCGATTTTGTTCTGCTTTATTTGAATACTGCATATTGTACTGTTTTTGACATTTTTTTGGACACTATGGAAACAAGACACAAGAAGAATCAACGCCTTCTATATGTGGTGCAAAAAAGGATGTTAATAAACAAGCAAATCAATTTTGGGATAAATCAAGCCAGACATGTCACTTGAAGCAAGGATCACCAAACTACAACTTGACTACTTTGGACACATCATACGAAGAGAGCAATTACTGGACAACAAGGAGAAGAGGAAGACCAGCAGCCCAAAGACCTGATACTATCAAGTTAACAGAGGAGAAGACCCTGGTGGACCTTTCTAGGCTTCCACAAGATCGATATTCCTACAGAACGTTCTTCCATGAATTCGCCATGACTCGAGATCAAGCTGAAGGTCGTTAAATAATGATAATAATACAATGTAATGTTTTCATTAAACCAATACATTATAAATTACAATGATTTATTTTGCTGCTCATATAATGCAGTCCTGTAGAAAAGGCTTCGCATTGCTTTCTAGGTGGGCTTGGCAGATGTCAACCTGAATATACCCCAGTGGCGTAGGAAGGGGGGTGCGGGGGGGGCGGTCCGCCCCGGGCGGCACAATGCGGGGGGCGGCCGGCGCTGCAGGAGAAAGAAAAAAAAAAAAAAAAAAAGACGCCCCTTTAAATCTTCGGGCGGCGCCGTCCGCCGCCACGACCAGGCTCCCCCCGCCCCTGGGCCCCCGCCCCCCGCTCTAATACTCACCTCTCCTGGTTCCTGCGGCGCCGGCAGCTACAGCGTCCTCTGACTCTGCGACGTCTCAGAGCAGAGGGCGCGATGACGTCACTACTGTGCGCGCCGCTCAGCCTCTCTGTCCTGAGCGTCGCAGAGCCGGAGAGACGCTGACTGCACCGGACCTGCGCTAGGAACGGGAGAGGTGAGGATTTTACTTTTTTTTTTTTTTCTTTATGTCTGACTCTGGGGGCAATACTGAAGACAATGGGGCAGAATGCTGGACACAATGGGGCAATACTGGAGACCATGGGGCAGAATGCTGGACACACTGGGGCAATACAGGAGACCATGGGGCAGATTGCTGGACACACTGGGGCAATACAGGAGACCATGGGGCAGATTGCTGGACACACTGGGGCAATACTGGAGACCATGGGGCAGATTGCTGGACACACTGGGGCAATACTGGAGACCATGGGGCAGATTGCTGGACACACTGGGGCAATACTGGAGACCATGGGGCAGATTGCTGGACACAACGGTGCAATACTGGAGACCATGGGGCAGATTGCTGGACACACTGGGGCAATACTGGAGACCATGGGGCAGATTGCTGGACACACTGGGGCAATACTGGAGACCATGGGGCAGATTGCTGGACACACTGGGGCAATACTGGAGACCATGGGGCAGAATGCTGGACACACCGGGGCAATACTGGAGACCATGGGGCAGATTGCTGGACACACTGGGGCAATACTGGAGACCATGGGGCAGAATGCTGGACACACCGGGGCAATACTGGAGACCATGGGGCAGATTGCTGGACACACTGGGGCAATACTGGAGACCATGGGGCAGATTGCTGGACACACTGGGGCAATACTGGAGACCATGGGGCAGAATGCTGGACACACCGGGGCAATACTGGAGACCATGGGGCAGAATGCTGGACACACCGGGGCAATACTGGAGACCATGGGGCAGATTGCTGGACACACTGGGGCAATACTGGAGACCATGGGGCAGAATGCTGGACACACCGGGGCAATACTGGAGACCATGGGGCAGATTGCTGGACACACCGGGGCAATGCTGGACACTGGGGCAGATTGCTGGACACACTGGGGCAATGCTGGACACTGGGGCAGATTGCTGGACACACTGGGAGTAATATGCTGGACACACTGGGGCAGATTGCTGGACAACATGGGGGTAATATGCTGGACACACTGGGGCAGACTGCTGGACACACTGGGGCAATGCTGGACACTGGGGCAGATTGCTGGACACACTGGGGCAATGCTGGACACTGGGGCAGATTGCTGGACACACTGGGAGTAATATGCTGGACACACTGGGGCAGATTGCTGGACAACATGGGGGTAATATGCTGGACACACTGGGGCAGATTGCTGGACACACTGGGGGCAGGACTTGGGGCATGATTGGAGACATGGGGCAGGATTGGATCATGGGGCAGGACGGATACGATGGAGGCTGGTGGGGCAGGATGGGGAGATCATATGGGGTAGAATGGATAGTCATGAGTGCAGGATACGAGAACATATGGCTGGAGCCAGGAATGAGATAAACGGGGCCAGGGTGGGGAATAGTGTTACCATAGGGGCTAATTAAGGGATATTATTACTGCAGTGATGTATTTATTTTATTTTTTGAGTATACTGTTTTAAATGGGGGGGCGGTACTGTTATTGTGCAGAGTGACACTATATCGCCTTTTTGTCTTCATGTGGTGTAATGTAGAAGTTGTGAAAAATTAAGTAATGTGTTCTGCAAGCGGAGCTCGAGATAACTGTGTTATTTCCTGCAGAGACGAGTCCTGGCTGGAAGGAATGATGGCGGTCTGTGCTGGATGAAAGATGAAGGACTTCACCTAGAGACGTCACTGGTGAGTCAGTGTTACCTATACACTGACACTATACACTGTATACTATATACAGCGGTCCTGTGTACAATGTCACCAGTGATCACTGTATTACCTATACATTATATACAGAGTTCCTGTGTATAATACCACCAGTGATCTCTGTATTACCTCTACACAGACACTGCATACTAAGTACAGATCTCCTGTGAATACTGGCACTTATGGTGATAGTATTGTGTATTTTTTTTTATTACTGATCAGTATTGTAGTATTCAGTCACTATGTGGTGGTAATATGTGGTCTGGAAATGGTGTTGTGGTATTTGTCCCTTGTATGTAGTATTATTCGGTCACTATGTGGTCTGGTCATGGTGTGGTGGTATTAAGTCACAGGTTTGGCATGTGGGGGTGACACCATTAGGCCCAGTTTAAGTTCTACAAAACAGGAAAACCATTTTTGGTAACCTTTGTGTGTATTGAGCCGGGGGGGGGGGGGGCGCCAAACTCGGGAACAGCCCCGGGCGGCAAAAGCTCTAGCTACGCCTCTGATATACCCTGCTATAATGTATCCAGTGGGAGGAATTATTCTTCCACAAATCAGTCCTGACAGAAATCCTACACAGATTGCAGCTGAGATTCTAAGGCTGAAATAAGTGTTCAGTTATCAAATATTTCATTCACTGGAGGCAATATCTGTATGAACGGCTTTCCTTCCTTTCCTTCCTAATATGCACTTAGCTTTCTTCAATTGAGCAATGTCGCAGCACTTGTCTTCTACCCAGAGAAGAAAGGTTTTTAATACAGTTTAAAAAGCCATAATTGATTGCAAGTTGATCTACTCACATCTATCACTTGAATAAAGGGAATCAGTCACTAGGTTTTTGCCACCTAATCTGAGAGTAGCGTAATGTAAGGGCAGAGAACCTGATTCCAGTGATGTGTCAGTTACTGGGGTGTTTGCTGTAGGTTGATAAAATCACTGTTTTTATCAACAGGAGATTATCATTAGAGGACTAGTAAAGCTGCTGCTATGTAGTCCACCATAATCATGAGATCTACACGTAAAGTTGCCAATCAGTGGTGGGGACGTTTTACAGAGCCCAGTATTCATAGATCTACAACAGATAAAACAGTGATTTCATCAAAATGATAGCAAGCAGACGAGCAAGTGATGCATTGCTGCAATCACAGGCTCTGCCTCTACATCATGCAGCTCTCATATGGGTTGGAAAAACCTGGTGACAGATTCCCTTTAACCTTTACAGAAAGCTATTGGAGACAAGCTCCAAAAAAAAAAAACACTAAGGCCTGTTTCACACGTCCTGATATTTCTGGTACCGGAAAAACCAGTACCGGAGATATCCGTGTCCGTGTGTGTAATGTTTGTGGCACATGTGTGGCACCGGCGCCTGGGAAGCAGCAGTACTGTTAGCGTTGTTACCCGGCGCCAGGTGCTGAAGACCACTCTCATCATTTTCCCCTGCTCTGCCAGCGATCAGCGCTAGCTGGGGAGTATGATTAATGTAATTTTCAAGTGATATCATTGAGAGAAGGCAGCACTGCAGCTTTGCATTGCTGGAGTCCTGGGATCAAATCCCACCAAGGACAACATCTGCAAGCAGATGACGGCTGATGAGACTACTACTCCCATCAGGTTTGTTGCCGCTAATAACAGCGAGAGTAGCCGGTGGCTTATGGGAGTATTCATCAGCCGACACCTGCGCAATAAATTTAAAAAACGGCGTGGGTTCCCCTGTATTTTTGATAACGAGACAGGCAAAACTGACAGCTGGGGACTTCAACCCTCAGTTGTCAGGGTTAGCAAGGCTGGTTATCAAGACTAGAGGGGTCCCCACGCTATATTTTTTTAATTATAGTGTGTCCGTGGGGCGTGTCCTAGCTGGCCATGTGAGTGGAAGCAGGGAAGAGTGCTCCTGCTGCCATAAGGACAAAAATCCTGCTTTGACCCCGATTTTCGGGTAAACTCACCTAAATCCGGCTGGCTGAAGGTCCGGAGAGTGCAGCGGTGCGGAGCAGCAGGTCCGGAGTCGGCAGCGATGACCAGGAGGCGGCAGAAAGACGCTGGCACCAGCGATGCAGGAGCCAGCCAAGATGGCTCCGATGCTAGGGAGGACGCCGAGAAGGAGAACGCCGCATGTCAGCGGCGCATGGAGGTGGTCGCAAAGCTGCAGCAGTATGCCAGAGTGGAGGCTGCTGAGGAGGCAGAACCAGGATCTGGAGCTGGAGCTGACCAGGAGGAGGAGGAAGCAAGCATGGCTGAGCAGCATGAGGTACAGAGGGGGAAGGAGAGAGGCAGCATGGCTGGGGCTAGTGGGGGACCTGAAGCCATATCACAGGGAGAGGAGCCGACTCTTAGAGATGTTATCACACTGATCTCTTCATGTCAGCAATCCCTGAACTCCTTGGCCCAGCAGATGCAGGAAGTTAAAGGGGACACGGCACAGATTAATGCGGCTCTGCAGAAAATGGACAAACGTATAGGAGTGGTGGAGGAGAGGGTGAGCACGGCAGAAGATCACATAGTTAAGCTACAAAAAGCTGAAAAGAAGTTCGCCCAAGCAATAGCCGAGCTCGCTGCCAAAAATGAGGATCTGGAAAATAGATCCAGAAGAAATAATATACGTATAGTGGGGCTGCCTGAAAAGACTGAGGGGAGAAATCCCACTGAGTTTGTGGAGAACTGGCTGCTGGAGAAGATTGGGAGCACAGTGTTGACAAAAGTCTTTGCTGTTGAACGTGCTCATAGGGTCCCGCCGCAGCCCCCTGCCCCAGGAGCAAATCCCCGTACCATGCTTGCTAAAATACTGAACTACAGGGACAGAGACATTATCCTTAGAAAGGCTAGAGAGATGGAGGATCTGACGGCTGGAGGTCAGAAAATCGCCATTTATCCGGATTATTCCGCTGCGGTTCAGAAACAGCGGATGAAGTTTACTGGAGTCAAGCGGCGACTGAGGGAGCTGGGAGTGCAGTACTCAGTGATGTTTCCCGCCAAGCTGAGACTGGTGGCTTTTAATAAGACCCACTTTTTCTTGACACCGGAGGACGCTACCCAGTGGCTTGATACTCATGAGAAAAAACTTAAGGGAATGGGCGACTGACATTTCGGCGAGATCCAGTTGGGATTTGTTTTCTCTGTCGATGGAGGAGAGTTCTGCGCTCGTTAGCAATGGTTAAAGAGTTGAGCAACTGTTGGGGGTTTTGCTGGGCCATATTGAAGGAATGGCCGGAGGGGACAGTACCAACTACTAAGTACGGGGGAGGAGGGTTATGCTGGGTACTGTGAACTGGTTTGGTAGTTTTTCTATATGTTAATATAAGTTGAAATGTTAAGATACAATAAAGTGAAAGTTGGGGGGGAAATTGTGATTGCTATGGCAGCGGGACGCGAATGGAGAGGGTTAAGTAAGGGAGAGTGTTCGCAGTGGGCAGTGGAGCCCCACTCTTGATGAGAGGAAGAATGCGTTATATTGGGGGGGTTAGGGTGGTAAGTTGGGAGGGGGCATGGGGGGTGGGAGGGTTGGGGCAGCTCATACTTGGGAAATTGGATACTTTAAGAAATGATGAGCCACATGATGGGAGATTGTATTAAAATATTGAGTTGGAATGTGAGAGGTCTGGCGGATAAAACACGGCGAGCGGCAAGTCTGCAGTATGTCCGAGAACAGAAGGTCTCAATGATATGTCTGCTGGAGACACATTTAGTGCAGGAGAGGGTGAACATATTGAATAGGCGCTGGATACAGAGGGCGTATCATTCTACTTTCTCGACGTATTCTAGGGGTGTGTCTGTGTTAATACCTGCGGGGGTGCAGTATGAGGAGGTAATGGTAAAAGAGGATGTCGATGGTCAGTATGTGGTGGTGAAATGTAAAATGAATGGAGTATTGATGTGTATAGTGGCAATGTATATTCCGCCCCCATACTCAAGCAAGAAGATAAGAGAGGTGCTGGAGAGGGTAGAGCGCTGGGGACCGTTACCATTACTAATTATCGGCGACCTTAATAATATATGTGATGACTTTTGGGATAAGAACAAAAACCCCCAAAATAGGACGGCGGGACATACCACTACGTTTGGGACTTATGTCGGGGAAGTGGGCATGGTTGATTTATGGAGAGTTAGGCATATCGGGGAAAGGGCGTATTCATGCTACTCACCAGCTCATGGTACGCTGTCTAGGATTGATCTGGCACTGGGTAACCGATTACTAGATACGATGGTAAGGGACGTGAGATATTTACCTAGGGCTCTCTCAGACCATAGTCCAGTTGAAGTGGAATTTCGATCAGTGGGGACACGGAACGGGAGCAGAAGGGAGTGGAAAATTCACCCTAATTGGCTACACAGTATAGACTTGGAGAAGATTAAGAAGGAATTGGTGGAATTTTTTGAGATAAATGAGGGTAGCGTAGATGTGCTTACTGTGTGGGAAGCCATGAAAGCGTACTTGAGAGGGCTGTTGTTTAGGGATATTAGCAGGTGTAAGCGGAAATCGAGAGAGGCAGAGAGGTTGGCGATAGATGGGCTGAGGGTGGCTGAAGATGAGATGGTAATAATGGGTACTTTGGAGGCTGGGAGGAGGTTAAAGGCAGCTCAAAGCCAGCTAGAGGCAGTCTTGCTGAGTAAGGCTGAAAGTAAGTGGGAATTCATGAATTTGGCCTATTGCCAGGAGGGTGAATCAGTGGGTCATTTGCTGTCGCTGGTGGCATCTGCCCAGAGAAATACTTCCTTTGTTCACTCTTTGGTGACTGGGAGTGGTGTTGCTGTTTCTGAGACTTCAGAGATTTTGGAGACTTTTGCAGATTTTTACTCAGACTTATACTCCTCTCGGGTAGATGGGTCAATGGAGGACACGGTGGCGTTCCTTGAGGAGTTGGAGCTCCCGAGGCTGAGTGACACAGCTAGGGAGGATTTGGAGGCTCCCATTACGGAGGAGGAACTGGGACGGGCATTGCAGTCGATGGCTAATGGGAAGGCGCCTGGCGTAGACGGATTTCCTGCCGAAATTTATAAAAGCTTGGGGGAAGTGTTGATCCCTAAATTGAAGGCGGTCTTGGAAGAGGCTACGAATGGTGGAAGGCTACCGGCATCTATGCGGGAGGCCACAATAGTGGTGATTCCAAAGGAGGGGAAAGACCCGACACAGCCGGATTCATATCGGCCAATTTCTTTGCTTACTATCGACATTAAACTCCTGGCTAAGGTGTTGGCGATGAGGTTGACAAGTGTTATTTCTGGCCTGATACACTCAGACCAGTCTGGCTTTATGCCTGATAGGTCAACTGCGATTAATCTACGAAGGCTGTATATGAACTTGCAACTCAAAGCCGATAACTGTGGCCAGAGAGTTATTGCATCTTTAGACGCTCACAAGGCGTTCGATAGTGTGGAGTGGGGGTATCTCTGGCAGGTGTTGCGAAGAATGGGGTTTGGACCGCAGTTCATATCATGGATTCAATTAATGTACTCGATGCCGATGGCCAGGGTTAGGGTAAACGGGGAGTTGTCACGGACCATACAATTGGCTAGAGGGACGAGACAGGGGTGTCCGCTTTCCCCCCTTTTGTTTGCTCTGGCGGTGGAACCACTGGCCGCTACGCTTCGACAGTCTGATGAGATGACGGGGTTTAAATATGGGGTGATTGAAGAAAGGGTGGCGTTGTATGCGGATGATATTTTGTTGTTTCTGGCTGACCCGGTTGCATCCTTGGAGGGAGCCATTGGGATTATTGAACGATTCGGATCAGTGTCGGGACTTAGGATAAATTGGAGTAAGTCTATCTTGTTTAAGGTGGACGATGTGGATGGGGAGCCATTGGAGGACGGGCGACTGGAGGTGACGAGTAAATTTAAGTACTTGGGAATATGGGTATCTATGCCGGTCACTGACTATATACATGAGAATCTGACTCCAATCTTTGGTGCCCTCAAGGCAAAAGCGGATGCATGGCTTAAGCTACATTTGTCTGTGGTAGGCAGGGTGAATCTTATCAAAATGATTCTGATGCCGAAAATACTGTATATTCTTCACAATGCACCGGTTTGGATACCACGTGGGAAATTTAGACAGATCAACTCTCTGTTTAGGAATCTGATTTGGGGGAGGCAGCATCCGCGTATCAAACTGGAGACACTTCAGCGACCCAAGGATGATGGGGGTCTGGCATTGCCTAACCCTGAGTTGTACTTTCTTGCAGCCCAGAGTCAGCATTTAAGGGGCTGGGCGCATGAGGGGTCATCTGGGGCAGTACAGCGGTTGATGGAGGTGGTGACAAAAAGAAGGCCAGTGGTGCAATGTTTGGAGGATGGATCCTTGGAGAGTTTGGGGAAGCTATATCCGACTTTGCTGTTGATACGCAAGCTGTGGAGTAGATTGAGGCACATACGTGGGATCACGGACTTGACTAGATACTCGCCGCTATGGAATAATAACAATCTGAAAGAATTTGAGGCATTGGGGGTACTGATAGAGTGGTTGGGCAAAGGGATTCAGCATGTGTATCAAATAATTGAACAAGGTGAACTGAAATCATTTTCCCAATTGCAGGCGGAATTTGGTCTTGGGTCTGCAGGGGAGTATCAATATTTGCGGATGAGGCATGCCTTTGGAGCTCAGAGTAGGAACGGAGGTATTAGGATTCAAAGGGATATAGTACTGGAGTATGTGTGTAATGATGGGACGACTGGAGGAGTCATATCCACTCTGTACAGGGATCTGTTGCACACTTTTCTATTGGGGTTTCCAATAATGGCAAGAGCTAAATGGGAAAGGGATTTGGGCCCAATAGATAACGAGACTTGGGAGTCGGTGTTAGAATGGGTCCCAAGACTGTCGCTGAGTGAACCGTATAGACTGTCACAGCTCTATGTGATACACAGAGTTTATAGGTCTCCGATGGTGCTATATAAGGCAGGATTGCGTAATGACTCTGAGTGCCCGAGGTGTAAGTCTACGGATGCAGACATTTTCCATATGATGTGGACATGTCCGAGGTTGGCTGCCTTCTGGGTGGTAGTTTTGAGTCGTATGGAAGGTGCGTATGGATGCACGGTGCCAAGGGACCCAGTTGTCTGTTTGTTGGGATGCGTGGATGAGATTGGAGTGGATAAACACCTAAAGATAGCTATAGCCAGATTGTTGTATATGGCTAGGAAGGTGATAGCTAGAAACTGGATTAGGGAAGAGCCGCCGTCAAGAGGAGAGTTCCTCCAGTATGTGAAACAGGGCCTGACACTGGAAAAAGGGATTTATAAGAAGAAAGGGAAAACTGAAACGTTCAATAAAATGTGGTCTCCGTGGATTGCTATGGGATAGTAATGTGAAGTGTGGCTTATACGAATGGTTGAGGGATTAGATACTCTATTGTTTTAATGATGGTAGTAATTAACAAGATGAGCTGCTTTGTGGGGTGGGGGTGGGGGGCTTTGGGATCGAAGGGGGCTGTTTGAAGGGGGAGGGGGGGAAATACTCTATATTGAAAATGTAAATGTAACATGTTAATTGCCATGTTATTCTTAATAAAAATTTATTTGAATAAAAAAAAATTATAGTGTGTCCGTAAAGTCATGGTGCACTTTTGATCAGTCACAGGATCTATTTATAGTTTACATTTTGGCGCCCTTTCTCTGGCCCAATCATATCAGACCTGTTCATGAGGAGAGGTAACAAGAACCAATCAAACAACACAAACTCAATTAAGCTGTTGCTGAGCCCCCAGTCAGATTAACCCCTGATAAACTGAACTCTGATTAATACACTGCCAGGTCTGTGACATCATGCAACCACAAGCTTATGCCAGCTGTGTGGTTTTCCATGCCAGTCGAGATGTGAATGGTACAGAGGAAAGTTTAGTGTATTCTGTGGCTCGCTAACCATGACCAAAGTGCTACGTGAATATCGATGATCCAAGATTTTTGCAGAAGATTGTGTTTAGCGATGAGGCGACCTTCCATATCTGTGGACATGTTCATTGCCATAAGGTCCGAATATGGGCTGCTGAACATCCTCATGCCTACGTTGAGTACGAACGTAACACCCCTAAAGTGAACGTGTGGTGGGGCCTGATGCATGATAAGGTGATTGGCCCATACACATACGTTTTTGACATGTTGGAATTGTATGCAGTGCCACAATTTCCAGAAGGTATCATCTTTCAACAGGACGGCGCTCCTCCACACTACGCCACCATTGTTCATGAGTTTGTTGATAGAACATTCCCCTGGTGGTGGATAGGC
The DNA here is from genome assembly GCF_032444005.1 of Ranitomeya imitator. Taxonomy (NCBI): domain Eukaryota; kingdom Metazoa; phylum Chordata; class Amphibia; order Anura; family Dendrobatidae; genus Ranitomeya; species Ranitomeya imitator. The sequence goes on along the minus strand of NC_091286.1, from coordinate 463,562,459 downwards.
CGGGGTTCTGTCAAGCCATGGCCACCACGATGTGTACATTGAACGTATCAACAACATTAATCACTTAAAACAGAGAATCACAGACGTTATTCACTCTGTTACACCAGACATCCTTACCCTTGTGTGGTAAGAACTTCACTATCGTTTGGATGTGTGTAGGGCAATAAATGGAGCCCACATCGAACTGCACTGAATAGGTAAGAAACTGGAAGTGCTATTCTTTACTTTGGAGCAGATTTCATATCTCTATCGTTTTTTGTTGCTTTCCAGTGACTGGTCAAAAGTGCACCATGACTTTTCGGACACACTGTATTTCAATAAATAATTTTGAAAAACAGAGTGGTGCCTCCTCAATTTTTTTTTGACAAATCAGCTTTGCTATAGCAGACAGCTGGGGGCTGGTATTTTCAGGCTAGTAAGGGGCCTTGGATATTGGACTTCTCCTCCCCCCCAGCCTAAAAATAGTAGCCCGCAGCCACCAAGAAAAGGCACATCTATTAGATGAGCCAATTCTGGCGCTTTACCCAGCTCTTCCCAGATGCCTTGTAGGTGTGACAAGTGGGGTTCAAATTTGTGGGGATTGCAAATGATTCTCTTTGAAGTTAAACATTGTTTAAAAACAGGGAGTGATGTTTTACCTCATAAAAATATCACTTGTGATCCCCTGCTGTAATGTCTGTATACTAAAAGCTTCTTCCCAACCCCTGCTCAGGAGCTGTGGTATGATCAGACCATGTCCCTGTATGATCAGACACAGCCATTACACAGTACACAGCAGGGGCACATTTATGACATTACCTCAGCACAGGAACATTTTATTTAATCCCTTCCCGACATGCGCCGTACATATACTGCTCTGCATTCCCGCAAACAGCAGTATATGTATGGCGGCACGATCGCGCAGGCCTACGCTCATTAGTGACAGGGGCATAGAGGAGCATCACACAGGGAATCAGTTCCCTGCGCGCTTCCATCAGGACAACGCGATGCGGTCTCATTGTCCTGATGGTCTCCATGGAGACCCCCGGCCACAAGATGGCCCGGGGTCCTTCAGGGAAGGTGGCATGTGAACACCTGCTGAGAACAAGCGCTGACATGCCTCTTTCTGTGCCTGTCAGATCCTGATTTGATACTCTGCAGTGCAAAGTATCAGATCAGCGATCTGACACTATACGGTGATGTCCCAGGTACAATATAAAAAGTAAAAAAATATTAAAAACTAAAAAAAAAATTCAAAATCCCCAAATAATGAAAAAAATATATATTTTATCTATTTATGTAAATAAAATAAACAAAGTACACATATTTGGTCCGTAACGGCCCGCTCTATAAAACTGTCCCACTAGTTAACCACTTCAGTGAACAACATAAAAATACATAAAAAAAAAAGCCAAAAAACAATACTTTATCATCATACTGCCGAACAAAACGTGCAATAAAATGCGATAAAAAAGATGAATGTAAATTATAAATGGTACTGTTGAAAGTGTCATCTTGTCCAGCAAAAAACAAGCCGCAATAACGCTCCATGTGTAGAAAAATAAAAAAGTTATAGCTCTCAGAATAAAGCGATGCAAAAATAATTATTTTTTTCTATAAAATAGTTTTTATTGTGTAAAGGTGCCAAAACATAGAAAAAGATAAATCGGGTATCACTGTAATCGTACTGACCCAAAGAACAAAGCTGCCTTACCAACTTTACGAGACGCAGAACAGTATAAAAAAAAAACGCAATTCCTGAATTGCTGGTTTTGTTCATTCTGTCTCCCAAAAAAATCGGAATAGAAAGCGATCAAAAAATGTCATGTGCCCGCAAATGGTACCAATAAAAACGTCAGTTCGTCCGTCAAAAAACAAGACTTCACATGACTCTGTTGGCCGAAATATGGAAAAATTATAGCAATAAAATGTGTGCCCCAGTGTGCCTAAATCACATTTAACACACACGTTTGGCATTTCTGTAGTGATGAAAGCCCGCCTAATTTACAGGTGCGTGTCTCCAGAAGCATAAGTTGGTCACTACAATTTTCACTCGGCAGAATCCACTGCTACTTGTTTCTAGAAACAAATCAAAATCATCACTACATCTGTAGATAAATTCCAAAAGGGGTATAATTTCCAAAATGGGGTCACTTGAGGGGGCATTCTGCTTTTCTATCACTTAGGGGCTCTGTATATGGAATCCACAAACTAGTCTAGGAAAATCTGGGTTCCAGGAGGCAAATAGCGCTCCGTCCCTCCCGAGTCTCTCCGTACAGCTAAGTAGTACTGTACTGCCACATATGGGATATTGCCACGTTTAGTAGAAATCGTGGGACAAATTTTGGTACCATTTTTACCCATTTCCCAGTATGAAAGTTTTTATTTTATCTTCACTGCCCAATGGTATAAAAGTCTGTGACACACCTGTGGTGTCAATATAACCACTGCACCCCTAGATAAATTCATTGAGAGGTTTAGTTTGCAAAATGGGGTCACTTATGGGGGGGTTCTGCTGTTTTCGCACCTCAGGGGCTCTGCCAATGTAACATGGCACCTTCAAACAAGCGCATCAAGATCTGCACTGTAAGGGCAGTCCCATACGTCCAGATAATTCCGGTACCGGAAAAATCGGTACCGGAATTATCCGTGTCCATGTGCCCGTGCGTTTCTGTGGCACACGTGCGGCACACGTGTGTCGCCCGTGTGCCCACTGGGAACCACACGCACCGTGCTGGAGACAGCGCTAAAGTTTAGCGCTGTCCCCTGCATCTGGTGCTGAAGCCGCGATTCATATCTTCTCTGCAGCAGCGTTCGCTGTAAAGAAGATATGAATAATCCTTTTTTTTTTTTTGTTTCTCGTGTTTAAAATAAAGGTCCATTTCCCCAACCCCCTCCCACCCCCTGTGCGCCCGCCCGCTGTTCTTAAAATACTCACCCGGCTCCCTCGCTGGCTGGTGCTGCTTCCTGTCCTGGCCGCACCTTCTACTGTATGAGCGGTCACGTGGGGCGACCGATTACAGTCATGAATATGCGGCTCCACCTCCCATAGGGGTGGAGCCGCATATTCATCACTGTAAATGAGCGGCCCCACGTGACCGCTCATGCAGTAGAAGGGGACATGGACCATTATTTTAAACACGAGAAACAAAAAAAAAATAAAAAAAAGGATTATTCATATCTTCTTTCCAGCAAACGCTGCTGCAGAGAAGATATCAATGGCGGCTTCAGCACCAGTGGGGGGGACAGCGCTTACTGTAGCGCTGTCTCCTGCACGGCACTCGGACTGCACACGGACAACGTCCGTGTGCGGTACGTGTTTTACACGGACCCATTGACTTTAATGGGTCCGTGTAATCTGTGCGCTCCCACGAACACCGACATGTCTCCGTGTTTGGCACACGGAGACACGGTCCGCAAAAAATCAATGACATCTGCACAGATGCATTGATTTGAATGTGTCTACGTGTGTCAGTGGCTCCGGTACGTGAGGAAACTGTCACCTCACGTACCAGAGCCACTGACGTGTGAAACCGGCCTAATATGGTGTTTCTTCCCTTCTGAGCTCTGTAGTAGTTTTTGACAACACATGGGGCATTGGTAAACTCAGGAGAAGTTGCACAACACATTTTGAGGTCCATTTTCTCCTTCTACCTTATGAAAATACAAAATTTGGAGCTAAAAAAGATTTTTGAGGGAAAAATGTGATTTTTTTTTATTTTCACGGCTCTACGTTATAATCTTCTGTGAGGCACCTGTGGGTTCAAGGTGCTCAATACACATCCAGAGAAGTTCCCTAAGGGGCCCGGTTTCCAAAATGGTGTCACTTGTTGGGGGTTTCCACTGGTTAGGCACATCAGGGGCTCTTCAAACGCAACATGGCAAACGATAATTATTCCAGCAAATTTCACATTCAAAAAGTCAAATTAAGCGCCTTCCCTTCCGAGGCCTGCCATGTGCCCAAACAGTAGATTTCCCCCACATGTGGGGTGTCGGCATGCTCAGGAGAAATTGCACAACAAATTATATGGTCCATTTTTTTCTGTTACCCTTGCAAAACTAAATTAAATTAGGTCTAAAGGAAAATTTTTGTGAAAGAAAAGTACCGTATATACTCAAGTATAAGCCGAGGTTTTCAGTCCATTTTTTTGGGCTGAAAGTCCCCCTCTCGGCTTATACTCGAGTCATACCCAGGGGTCGGCAGGGTAGAGGGAGCAGGGGCTGTCTAATTATACTCACCTACTCCTGGTGCGGTCCCTGCACGTCTTTTCCCCGGCGCTGACAGCTTCTTCCTGTACTGAGCGGTCACATGGTACCGCTCATTACAGTAATGAGGTGGGAGGTGGAGCCGCATATTCATTACTGTAATGAGCGGTAACGGTGACCGCTCAGTACAGGAAGAAGCTGCCGGAGCCAGAGAACAGACGTGCAGGGACTGCACCAGGAGCAGGTGAGTATAACGGGGAGGGGAGCACTGCGCTGCGCGATATTCACCTGCTCCCCGTTCCGGGCGCCACTCCGTCTTCAGGAGTGACGCTCAGGTCAGAGGGCGCGGTGACATGGTTAGTGCGCGCCCTTTGCCTGAACGTCAGTGCAGGAGACGCTGAAGATGGAGCGGCGCCGGAACGAGGAGCAGGTGAATATTGAAAGGGGCCTGAGCAACGGAGAGGTGAGTATGTGATTTTTTTTATTTTTTTATCGCAGCAACAGCAAATGGGGCAAGTGTCTAAGGGGCCATAACGTTTGTGCAGAACTATATGGGGCCATAACATTTGTGCAGCACTGTATGGGGCAAGTATCTGTATGGGGCCATAACGTTTATGCAGCACTATATGGGGCAAGTGTCTGTATGGGGCCATAACGTTTGTGCAGCACTATATGGGGCGAACATCTTATGGGGCCATAATTAACATTTGTGCAGCACTATATGGGGCAAATGTGTCTATGGAGCATCTTATGGGGCCCTTATTAACCTTTATGCAGGATTATATGGGGCATATTTTAATATGGAGCATCTTATGGGGCCCATCATAAACTTTAAGGAGCATTATATTGGGGTCCTGATTCAATATGGATATTCAAAAACACTTAACCTACTGATGTCTCAATTTCACTTTTATTGGTATCTATTTTTACTTTTGACATTTACTGGTAGCTGCTGCATTTCCCACCCTAAGCTTATACTCGAGTCATTAAGTTTTCCCAGTTTTTTGAGGCAAAATTAGGGGGGTCGGCTTATACTGAGGTCGGCTTATACTTGAGTATATACGGTAAATTCTCCACCTGGCTTCTTCACTTTCTCTCTGCTGACATTCCCACCATCATCATGGGTGACTTCAACATCCCCATTGATACCCTTCAGTCAACATCCTCCAAACTTCTGTCCCTTACCTCATCCTTTGGACTTACTCAGTGGTCCTCCACAGCCACCCACACGGACGGGCATACACCCGTCTCTGCTCTCTATCTAACTTCACCACCTCCCCTCTCCCTCTATCCGACCACCATCTGCTCACCTTCTCATCCCTGTCCTCCTCACCAGTCATCCATGTCCAGCAACATGCGCACCCACGCAGAAACCTTGCACACCTAGACACCCACACACTCTCTGACTCCATCCTACCACTGGCATCCATATCCTCACTCCACGACACAGACACTGCCACTGCTTTCTACAATGCCACTCTCGCATCAGCTACTGACACGGTTGCCCCTCTCGTCCATGGCAGAGTGCGACGTATCAATAGACAACCTTGGCACAATAACACCACCAAAAAGCTCCGGCAAGTGTCCAGGGTTGTGGAGCGGCGTTGGAAGAAAACACACTCGCAAGATGACTTCACTGTATTCAAACAAGCAACACTCGCTCTTAAATCTGCACTCACTTCTGCTAACCAGGCCTACTTCACAACCCTCGTATCTTCCTTATCCTACAACCCCAAACAGTTATTCAAAACCTTTAACTCCCTCCTACGCCCCCCACTGACCCCTCCAACCTCCCTCATCTCTGCTGATGACTTTGCCACACACTTTAAAAATAAGATCGACCAGACAAGGCAAGTCTTTATTGTTCAACCACCACAACCCCTTTGTATACCAGACCAATGCCCAAACCCCATAACCTCCCTATCCAACATCACTGAAGGGGTGCTTAATTGTCTCCTCTCCAAATCGCACCTCAAAATCTGTGCGCTCGACACCATCCCATCCCACCTCCTCCCCAACCTCACCACCACACTTATCCCATCCCTAACCCACCTCTTCAACCTATCACTAACTTCTGGCACCTTCCCCTCTGCGTTCAAACATCCCACAATCACGCCTATCCTTAAAAAGCCAACCCTCGATCCAACTGCTATGTCCAGCTATCGCCCAATATCGCTGCTCCCATTCGCTTCCCAACTCCTGGAGCAGCACGTCCATGCTGAACTCTCATCCCACCTCTCATCTAACTTGCTGTTCGACAATCTACAATCTGGTTTCCACCCCCATCACTCAACTGAGACTGCCCTGACCAAAATCACTAACGACCTACTTACCGCCAAAGCTACTGGACAATACTCTGCACTCCTCCTTCTAGACCTGTCCTCTGCTTTCGACACAGTTGACCACTGCCTCCTACTACACATCCTCTCCTCCTTTGGCATCAAAGACCTCACCCTATCCTGGATCGCCTCGTACCTTTCCAACCGCACATTCAGCGTCTCCCACTCCCATACTACCTCCTCATCCCACCCTCTCTCTGTTGGAGTCCCCCAAGGCTCTGTTCTAGGACCCCTACTGTTCTCAATCTATACACTTGGCTTGGGACAACTCATAAAGTCCCATGGATTCCACTACCACCTCTATGCTGATGACACTCAGATCTACCTCTCTGGCCCAGACGTCACCGCTCTGCTGTCCAGAATCCCAGAGTGCCTATCAGCCATATCCTCCTTCTTCTCCTCTCGCTTCCTCAAACTCAATGTGGACAAATCTGAACTCATCATCTTTCCTCCATCCCACAAATCTTCCTTACCTGACCTCTGTATCGCAGTCAATGACATCATGCTTTCCCCCGTACCCGAAGTCCGCTGCCTCGGAGTAACCTTCGACTCTGCCCTGTCCTTCAAACTACACATCCATGCTCTTTCCACCTCCTGTCGCCTCCAGCTCAAAACCATCTCCAGGATCCATCCTTTCCTCAACCCCCAATCTGCTAAAATGCTTGTGCACGCCCTCATCATCTCCCACCTTGACTAATGCAACATCCTTTTCTGTGGCCTCCCTGCTAACACCCTTGCACCTCTCCAGTCCATCCTTAACTCTGCTGCCCGACTAATCCATCTCTCTCCTCGCTACTCTTCCGCTTCCCCCTCTGCAAATCTCTTCACTGGCTCCCATTCCCTCAGCGTATCCAGTTCAAATTACTAATACTGACCTACAAAGCAATCCATAACCTGTCTCCTCCATATATCTCTGAACTAATCTCCCGATATCTTCCCTCATGCAATCTCCGGTCCTCCCAAGACCTCCTTCTCTCCTCCACACTTATTCGCTCCTCATCCAATCGCCTCCAAGACTTCTCCCGAATATCCCCCATCCTCTGGAACTCTCTGCCCCAACACATCCAACTATCAACCACAGTCGGATCCTTCAGACGGAACCTGAAAACTCATCTCTTCAGGAAAGCCTACAGCCTGCACTGACACCGCTGCCGCCTCATCACTACCGAAGCTACCGCCTCACCAACACCGGAGCTCCTGCAACCCTCAACCTACTGTCTCCTTCCCCATAATCCTGTAGAATGTAAGCCCACAAGGGCAGGGTCCTCGCCCTTCTGTATCAGTCCGTCATTGTTAGTTTGTTTACTGTATGTGATATCTGTAACTTGTATGTAACCCCTTCTCATGTACAGCACCATGGAATCAATGGTGCTACATAAATAAATAATAATAATAAAATATTAATAAATGATTACTTTTTCCTTCCACATTCTAAAAATTCCTGTGAAGCTCCTCAAGGGTTAATAAACTTCGTGAATGTGGCTTTGCGCACCTTGAGGAGTGCAGTTTCTAGAACGGTGTCACTTTTGGGTATTTTCTGTCATATAGGCCCCTCCCTCAAAGTCAGTCGAAATGTGAGGTGGTTTTGCAAATTTTGTTGGAAAAATGAGAAATCACTGGTCAACTTTTAACCTTTATAACTTCCTGACAAAAAAAATTATGTTTCAAAAATAGTGCTGATGTAATGTAGACATGTGGGGGGAAATGTTATTTATTAACTATCTTATCGATATAAATCTCGGATTTCAGGGTATAAAAATTAAAAGTTTGAAAATTGCGAAATTTTCAACATTTTTGTCAAATTCTTTTCACAAACAAACGCAAGTTATATCACATAATTTTTACCATTATCATACAGTACAATATGTCACGAGAAAACAGTCTCAAAATCAGTGGGATAAATTAAAGCATTCCAGAGTTATGATCTCATAAATTGACACTGGTCAGAATTGTAAAAATTGACCTGGGCAGGAAGGTGAAAACAGGCTTCGGGTGAAGGGGTTAAATACATCCAATTGTGGAAATTATTATTATTCCAAGATCTGTTGATTAAAATCAACTTTTGTTCATGGGAAAACCCTTCAGTCATGAACAGTACAAGGATGCCATGATGTTCCCAGACTCATAAACTTGCATGCTAATTTTTTATCCATGACTTGCACACGGCACAAGGCCACGCTCACATGTGGTGGTATTGGCATGGCAGAGATCGGCACTTGTACAAGAACCATAACGAGGGCATAAATAACCACCTACAATAAGTCAGCATTTGAAGACTGCAGCAATTATAAGAAAAAATCCAGAAAAATTAATAGATTCACTGTGCGGTGATAGACCATGTTTGCTCATCCTCACTTCCAGTGCAGACTTGGCTCCTAACTTTTGGACCTGCCTTCTTCACGTGCCTAAGATTGGTTGGAATATGCATTTACAGTAATTATCCCATTAAAAAAGTCTGGTAAGAATTGCCATTACTAGAGCACACTAGGCAAAGTGCGGCCCACAGGCACAACGGCCCTCTGGCTGCTCCAGTCCAGCTCATCGATCGAGACAGCTGAGGGGCTGTAAACAGTGGCCCAAAAGCAACACCAAGCCCTCCCTCACCCGACCGCACGCTGTCACCGCTGCCTCTGCTGTCTGCATCTGCGGTGAATGCATTGGTAGAGGAGGGGCTGTTGCTCCTTCTTCCACCAATCAGCATGTGAATCAGCTGAAGAGATGATGGAATTTCTCCGGAGAGTCAGTGCATCGGAGACAGGAGCAGAGCGCCGGGGGAACAAGAGCAAGGTGAGTATGTACTGTTTTTTTCATCTGTATGAATATTTGGCTGAACATTGGGAGGTTATGGGGGTCTCCTGTTGGACATGAGGAAGCTATGGGGGCTCCTGCTGGACATGGGGAGGCTTTTGATGGCTCCTGCTGGACATGAGGATGCTCCTGCTGGACATGGAGAAGCTATGGGGGGGTTCCTGCTGGACATGAGGATGCTCCTGCTGGACATGGGGAGTTTATTGGTGGTGGCTACTGCTGGACATGGAAAGGCTATGGGGGATTCCTGTCAGTCATGGGGAGGCTACCGGGGCACCGCCTGCTAGAAATGGGGAGGCTGTGGGGGAACTTCTGCTGGAAATGGGGAGGCTATGGGGGGTTCCTGCTGAACATGGGGAGACTGAGTGGAGGATCTTACAGTATATAGGGGTATGTCAGCATACTTAGTTATGCTCAATATTAATACAATGAATATTAATATAAAATAATTATAATTAAAGGGAACCTGTCACCCCCAAAATCGAGGGTGAGCTAAGCCCACCGGCATCAGGGGCTTATCTACAGCATTCTGGAATGCTGTGGATAAGTCCTCGATGTATCCTAAAAGATGAGAAAAAGAGATTAGATTATACTCACCTGGGTGGGCGGGCGGTCCGATCTGATGGGCGTCGCGGTCCGGTCCGGGGCCTCCCATCTTCATAGGATGACGTCCTCTTCTGGTCTTCATGCTGCGGCTCCGGCGTACTTTGTCTGCCCTGTGGAGGGCAGAGCAAAGTACTGCAGTGCGCAGGCGCCGGGAAAGGTCAGAGAGGCCCGGTGCCTGCGCACTGCAGTACTTTGCTCTGCCCTCAACAGGGCAGACAAAGTACACCTGCGCCGGAGCCGCAGTGTGTATGTCAGAAGAGGGTATCATCTGATGAAGATGGGAGGCGCCGGACCGGACCGCGACACCCATCGGACCGGACCGGGACCGCCCTTGGGTGAGTATAATCTAACCTCTTTTTCTTATATTTTAGGATACATCGGGGGCTTATCTACAGCATTCCAGAATGCTGTATATAAGCCCCTGATGCTGGTGGGCTTAGCTCACCCTCGATTTTGGGGGTGAAAGGTTCCCTTTAATGTCAATATTAATATTGAGAAGAATTAATTTCAGCCTATTGGTTCGGCTCTCCACAACAGTCACGTTTCCTCATGTCGCCACTCCGAAAAATGAATTGCCCATCCCTATACTAGAGCATTTGTAATTAAAAATATTTTTAAAAAACTGGAACCATTTCTGGAGATTGGGGGTCTCTTGTAGTTGTTTCCTCTGGAGTGAGCTTTCTTCAATATATTGTACAAGAAAACAGCCAGTGAATGAGCACAGAACAGCAATCAATAAGGCAGGTCAGCGCTGCCGATAAAGAATCTGGAGAAAGAAAGTCTGTACCTACTTCAGAATATTTAGCTTAACAGACAAGAAAACCTTCTCTCCTATTTTAGGAGAGAAACAAGTACAACGTGGGCAGCACAAAGGCTCAGTGGCTAAAACTGTTGATTTGTAGAGCTGGGATCCATGCTGCTGAATATTATGGCACTATATAAGTAACATGATTAATAATAATAATAATAAACTTAAAGGGAATCTGTTACCCCCAAAAATCGTATATGAGCTAAGGCCACCGGCATCAGGGGCTTATAACCCCCGATGTGACCTGAAAGGTAAGAAAAACTGGTTATATTATACTCATCCACTGGCGGTCACGTCGCGGTCCGGGTCCGGCGTCTCCTATCTTTATCAGATGACGTCCTCTTCTTGTCTTCCTGAAGCCCTGGATGAGTATAATCTAACCTCTTTTTCTCATCTTTCAGGTTACATCGGGGGCTTATCTACAGCATTACAGAATGCTGTAGATAAGCCTCTGATGCCGATGGGCTTAGCTCATATATGATTTTTGGGGTGACAGATTCCCTGTTATCCGAAAAGAGATGCTACAATACAATATAGGTAAGATATATATTTATCACAATACATCAAGCCAGCAGGGAGTTAAAGGGAACCTGTCACCAGGATTGTGCACAGTAACCTACAGACAGTGTCAGGTTGGTGCCGTTATACTGATGTACAATGTACAAAACGGACAGAGACATACCCCAAGCGACTTGCAGCTGTAATCACAGCAAAAGGTGATGCAACAAAGCATTAAGTTAAAGGGGCCGAATAATATTGCACACCCTACTTTTCAGTTTTTGAATTTCCACAAAAATTTAAAATAACCAATAAATTTTGTTCAACTTCACAATTGTGTTCCACTTGTTGTTGATTTTTCACCAAAAATGTACTTTTGGTATCTTTATGTTTGAAGCATGATATGTGGGAAAGGGTTGAAAAGTTCCAGGGAGCCGAATACGTACATACAGCCACACCCTTAGGTCCCGAGTACCGGCAGCAGTGCTGGGAATTGGTGCGAGAGACTCGTGCGAGTTTCTTGCATTGCACTCACAAGTGTGACCCTGGCCTTAATGGGCATTTACACTGCAAGATGTTTTATGATTATCTTGCCATGTAAACACGCGGCAGATCCCCCAGTAAGTTATAAAAACAATCGTTCATTGGGGGAAATGATCTTTTATGCAGCATAACTCATCACTATACTCGGCAGCACATTATCCTGTGTAAACAGGACTCCCACTGCCGAGAACAATGGCAGCCTGTGTGCACTGAACGATCTAGTGTAGATTACTCAGTGCGCATCACTGATACATTGCAGACTCTGGTGCAGAGAATGTGGCACCTCCGACTCCAGTCTTGATGAATCTATATCGAGAACTCACTGGCCGCAGCAGTCACCTGCTATCCAAGCTAGAGGAGAGTGCTAGGAAACTTTCTTTTGGCTTGGAGGGCACATGATGGGGTCCGGTAGATGGAAACTTTTTTTTGTTTTTTTTTAACTCTATTTTAACATCACATGGGCCCATTTTTAAAATACCGGTAATATAAAAAGTATAGGAAAGCCTTTAAAAAAAAAAAAAAAAACAACAACATTACAGCTCAGGGCTCATTCATTGTTATCCTATGAGCTATTTCCGGGATTATCAATTCTAGTCTTCGGGTGGTGCTAAAAAAAAAGGACAGAGGCTAGTCAGTATTTGATTCTCATCACGGATCAAACTCGCCAATACAAGTCTATTGATACTTAGAAAAAAAATCTACCAGCACTCGGATGCCATCATAGTTGCATGCTAGCTCTGTGTGATATTCACGTTTGTTTGATTAGAGAAGCTTCAAAAATATTCTTTAAAGGAAGTAAATAAATAAATAAAAAAGTGGAGAAATTCTGATGGTAAAAAAAACAGACTATGTCCAAACATTGAGGAAAATCTGATCCTAAGCACTAATAAAAACTATTTATTTTTTGTGCCTACATTGTTCTTTTTAGGAAACTCTTTAACCCCTTCACCCCAAAGCCTGTTTTCACCTAAGTGACAGGGCCAATTTTTACAATTCTGACCACTGTCACTTTATGAGGTCATAACTCTGAAACGCTTCAACGGATCCTGGTGATTCTGACACTGTTTTCTCGTGACATATTGTACTTCATGATAGTGGTAAAACTTCTTCGATATGACTTGCATTTATTTGTGATAAAAACAAAAATTTGTCGGAAATTATGAAAATTTAGCAATTTTCAAACTCTTAGTTTTTATGCCCTTAAATTAGAGAGTTATATCACATAATATAGTTAATAAACAACATTTCCCACACGTCTGCTTTACATCAGCACAATTTTGGAAACATAATTTTTTTTTGTTAGGACGTTATAAGGGTTAAAAGTTGACCAGCGATTTCTCATTTTTGCAACAAAATTTGCAAAACCATTTTTTTACGGACCACCTCACACTTGAAGTGACTTTGAGGGGTCTATATGACAGAAAATGCCCAAAAGTGACACCATTCTAAAAACTGCACCCCTCAAGGTACTCAAAACCACATTCAAAAAGTTTATTAACCCTTCAGGTGCTTCACAGGAATTTTTTGAATGTTTAAAAAAATTGAACATTTAACTTTTTTTTCACAAAATTTTTACTTCAGGTCCAATATGTTTCATTTTACCAAGGGTAACAGGAGAAATTGGACCACAAAAGTCGTTGTACAATTTGTCCTGAGTACGCCGATACCCCATATGTGGGGGTAAACCACTGTTTGGGCACATGGCAGAGCTCGGAAGGGAAGGAGCGCCATTTGACTTTTCAATGCAAGATTTGCTGGAATTGAGATCGGAGCTCATGTCACGATTGGAGAGCCCCTGATGTGCCTAAACAGTGGAAACCCCCACAAGTGACACCATTTTGGAAAGTAGACCCCCTAATGAACTAATCTAGATGTGTGGTGAGCACTTTGAACCTCCAAGTGCTTCACAGAAGTTTATAATGTAGAGCCGTAAAAAAAAATTTTTTATTAATTTTCACAAAAAATGATCTTTTTGCCCCAAATTTTTTATTTTCCCAAGGGTAAAAGGATAAATTAGACCCCAAACGTTGTTGTGCAATTTGTCCTGAGTACGTCGATACTTCATATATGGGGATAAACCACTGTTTGAGCGCATGGCAGAGCTCGGAAGGGAAGGAGTGCCATTTGACTTTTCAATGCAAAATTGGCTGGAATTGAGATCGGACGCCATGTCGCATTTGGAGAGCCCCTGACGTGCCTTATCAGTGGAAACCCCGCACAAGTGACCCCATTTTGGAAAGAAGACCCCCTAAGGAACTTATCTAGATGTGTGGTGAGCACTTTTAACCCCCAATTGTTTCACTAAAGTTTAGAATGTAGCATTGTGAAAATTAAAAAATCATTTTTTCTTTCCACAAAATGATGTTTTAGCCCGCAATTTTTTTTTTCCCAAGGATAACAGGAGAAATTGGACCACAAATGTTATTGTCCAATTTGTCCTGAGTACGCTGATACCCCACATGTGGGGGGGAACCACCGTTTGAGTGCATGGCAGAGCTCGGAAGGGAAGGAGCACCGTTTGAAATGCAGACTTAGATGGAATGGACTGCAGGTGTCATGTTGCATTTGCAGAGCCCCTGATGTACCTAAACAGTAGAAACCCCCCACAAGTGACCCCATATTGGAAACTAGACCCCCCAAGGAACTTATCTAGATGTGTTGTGAGAGCTTTGAACCAACAAGTGTTTCACTACAGTTTATAACGCAGAGCCGTGAAAATAAAAAATATTTTTTTTTCCACGAAAATGATATTTTATCCCCTATGTTTTTATTTTCCCAAGGGTAACAGGACAAATTGGACCCCAAAAGTTGTTGTCCAACTTGTCCTGAGAACGCTGATACCCCATATGTTGGGGGGAACCACTGTTTGGGTGCACGGCAGAGCTCGGAAGGGAAGGAGCGCCATTTGAAATGCAGACTTAGATGGATTGGTCTGCAGGCGTCATGTTGCATTTGCAGAGCCCCTGATGTACCTAAACAGTAGAAACCCCCCACAAGTGACCCCATATTGGAAACTAGACCCCCAAGGAAATTATCTAGATGTGTTGTGAGAGCTTTGAACCAACAAGTGTTTCACTACAGTTTATAACGCAGAGCCGTGAAAATGAAAAATATTTTTTTTTCCACGAAAATGATATTTTATCCCCTATGTTTTTATTTTCCCAAGGGTAACAGGACAAATTGGACCCCAAAAGTTGTTGTCCAACTTGTCCTGAGAACGCTGATACCCCATATGTTGGGGGGAACCACTGTTTGGGTGCACGGCAGAGCTCGGAAGGGAAGGAACGCCATTTGAAATGCAGACTTAGATGGATTGGTCTGCAGGCGTCATGTTGCATTTGCAGAGCCCCTGATGTACCTAAACAGTAGAAACCCCCCACAAGTGACCCCATATTGGAAACTAGACCCCCAAAGGAACTTATCTAGATGTGTTGTGAGAGCTTTGAACCAACAAGTGTTTCACTACAGTTTATAACGCAGAGCCGTGAAAATAAAAAATATTTTTTTTTCCACGAAAATGATATTTTATCCCCTATGTTTTTATTTTCCCAAGGGTAACAGGACAAATTGGACCCCAAAAGTTGTTGTCCAACTTGTCCTGAGAACGCTGATACCCCATATGTTGGGGGGAACCACTGTTTGGGCACACAGGAGAACTCGGAAGGGAAGGAGCACTGTTTTACTTTTTCAAAGCAGAATTGGCTGGAATTGAGATCGGACGCCCCCTGATGTGCCTAAACAGTGGAAACCCCCAATTATAACTGAAACCCTAACCCCAACCCTAACCCTAGCCCTAACCCTAACCTTAGCCCTAACCCTAGCCCTAGCCCTAACCCTAGCCCTAGCCCTAACCCTAACCCTAGCACTAATGGGAAAATGGAAATATACTGGATTACTCACCGGTAATGCTCTTTTATAGAGCCCATGACAGCACCCACGAGAGAGGGGATCCGCCCCTAGGAACAGGAAACCTACAGAGAGATAAAAGGGGCGGCCCCCCCTCGCTCCTCAGTTGTTTTACAGAGAATAGGAGGAACCACCGCCAGGTTTTTTAGTTAATAGGTTCAGGTATATATACATATATACATATTTACAACCTTATACTATATCCTTCTAATATTTACACCTCACCAACAAAGCACCACGTGCAACTATATACAGAAAAGGGAGGGATGTGAATGGGTGCTGTCATGGGCTCTATAAAAGAGCATTACCGGTGAGTAATCCGGTATTTTCCATTCGCCATGACAGCACCCACGAGATAATTTCAGAGACTATATACAGGTCCTTCTCAAAAAATTAGCATATAGTGTTAAATTTCATTATTTACCATAATGTAATGATTACAATTAAACTTTCAAATATTATAGATTCATTATCCACCAACTGAAATTTGTCAGGTCTTTTATTGTTTTAATACTGATGATTTTGGCATACAACTCCTGATAACCCAAAAAACCTGTCTCAATAAATTAGCATATTTCACCCATCCAATCAAATAAAAGTGTTTTTTAATAACAAACAAAAAAACATCAAATAATAATGTTCAGTTATGCACTCAATACTTGGTCGGGAATCCTTTGGCAGAAATGACTGCTTCAATGCGGCGTGGCATGGAGGCAATCAGCCTGTGACACTGCTGAGATGTTATGGAGGCCCAGGATGCTTCAATAGTGGCCTTAAGCTCATCCAGAGTGTTGGGTCTTGCGTCTCTCAACTTTCTCTTCACAATATCCCACAGATTCTCTATGGGGTTCAGGTCAGGAGAGTTGGCAGGCCAATTGAGCACAGTAATACCATGGTCAGTAAACCATTTACCAGTGGTTTTGGCACTGTGAGCAGGTGCCAGGTCGTGCTGAAAAATGAAATCTTCATCTCCATAAAGCATTTCAGCCGATGGAAGCATGAAGTGCTCCAAAATCTCCATATAGCTAGCTGCATTGACCCTGCCCTTGATGAAACACAGTGGACCAACACCAGCAGCTGACATGGCACCCCACACCATCACTGACTGTGGGTACTTGACACTGGACTTCAGGCATTTTGGCATTTCCTTCTCCCCAGTCTTCCTCCAGACTCTGGCACCTTGATTTCCGAATGACATGCAAAATTTGCTTTCATCAGAAAAAAGTACTTGGGACCACTTAGCAACAGTCCAGTGCTGCTTCTCTGTAGCTCAAAAGTGGCTTTACCTGGGGAATGCGGCACCTGTAGCCCATTTCCTGCACACGCCTGTGCACGGTGGCTCTGGATGTTTCCACACCAGACTCAGTCCACTGCTTCCTCAGGTTCCTCAAGGTCTGGAATCGGTCCTTCTCCACAATCTTCCTCAGGGTCCGGTCTCCTCTTCTCGTTGTACAGCGTTTTCTGCCACATTGTTTCCTTCCAACAGACTTACCATTGAGGTGCCTTGATACAGCACTCTGGGAACAGCCTATTTGTTGAGAAATTTCTTTCTGGGTCTTACCCTCTTGCTTGAGGGTGTCAATGATGGCCTTCTTGACATCTGTCAGGTCGCTAGTCTTACCCATGATGGGGGTTTTGAGTAATGAACCAGGCAGGGAGTTTATAAAAGCCTCAGGTATCTTTTGCATGTGTTTAGAGTTAATTAGTTGATTCAGAAGATTAGGGTAATAGGTCGTTTAGAGAACCTTTTCTTGATATGCTAATTTATTGAGACAGGTTTTTTGGGTTATCAGGAGTTGTATGCCAAAATCATCAGTATTAAAACAATAAAAGACCTGACAAATTTCAGTTGGTGGATAATGAATCTATAATATATGAAAGTTTAATTGTAATCATTACATTATGGTAAATAATGAAATTTAACACTATATGCTAATTTTTTGAGAAGGACCTGTATTGGGTGGGTTAACTGAGTCAAGAACCGAAACCCCAAAGGTAAGATCAGAAGCCGCGGATAGGTCTAACCTATAGTGCCTATAGAAGGTGCCTGGTGAAGCCCAAGTTGCGGCCTTACATATAAGTTCTATTGGCACGTTCGCCCTTTCTGCCCAGGAGGTTGATACGGCCCTTGTGGAATGAGCCCCCACATGCATCGGAGGATCTCTTCCTTTGGCTCTGTAAGCCAAGGTTATGGCTTCTCTGATCCAACGAGATAACGTTCCCTTCGTGACTCTGGATCCTTTGGTTTTACCCTGAAAAGACACAAACAGGGCCCTACTCTTCCTCCAGTCCCTAGTTCTCTCTAAGAAGGCTAGAATAGTCCTCTTAACATCTAGGGTATGAAGTCTTACTTCTTCTGGAGATGAGTGGTCTTTATAAAAGGTAGGTAATAGGATCTCTTGGGATCTATGAAAACTAGAAGCCACTTTAGGTAGGTAACATGGGTCTGTTCTTAAAACTATTCTATCAGGTGTTATAGATAAGTATGGAGGATCGATTGACAACGCCTGCAGATCACTCACTCTTCTAGCTGACACCAAAGCTACCAACAATATCGCTTTTAATGAAATGTTCTTTAATGAGGCTGCATGGATAGGCTCAAATGGGCTTTGTGTCAATGCATCCAAGACCAAAGCTAAATCCCACTGGGGCACCTGTGGAATATTTATTGGCTTCGACCGTTCACATGCGGATATAAAACGGGATATACATCTATCACCTGCGATATCATAACTGAAGAGGGCTCCTAACGCTGAAATCTGAACTTTCAAAGTATTAACTGAAAGTCCCAATTCTAGCCCTTTTTGTAAAAACTCTAGTATTGAGAATATAGGCACCTCTGAAGAAATTTGTGTAGTGTGAAACTGAAGAAATTTTTTCCAGACTCTAACATAAATTCTGGTGGTAGAAGGCTTTCTACTCTTCATAAGGGTATCTATTAAACCACTACAAAACCCTCTCTTGCTTAGTAATTGCCTCTCAAATTCCAGGCAGTTAAGTTCATGCCCTTCACCTGAGGATGGAAAAACGGACCTTGAGACAGCATGTTGTCGGCCAGAGGCAGAATCCACGGATCTGTCACCGACATGGCTCTGAGCCATGAAAACCATGGCCTCTTGGGCCAAAAGGGGGCTATTAGCAGAACCCTTGCCCCTTCCTCTCTTATCTTCCTTATCACCGTGGGTAATAGATTCCATGGGGGAAATGCGTATGCCAGGTCGAATGTCCACGGTACCTGAAGGGCATCTAATATGTCTGGATTGTCTAGCCTGCACAGGGAGGCAAACATCCTGACCTGTCGATTGGATCTTGTTGAGAACAAGTCTATCTGAGGCATGCCCCATCGAGATGTTATCATTCTGAAAATGTTCCTGTTGAGCATCCATTCCCCCTAATGAAGAGTATGACGACTTAGAAAATCGGCCTGAAAGTTGTCTACCCCTCTTATGTGTACCGCTGATAAGGACAACAGATGACCTTCGGCTAGCCTTATGATGTCTGACGCCACCTTCATAAGAGTGTCTGACCTTGTACCTCCTTGACGGTTTAGATAGGCCACCGCAGAGGTGTTGTCGGAGAGGACCCTTGTGTGAGAGCCTCGCAGCTGAGGAAGAAAGTGGAGCAGGGAATAATATACAGCTCTTAACTCTTTTACATTAGAAGAATTACCATACTCTGACGTGGACCAGAGACCCTGGACCATCTGATCCCGAAAATGTGCTCCCCAACCATCAGGACTAGCATCTGTGGTAACTATATTTAAAGGAGTGATTACCCACAGGACTCCTTTTGACAGATTTCCCCAATCTAACCACCAAGTGAGGGAGTGTACCACTTCTGACGGAAGAAAAACTATCTGGTCTAGACATCCCTGATTTTCAATACTCTCCTGTAATATAAATCTCTGCAGCTGCCTGGTATGAAACTGTGCCCACTCAACTGCAGGAATACAAGAAGTTAACGAGCCTAGTAATGACATGGCACTTCTCAAAGTCATACTACGCCTATTGACTGCTAAGTTCACTTTATCAATTATGGAGGTCTTTTTGCTATCTGGCAGACAACATATTTGTTCAACTGAATCTAAAAGGAGGCCAAGGAACTTCTGACACGTAACAGGCCGGAGTCTGGATTTCTCCCAATTAATAATCCAACCAAGAGATTGCAATGAAAAAGCTACGTCCTCCAATCTCTGTTCACACTGTAGGGAGTCCTTTCCCACTATTAGTAGATCATCTAGATACGGGATGACTAGTGTGTCTTTTAACCGTAAAAAAGACATTACTTCCAACAACAATTTCGTGAACACCCTCGGAGCCATAGATAAGCCAAAGGGCATTGCCCTATACTGCAGATGACAAACCTGACCATCTAATACAACTGCCACTCTAAGAAACTGCTGGTGTAACCGGTGTATAGGCAGATGGTAGTAAGCATCCTTAAGATCCAGTACCACCATGTAACAATTGGGAAATAAATTTTTTATGGCTGACCGAATGGACTCCATTTTAAAGGCTTTAGGTCTTATGAAGGTGTTTAACTTCCTCAAATTAAATATAGTCCTAAAGGACCCAACAGGCTTAGTTATCAGAAATAAGGGAGAATAAAAGCCCTTTCCTATTTCAGATGGTGGAACTTTTATTAATACTTGTTTGGACAAAAGAGATTTGACTTCAGTTTCCAGCGCTTCTTGCTGCAGCCTGGATTTTTGGGAGGTAAGAAGAAAAGAATCCGGAGGTATTCGGATGAGGTCTAAGGTGAGACCTGACGAAATTAAATTTAAGGCCCATGTATTGGCCGTTATCTCTTTCCATTGTCCTATAAACTGCAGCAATCTACCGCCCACCGGTGGAATAGGGTTCACGGAACTTATCCGCTGGTTTGAAGGGTCGCTTGTTGAACAAATTGCCCTTCTGCCTGAACTCCCTGTTACTCCAGCGGTCTTTAAAGCCTCCTTTCCTTCCAAATGGTGGCTTCCTGAACGCCCTTCTGTAGGAAGGAATAAAGGGATTAGGAAACCCCTTTTTCCTTTCGCCCGCCTTAGTGAGTATGTCATCCAGGACAGCTCCAAAGAGGTACTCACCCTGGCAGGGAATGGCACACAACTTAGCTCTGGATTGGGCATCTCCCTTCCAGTTCTTTAGCCACAATGCCCGACGGGCCGTATTTGAGAGATTAGCTGATCTCGCTGCCAGGCGGAGAGAGTCTATTGAGGCATCAGATATAAATGCCGCAGCCCCCTTGATCAATGGAATGGAGGCCCGCAACTTCTCCCTGGACATGCCACTTCTGATGTTCTGATCTAGCTGCTCCAGCCAGACCAACATGGATCTACTGGTACAAGTAGCGGAGATTGCAGGCTTAAATGCAGTCACACAGGGTTCCCATGATTTTTTGAGAAGCGCATCAGATTTTCTGTCCATTGGGTCGGACAAAGAACCCGCATCTTCTACCGGTAAAGCGGAACGGCGAGCGGTAGATGCCACAGCCGCATCAACCTTCGGTACTTTAGCCCAGGTGGCCAAGTCCTCATCATCAAAGGGGTAGCGTCTCTTACAGGACACTGGCACAAACCCCTTTTGACCCTTACTCCATTCTTTCTTGACCAGGTCTTTTATAGCCTGGTTCACTGGGAACACATGGCCCTTTCGCTGAGACAGACCCGCGAACATTACTTCCTGCTGAGTCTGAGGTTCCTTTAATTCAGAAACCCCCATAGTACTCCTTACGGATTTAACCAAGTTATTTATGCCATCAGTAGGAAAGCAGACATAGTCTTCCTCATCTGATGAACCCGATAACTGAGAGACATCTGACTCGACCTCCCCACTTTCTGCCGACGTGTCAGCTTTAGGCGAGGATGCTCTGCTAACTCTCCTTTCCATATTTACAGACGGACTGCCACGTAAATTCTGAAGCTCCTCCCGAATCATAAGACGTATTTCGTTCATTTTAACAGACTCTTCCTGCCGCAGGGTGTTATCTATACAGGCTTGGCACAATTTTTTGCTATATGCATCAGGTAAGGGCTCAGTACATATTGCACACTGCACGTGCTTGGTCTTTCCAGTCCTCTTCCCCTACAAATACATAAGGAGAGGAGACCAACATAAGCCTTCATAAAGCTTAAGAAAACACTCACCCCGAAGTATCTGTATATACCGGGTCTCGACTCTTTTGTTCGGCCTGGGGTGTGCCACGGGACGACCTCCTCCCTGACTTGTCAGTGGAGTCGCTCACTTTTGCACCACTTCTCTTCCTGACATTTTCACTGGGTACAATTAACTCCTCCATAGGGCGCTCACAAATCTCCTCATGGGACGACATTCCTCTCCCTTCCACACGCACTTCCTACACAGCTGAGCTGTAATTTATAACGCCAGTCCCACACACCCCCTCCCCCTTTTTTTTTTTTTTTTTTTACCAGTTCCGTAGTGTAGCTCGGGGGGGGAGGGGGATGATCGCTCCTAATAATCAGTATGGCGACGCCCCCGGAAGTGACAGCGCGACCCTGGAGTTCAGGGAGCGCCGCCGCACTGCGCACGCGCCGGCGTCCCCGCAGCTTGCCGGCCGCTTCATCATTAAGCGCCGACCCCTGTCAGGCCCTGCCCTCGGAGTCCTGGAGCGCCGCTGCACTGCGCATGCGCCGGCGTCCTCACCTGCCGGCCGCTCTTGCAAGGCTGCACCGGAAATGACACTGAGCCCCGGGAGCGCCGCAGCACTGTGCCTGTGCTGGCGTCCCCGCTGTTTGCCGGCCGCTTCCACCGCCATCAAGGAACGGAGAAGCGTCGCCGATCTGCCAGGCAGCACCGAAATCAGCCCCTTACCTGAGGTACCTTCCTTGGTTAATATCTACAACGATGCCCCAGCAGGGACATTGTTGTTCCAAGCTGTCGCAGATGAGGGGGGAGCCAGCAGGAACCCCCGACTCTGTCCATCCGTCCTGGAGCCCCTGTCTCTCAGCAGAGACGGACAGGCGGCATCCAGGCGGACCTTCCTCTTCATCTGTACTCCATAGAGTTCCTCTGTGGGTTCCCTTCTAGGAACAGGAAACCAACTGAGGAGCGAGGGGGGGCCGCCCCTTTTATCTCTCTGTAGGTTTCCTGTTCCTAGGGGCGGATCCCCTCTCTCGTGGGTGCTGTCATGGCGAATGGAAAAAATACATTTTTTTACATTTTATTATTTTTCCCTAACTAAGGGGGTGATGAAGGGGGGTTTGATTTACTTTTATAGCGTTTTTTTGGCGGATTTTTATGATTGGCAGCTGTCACACACTAAAAGACGCTTTTTATTGCAAAAAATAGTTTTTGCATCACCACATTTTGAGAGCTATAATTTATCCATATTTTGGCCCACAGAGTCATATGAGGTCTTGTTTTTTGCGGGACGAGTTGACGTTTTTATTGGTAACATTTTCGGGCAGATGACATTTTTTGATCGCTTTTTATTCCGATTTTTGGGAGGCGGAATGAACAAAAACCAGCTATTCATGAATTTCTTTTAGGGGGGGGCGTTTATACCGTTCCACGCGTGGTAAAATGGATAAAGCAGTTTTATTCTTCGGGTCAGTGCGATTACAGCGATACCTCATTTATGTAATTTTTTTTATGTTTTGGCGCTTTTACACAATAAAAACTATTTTATATAAAAAAAATAATTGTTTTTGCATCGCATTATTCTGAGAGCTATAACTTTTTTATTTTTCTGCTGATGATGCTGTATGGTGGCTTTTTTTTGCGGGACAAGATGACGTTTTCAGCGGTACCATGGTTATTTATATCAGTCATTTTGATCGCGTGTTATTCCACTTTTTGTTCGCCTGTATTATAATAAAGCGTTGTTTTTTGCCTTTTTTTTTTTTTTTTTTTTTGCGGTGTTCACTGAAGGGGTTAACTAGTGGGATAGTTTTATAGAGCGGGTCGTTACGGACGCGGCGATACCAAATATGTGTACATTTATTGTTTTTTTTTTTTTTTACATAAATAAATGGATTTATTGGGAAATGTTTTTTTTTTTTATTTGGGGATTTTTTTTTATTTTTTTTTACACATTCTATTTTTTTTTTTTTTTACTTTCTAACATTGTCCCAGGGTGGGACATCTCTGTATTAGATCAGATCGTTGATCTGACACTGTGCATAGCACACTGTCAGATCAACGATCTGACAGGCAGCTTAGCTGGCTCTCCAGCGCCTGCTCTCAGCAGGCGCCGGCTAGCCAGGTCACTTCATGACCCGGAAGGAGTCCGGCGGCCATCTTGGATCCGGGGACTCCTTCCGGGTCACCGGAGCAACGCGATCTCATTGCGTTGCTCCGGTGGGAGAGCGCAGGGAGCCCCCGTCCCTGCGCGATCCCCCTCTATGCCGCTGTCACTACTGACAGCGGCATCAGAGGGGTTAAATGCCCGCGATCGGCGATAGCGCCGATCGTGGGCATTGCTGCGGGGTGTCAGCTGTCGTATACAGCTGACACCCGCACCCGATCACCGCGGCGCTCAGCGCGAGACCGCGGTGATCGGTGCGCCGTACTAGTACTGCTGCTGGCACTAATGCAGTGCCGGCAGCGCAGTACTAGTACGGCGCATGTCGCGAAGGGGTTAAAGGCATATTAAGATGGCAGGAATAACACAATTGCTCTGTCCTCTTGCAGCATCATGCTGTCAGCCTCATATTACCTGTTTACAAGGGGCGATGTGCTACCGATAATGATATCTACGATGGCATAAACTATATCATCACCCTATAAATGAGCATTTTACAAATTTGTTGGGTGATCGCCAGTAAAAATACACTGGCCATTAGTCGGGAATAAGCGTTGTCATTCTCCGATTATCAGCTGGTCTAAATTGGCCTTAAAAGGGTTTTAAATTTCAGACCTTGTCACTGTGCGCTGTTCTTCCAAGTGCCGAGTGACAGTGTGCTCTCTCCGACTCTCACCAGAAGTGATGAGCCAGCAACAGAGCGCACTGACATTGCACATACCGTATATACTCGAGTATAAGCCGAGATTTTCAGCCCAAATTTTTGGCTGAAAGTGCCCCTCTCGGCTTATACTCGAGTCAAGGTGGGTGGCAGGGTCGGCGGGTGAGGGTGTGAGGGCGCTGAAGCATACTTACCTGCTTCCAGCGATCCTGGCGCTCCCCCTGCCGTCACCACGGTCTTCGGTGCTGCAGTTCTTCCTCTATCAGCGGTCACGTGGGACCGCTCATTAGAGAAATGAATAGGCGGCTCCACCTCCCATAGGGGTGGAGCCATATATTCATTTCTCTAATCAGCGGTAACAGTGACCGCTGATAAGAGGAAGAAGCTGCGGCACCGAAGACAACTGTCCGGGAGAAGGAGCCGGACGCCAGGACCAGGTAAGTATTGCATATTCACCTGTCCACGTTCCAGCCGCCGGGCACCGCTCCATCTTCCCGGCGTCTCTGCGCTCTGACTGTTCAGGTCAGAGGGCGCGATGACGCATATCGTGTGCGCGGCGCCCTCTGCCTGATTAGTCAGAGCAGAGAGACGCCGGGACCGGACGCTGGGAGCTGCAAGCAAGAAAGGGGAGTATGTGTTTTTTTGTTTTTTTTTACTGCAGCAGCAGCAGCTGCGACAATGGCAGAGCTTTCTATGGGGAAATATGAACGGTGCAGAGCACTATATGGGGCACAGCTATAGGGCAATAATGAACGGCGCAGAGCACTATATGGGGCAGAGCTATAGGGCAATAATGAACGGCGCAGAGCACTATATGGCACAGCTATGGGGAAATAATGATCTATTTTTATTATTGAAATTCACCGGTAAATGCTGCATTTCCACCCTAGGCTTATACTCGAGTCAATAAGTTTTCCCAGTTTTTTGTGGCAAAATTAGGGGGGTCGGCTTATACTCGGGTAGGCTTATACTCGAGTATATACGGTAAGTACAGAACAAGCGATTGAGATCAGTGAGGGTGGAATTAGCCTATGACACTAAATAGATAAAGATTTAGGAGTAAAATAAGATTTAGTTTTGGACCACTCATTTAACCCCTTAGTAACAGGGCCAATGGCCAAGCCAATTTTTACAATTCTCACCACTGTCACTTTATGTGGTTACAACTCTGGAACGCTTTAACAGATCTCACGGATTCTGAGGTTTTTTTTCGGTGACATATTGTACTTCATCATAGTGTTAAAAATTTCATCTAAATGACTTGCGTTTATTTATGGAAAAAAAATGGAAATATGGTAAAAATGTTGAAATTTTCAAACTTTGAATTTTTATGCCCTTAACCCCTCTGTGACCTTAGACGTACTATCCCGTCGAGGTGCCCTGGGCTTATCTGACCCTGGACGGGATAGTACGTCATAGCCGATCGGCCGCGCTCACGGGGGGAGCGCGGCCGATCGCGGCCGGGTGTCAGCTGCTTATCGCAGCTGACATCCGGCACTATGTGCCAGGAGCGGTCACGGACCGCCCCCGGCACATTAACCCCTGGCACACCGCGATCAAAGATGATCGCGATGTGCCGGCGGTGCAGGGAAGCACCGCGCAGGGAGGGGGCTCCCTGCGGGCTTCCCTGAGCCCCCCGCAGCAACGCGATGTGATCGCGTTGCTGCGAGGGTCTCCTCACCTCCCTCCCTGCTCGAGCCCCGGATCCAAGATGGCCGCGGATCCGGGTCCTGCAGGGAGGGAGGTGGCTTCACAGAGCCTGCTTAGAGCAGGCACTGTGAAGGCTGCAGCGCTGCATGTCAGATCAGTGATCTGACAGAGTGCTGTGCAAACTGTCAGATCACTGATCTGTGATGTCCCCCCCTGGGACAAAGTAAAAAAGTAAAAAAAAATTTTTCCAAATGTGTAAAAAAAATAAAAAAAAATATTCCAAAATAATGAAAAAAAAAAAAAATATTATTCCCATAAATACATTTCTTCATCTAAATAAAAAAAAAAAACCAATAAAAGTACACATATTTAGTATCGCCGCGTCCGTAACGCCCCGACCTATAAAACTGTCCCACTAGTTAACCCCTTCAGTAAGGGCTAGGGTTAGGGCTAGGGTTAGGGCTAGGGCTAGGGTTAGGGCTAGGGTTAGGGCTAGGGCTAGGGTTAGGGCTAGGGTTAGGGTTAGGGCTAGGGTTAGGGCTAGGGTTAGGGCTAGGGTTAGGGCTAGGGTTAGGGTTAGGGCTAGGGTTAGGGCTAGGGTTAGGGCTAGGGTTAGGGTTAGGGTTGGGGCTACAGTTAGGGTTGGGGCTAAAGTTAGGGTTAGGGTTTAGATTACATTTACAGTTGGGAATAGGGTTGGGATTAGGGTTAGGGGTGTGTCAGGGTTAGAGGTGTGGTTAGGGTTACCGTTGGAATTAGGGTTAGGGGTGTGTTTAGATTAGGGTTTCAGTTATAATTGGGGGGTTTCCACTGTTTCGGCACATCAGGGGCTCTCCAAACACGACATGGCGTCCGATCTCAATTCCAGCCAATTCTGCGTTGAAAAAGTAAAACAGTGCTCCTTCCCTTCCGAGCTCTCCTGTGTGCCCAAACAGGGGTTTACCCCAACATATGGGGTATCAGCGTACTCAGGACAAATTGGACAACAACTTTTGTGGACCAATTTCTCCTGTTACCCTTGGGAAAATACAAAACTGGGGGCTAAAAAATAATTTTTGTGGGAAAACAAAAAGATTTTTTATTTTCACGGCTCTGCGTTATAAACTGTAGTGAAACACTTGGGGGTTCAAAGTTCTCACAACACATCTAGATAAGTTCATTGAGGGGTCTAGTTTCCAATATGGGGTCACTTGTGGGGGGTTTCTACTGTTTAGGTACATTAGGGGCTCTGCAAACGCAATGTGACGCCTGCAGACCAATCCATCTAAGTCTGCATTCCAAATGATGCTCCTTCCCTTCCGAGCCCTCCCATGCGCCCAAACGGTGGTTCCCCCCCACATATCGGGTATCAGCGTACTCAGGACAAATTGGACAACAACATTTAGGGTCCAATTTCTCCTGCTAACCTTGGAAAAATACAAAACTGGGGGCTAAAATATAATTTTTGTGGAAAAAAAAATATTTTTTATTTGCATGGCTCTGCGTTATAAACTGTAGTGAAATACTTGGGGGTTCAAAGCTCTCACAACACATCAAGATGAGTTCCTTAGGGGGTCTACTTTCCAAAATGGTGTCACTTGTGGGGGGTTTCTACTGTTTAGGTACATTAGGGGCTCTGCAAACGCAATGTGACGCCTGCAGACCATTCCATCTAAGTCTGCATTCCAAATGGCGCTCCTTCCCTTCCGAACCCTCCCATGCGCCCAAACGGTGGTTCCCCCCCACATATGGGGTATCAGCGTACTCAGGACAAATTGGACAACAACTTTTGGGGTCCAATTTCTCCTGTTACCCTAGGGAAAATACAAAACTGGGGGCTAAAAAATAATTTTTGTGGGAAAAAAATTTTGTTTTATTTTTATGGCTCTGCATTATAAACTTCTGTGAAGCCCTTGGTGGGTCAAAGTGCTCACCACACATCCAGATAAGTTCCTTAGGGGGTCTACTTTCCAAAATGGTGTCACTTGTGGGGGGTTTCAATGTTTAGGCACATCAGTGGCTCTCCAAACGCAACATGGCGTCCCATCTCAATTCCTGTCAATTTTGCATTGAAAAGTCAAACGGCGCTCCTTCCCTTCCGAGCTCTCCCATGCGCCCAAACAGTGGTTTACTGCCACATATGGGGTATCAGCGTACTCGGGACTAATTGGACAACAACTTTTGAGGTCCAATTTCTTCTCTTACCCTTGGAAAAATAAAAAATTGGGGGCAAAAATATAATTTTTGTGAAAAAATATGATTTTTTATTTTTACGGTTCTGCATTATAAACTTCTGTGAAGCACTTGGTGGGTCAAAGTGCTCACCACACCTCTAGATAAGTTCCTTAGGGGGTCTACTTTCCAAAATGGTGTCACTTGTGGGGGGTTTCAATGTTTAGGCACATCAGTGGCTCTCCAAACGCAACATGGCGTCCCATCTCAATTCCTGTCAATTTTGCATTGAAAAGTCAAATAGCGCTCCTTCCCTTCCGAGCTCTCCCATGCGCCCAAACAGTGGTTTACTGCCACATATGGGGTATCAGCGTACTCAGGACAAATTGGACAACAACTTTTTGGGTCCAATTTCTCCTGTTACCCTTGGTAAAATAAAACAAATTGGAGCTGAAGTAAATTTTTTGTGTAAAAAAGTTAAATGTTCATTTTTATTTAAACATTCCAAAAATTCCTATTAAACACCTGAAGGGTTAATAAACTTCTTGAATGTGGTTTTGAGCACCTTGAGGGGTGCAGTTTTTAGAATGGTGTCACACTTGGGCATTTTCTATCATATAGACCCCTCAAAATGACTTCAAATGAGACGTGGTCCCTAAAAAAAAATGGTGTTGTAAAAATGAGAAATTGCTGGTCAACTTTTAACCCTTATAACTCCCTAACAAAAAAAAAAAATTGGTTCCAAAATTATGCTGATGTAAAGGAGACATGTGGGAAATGTTACTTATTAAGTATTTTGTGTGACATATCTCTGTGATTTAATTGCATAAAAATTCAAAGTTTGAAAATTGCGAAATTTTCAAAATTTTCGCCAAATTTCCGTTTTTTTCACAAATAAACGCAGGTACTATCAAAGTAATTTTACCACTATCATGAAGTACAATATGTCACGAGAAAACAATGTCAGAATCACCAGCATCCGTTGAAGCGTTTCGGAGTTATAACCTCATAAAGGGACAGTGGTCAGAATTGTAAAAATTGGCCTGGTCATTAACGTGCAAACCACCCTTGGGGGTAAAGGGGTTAATGCCCTTTATGCCCATATTTCTTAGGGATCACCTCACATTTGAAGTGACTTTGGGGGGGTCAATATAACAGAAAATACCCAAAAGTGACACCATTCTAAAAACTGCACCCCTCAAGGTGCGCAAAACCGCATTCAAGAAGTTTATTAACCCTTCAGGTGCTTAACGAGAACTAAAGCAATGTGGACAGGAAAAAATGAACATTTTACTTTTTTTACAAAAACGCACTTTGGAACCAATATTTTTTCTTATTTTCACAAGGGTATCAGGAGGAAATGGACCACAAAATTTGTTGTGCAATTTCTCCTGATTACGCCAATACCCCACATGTGGGTAAAGCCACTGTCTGGGTACATGACAGGGCTCAGAAGGGAGGGAGCACCGTTTGGCTTTTTGAACGCAAAATTGACTGGAATCAATGGTGGCGCCATGTCACGTTTAGAGACCCACTGATGTACCTAAACAGTGGAAATACCCCAATTCTAACTCCAACCCTAACCCCAACACACCCCTAACCCTAATCCCAACCCTAACCATAATTCCAACCATAACCACAACCCTAGCCCCACCCTAACTTTAGCCCCAACCCTAAGGCTTCTTTCACTCTTGCGTCGGTACGGGACCGTCGCTAAGTGTCAGCACGAAGTACCGACGCACATTGTGAAAAAGTGGCACGACGTGGGCAGCAGATGCAGTTTTTCAACCATTCTAAAGTCCGGGGAGGAGGGGGCGGAGTTCCGGACACGCATGCGCGGTAGGAAATGGCGGACGCGACGTACGAAATAAACGTTCCCTTGAACGTTTTTCGTGCCGACGGTCTGCCAAAACATGACGCATCCAGTGCACGACGGATGCGACGTATAGCCATACGTCGCGATCCTTCGGCAATACAAGTCTATGGGGGAAAAAAACGCATCCTGCGGGCACATTTGCAGGATCCATTTTTTTCCCAAAACAACGGATTGCGACGTACGTCACACGACGCAAGTGTGAAAGAAGCCTAACCATAGCCCCAACCCTAACCCTAACTTTAGCCCATCCCTAACTTTAGCCCATCCCTAACTTTAGCGCAACTCAAACTCGAACTGGAAAAATGGAAATAAATACTTTTTATTTATTATTTTTACTTAACTAAGGGGGTGATAAAGGGGGGTTTGATTTACTATTTTTTTATTTTGATCACTGTGATAGGGTCTATCACTGTGAGCAAAATTAACCAATAGGAAAAATGTCCTATTGTTTCCGGGTGCCACCGGCAGATCTGGGCCGACGCACTGCGCATTCGACCACCATTTGCTTCCCGGAAGAAGATGCTGGCGGCCCGGTGGACTTCATAGGGGGTTGCAGGGTCACCGGAGGTGCCGGGGGATGGATTAGGGGACCCCATTTCTCTCTCCTGTGATGTGCGATAACATCAGAGGAGAAATTAAATGGGATATCTTTTTTTTTTTTGCGATCGCCATTAGAATGTTAATAATGGCGATTGCAACACTCATCATTGCAACAAATCATGTTCTCTGGGGTCTCAATCCTTTAAAATTCATTGGGATCTACAAGTTAGCAATCAATTGACAAGTTAATTATCCACCTAAAAAGTGTGTGCGACAGATACAAATTGAAGCCATGATGCTAGGGTGCCTTAACCCCTTAAGGACTGCCGAAACGCAATAAAACAGTGATCAGGAATAAGGTTATAGAGCCCCCCAGAGTCCAAAATTGATATACATGTCAGAGGAGGGATAAATTATGTCACCAAGCTCAGGCAATCCTCGCAAGCTTTTTTTTTGTGTGTCTAGCATTCAAAAAACATGTGGGTTTAGAATCGAGCATGTCACTCGACCACCCACAATATTCGTTGCACACCCCAGCACCCGATGAAAACTCGAGTAGCGAGCACTTGCGCTCAACACTACTGACGACATATTCAACATGACGACCTAATGTTCTCAAATTCTGTGTCATACCTGTGGGTTAAAATCATCACTAAATCCTTGAGGAGTGCAGTTTCCAAAATGGGGACAGTTGTGGGGATTCTGCTGTTTAGGCATCGTAGAGGTCCTGCAAATCCAACACAGTGCCCATCATCTCTTTCAGCCAAATTTGCTTGCTCCTTCAGCTACGAGTCCTGCCATTTGTCCAAACAGAACTTTTTGACTACAAGTGGGGTATTGCCGCACTCGTAAGGAAGTGGGTTATACACTATAGGGTCCACTTTTTATGTTACCTCTTGCAAAAGTGAAAAATTTAGGGCTAGAGCAAGATTTTAGTGGTAAAATCAAAACAATTTTTTTTTTAAATTCCAGTTTGCCTTAAAGGGACACTGTCACCTGAATTTGGAGGGAACAATCTTCAGCCATGGAGGCAGGGTTTTGGGGTTTTGGGGGTTTTTGATTCACCCTTTCCTTACCCGCTGGCTGCATGCTGGCTGCAATATTGGATTGAAGTTCATTCTCTGTCCTCCATAGTACACGCCTGGGCAAGGCAAGATTGCACCTTGTGCAGGCGTGTACTACGGAGGACAGAGAATGAACTTCAATCCAATATTGCAGCCAGCATGCAGCCAGCGGGTAAGGAGAGGGTGAATCAAAAACCCCAAAACCCCGCCTCCATGGCTGAAGATTGTTCCCTCCAAATTCAGGTGACAGTGTCCCTTTAATTCCTGTGTAGCAACTGAAGGGTTACAACATTTCCCAACAACAGTGTTAAAGTATTTGAGGAGAGCGGTTTTTAAAATGGTATCACTTTTGGGGAGTTTCCAATATGCAGGCCCCTTTAAAGTCCACTCTCCCATTGGGTCATGGCACCTACAAACCATAAAAGTAAAATCTGCACTATAATATGGTGCACCTTCCCTTCTGAGTTTTGCATTGTGCCTGAAAAGTAGTTTACATTCAGAATATTGGCGCACTCAGGAGAAATTGCACAACAAACTGAGAGGTCCATTTTTTTCTATTAGCCCTTATAAAAATGAAAAATGTATGGCTAAGCAACATTTTAGCAGTAAAAATGTAATTATTCTTTTTTCACCACCCAACGTGGGAATAAAGATGTAAAGTTTAAAAATGGCAACATTTTCAAATTTTTGACAAATGTTCAATACAAATCATATCGACCAAAACAAAGTACAATATGTCACGAAAAAACAATCTCAGAAACAGTGGGATCTGTTGAAGGGTTCCAGAGTTATTACTGAATAAGGTCACACTAGTCAGATTTCAAAACTTTGGTCTGGTCATTAAGGTCAAAAATAGCTCCGTCACTAAGGGGTTAAAAAATATTTATTTATGCAGAACTATATTGTGCACATTACCAATAAGGCTACTTTCACACATCAGGTTTTTTGTTTCAGGCTAAATCCGGTGAATGTTGGAAAAACTGGATCCGGCGCAGATTGTGAAAAACTGATGCGACGGATCCGGATTTTTGACGGATCCGGCTAGCCTGTCTAGATTATTGGATAAAAAAAAAAAATTGGAGCATGCTCAGTTTAAAAAACCGGATCAGGCTGCTGGATCCGGCTTTATCTGGATCCGGCACCTTCCGGCTCCCATAGGCTTCCATTCTAGCAAACAGCCGGAAGCGTCGGATCCGGCGCTTCAGGCTTTTTTGCCGGAGACAAAAAAACGTTGCAGTAGACGTTTTTTCCAGACGCCGGAATCGAATGTTCGCCGGATCCGGAAAGAAACCCGGAAGAAACGCTGGACCATCCGGCGCTAATACAAGTCAATGGGGGGAGTTCCGGTTTTTATTTTTTCCGGTTCCAGTTTTTCTCCAAAGAGCCGGATTTAGCCTAAAACAAAAAACCTGATGTGTGAAAGTAGCCTAAGGGCTCTCAGACTGGACAGTCTCTCCATTTCATTAGTGTACTGGAGCTTTACTTTTAAAGGAGGAAAATCAACTACCAAATGAAGCAGCTTTGTATCCCCAGATATTAGCTAATAAATATATGCAAAACATATAGATATTCTGAGCAAAATGGGAAGATTTTGCCCTTTGTATAGCACAACAAAAGACGAAGAACTTGTGCCTACAACAGTGCAGCTCTCCTGCTGTTACAGCTCCCATCATGTTCTGACCACAAGCTTTGATGGGAGTTGCAGGTTTACAACAGCTGGAGAGTGGAAGTTGCCAAACACTGTTCTACAATTTAATTAGTATTTTCCTAGTTATTAAGAACTTAAAATTAAGTCCTGTTAATTTTCACACCCCTATTTTGGCCTGGCTAACTGGAGCAGTGCCACTGTCCGTCTTCGGGGATTCCTTATTTTGCATCACCTTCCTAGCTAGCTTTTCTAAGAAGGAATTTACTGTTGTGCCATGGAGAGAAATAAAAAAACACCATTGAAAATAGCCCGTATAAAAAAAAAATTATCCATAAGTGTACTGTTAAGAAAATTCTGCCTGCCTGATCTGTTAGTATGAGTGTTATTAATAGGCTATAAGCCAGACACTGTGCACTACACATACAGTAACTGGAAAAAGTTTTCATGCCCTGTGAACTTTTCAATATGGTATTTTCTGTGACATACCAACACAAAGTATTTGTGACGTATAAAAAAAATTATACATGGTTTTCGAATTTATATTAACCCCTTTACCCCCAAGGGTGGTTTGCACGTTAATGACCGGGCCAATTTTTACAATTCTGACCACTGTCCCTTTATGAGGTTATAACTCTGGAACGCTTCAATGGATCCTGGTGATTCTGACATTGTTTTCTCGTGACATATTGTACTTCATGACAATGGTAAAAATTATTTGATAGTACCTGCGTTTATTTGTGAAAAAAACGGAAATTTGGCGAAAATTATGAAAATTTCGCAATTTTCCAACTTTGAATTTTTATGCAATTAAATCACAGAGATATGTCACACAAAATACTTAATAAGTAACATTTCCCACATGTCTACTTTACATCAGCACAATTTTGGAACCAAAATTTTTTTTTTGTTAGGGAGTTATAAGGGTTAAAAGTTGACCAGCAATTTCTCATTTCTACAACACCATTTTATTTTAGGGACCACATCTCATTTGAAGTCATTTTGAGGGGTCTATATGATAGAAAATACCCAAGTGTGACACCATTCTAAAAACTACACCCCTCAAGGTGCTCAAAACCATATTCAAGAAGTTTATTAACCCTTCTGGTGCTTCACAGGAATTTTTTGAATGTTTAAATAAAAATGAACATTTAACTTTTTTTCACAAAAAATGTAATTCAGCTCCAATTTGTTTTATTTTACCAAGGGTAACAGGAGAAAATGGACCCCAAACATTGTTGTACAATTTGTCCTGAGTATGCCAATACCCCACATGTGGGGGTAAACCACTGTTTGGGCGCATGGCAGAGCTCGGAAGCGAAGGAGTGCCATTTGACTTTTCAATGCAAAATTGACTGGAATTGAGATGGGACGCCATGTTTCGTTTGGAGAGCCCCTGATGTGGCTAAACATTGAAACCCCCCACAAGTGACACCATTTTGGAAAGTAGACCCCCTAAGGAACTTATCTAGAGGTGTGGTGAGCACTTTGACCCACCAAGTGCTTCACAGAAGTTTATAATGTAGAACCGTAAAAATAAAAAATCATATTTTTTCACAAAAATTATCTTTTTGCCCCCAATTTTTTATTTTCCCAAGGGTAAGAGAAGAAATTGGACCCCAAAAGTTGTTGTACAATTTGTCCTGAGTACGCGGATACCCCATATGTGGGGGTAAACCACTGTTTGGGTGGATGGGAGAGCTCGGAAGGGAAGGAGCGCCGTTTGACTTTTCAAAGCAAAATTGACAGGAATTGAGATGGGACGCCATGTTGCGTTTGAAGAGCCACTGATGTGCCTAAACATTGAAACCCCCAACAAATGACACCATTTTGGAAAGTAGACCCCCTAAGGAACTTATCTAGAGGTGTGGTGAGCACTTTGACCCACCAAGTGCTTCACAGAAGTTTATAATGCAGAGCCGTAAAAATAAAACAAAATTTTTTTCCCACAAAAATTATTTTTTTAGCCCCCAGTTTTGTATTTTCCTGAGGGTAACAGGAGAAATTGGACCCCAAAATTTGTTGCCCAATTTGTCCTGAGTGCGATGATACACCATATGTGGGGGGAACCACTGTTTGGGCACATGGGAGGGCTCAGAAGGGAAGGAGTGCCATTTGTATGCAGACTTAGATGGAATGGTCTGCAGGTGTCACATTGCGTTTGCAGAGCCCCTAATGTACCTAAACAGTAGAAACCCCCCACAAGTGACACCATTTTGGAAAGTAGACCCCCTTAGGAACTTATCTAGATGTGTGCTGAGCGCTTTGACCCACCAAGGGCTTCACAGAAGTTTATAATGGAGAGCCGTAAAAATAAAACAAAAATTTTTTCCCACAAAAATTATTTTTTAGCCCCCAGTTTTGTATTTTTCCGAGGGTAAAAGGAGAAATTCGACCCCACAATTTGTTGTCCAATTTGTCCTGAGTGCGCTGATACCCCATATGTGGGGGGGAACCACTGTTTGGGCGCATGGGAGGGCTCGGAAGGGAAGGAGCTCCATTTGGAATGAGGACTTAGATGGAATGGTCTGCAGGTGTCACATTGCATTTGCAGAGCCCCTAATGTACCTAAACAGTAGAAACCTCCCACAAGTGACACCATTTTGGAAACTAGACCCCCTAAGGAACTCATCTAGATGTGTTGTGATAGCTTTGAACCCCCAAGTGTTTCACTACAGTTTGTAACGCAGAGCCGTGAAAATTAAAAAAAAAAATCTTTCCCCCCAAAATTATTTTTTAGCCCCCAGTTTTGTATTTTCCCGAGGGTAAGAGGAGAAATTCGACCCCAAAAGTTGTTGTCCAATTTGTCCTGAGTACGCTGATACCCCGTATGTTGGGGGAAACCAACGTTTGAGCGCATGGCAGAGCTCGGAAGGGAAGGAGCGCCATTTGGAATGCAGACTTAGATGGAATGGTCTGCAGACGTCACATTGCGTTTGCAGAACCCCTAATGTACCTAAACAGTAGAAACCCCCCACAAGTGACCCCATATTGGAAACTAGACCCCCCAGGGAACTAATCTAGATGTGTTGTGAGAACTTTGAACCCCCAAGTGTTTCACTACAGTTTATAACGCAGAGCCGTGAAAATAAAAAATCTTTTTTTTTCCCACAAAAAATATGTTTTAGCCCCGAGTTTTGTATTTTCCCAAGGGTAGCAGGAGAAATTGGACCCCAAAAGTTGTTGTCCTATTTGTCCTGAGTACGCTGATACCCCATATGTTGGGGTAAACCCCTGTTTGGGCACACGGGAGAGCTCGGAAGGGAAGAAGCACTGTTTTACTTTTTCAACGCAGAATTGGCTGGAATTGAGATCGGACGCCATGTCGTGTTTGGAGAGCCCCTGATGTGCCTAAACAGTGGAAACCCCCCAATTATAACTGAAACCCTAATCCAAACACATCCCTAACCCTAATCCCAACAGTAACCCTAACCACACCTCTAACCCTGACACACCCCTAACCCTAATCCCAACCCTATTCCCAACCGTAAATGTAATCTAAACCCTAACTGTAACTTTAGCCCCAACCCAAACTGTAGCCCTAACCCTAGCCCTAACCCTAGCCCTAACCCTAGCCCTAACCCTAACCCTAGCCCTAACCCTAGCCCTAACCCTAACCCTAGCCCTAACCCTAGCCCTAACCCTAGCCCTAACCCTAGCCCTAACCCTAGCCCTAGCCCTAACCCTAGCCCTAACCCTAGCCCTAACCCTAGCCCTAACCCTAGCCCTAACCCTAGCCCTAACCCTAGCCCTAACCCTAGCCCTAACTCTAACCCTAGCCCTAATGGGAAAATGGAAATAAATACATTTTTTTAATTTTTCCCTAACTAAGGGGGTGATGAAGGGGGGTTTGATTTACTTTTATAGCGGGTTTTTTAGCGGATTTTTATGATTGGCAGCCGTCACACACTGAAAGACGCTTTTTATTGCAAAAAATATTTTTTGCGTTACCACATTTTGAGAGCTATAATTTTTCTATATTCTGGTCCACAGAGTCATGTGAGGTCTTGTTTTTTGCGGGACGAGTTGATGTTTTTATTGGTAACATTTTCGGGCACGTGACATTTTTTGATCGCTTTTTATTCCGATTTTTGTGAGGCAGAATGACCAAAAACCAGCTATTCATGAATTTCTTTTGGGGGAGGCGTTTATACCGTTCCGCGTTTGGTAAAATTGATGAAGCAGTTTTATTCTTCGGGTCAGTACGATTACAGCGACACCTCATTTATATCATTTTTTTATGTTTTGGCGCTTTTATACGATAAAAACTATTTTATAGAAAAAATAATTATTTTTGCATCGCTTTATTCTCAGTACTATAACTTTTTTATTTTTTTGCTGATGATGCTGTATGGCGGCTCGTTTTTTGCGGGACAAGATGACGTTTTCAGCGGTACCATGGTTAGTTATATCTGTCTTTTTGATCGCGTGTTATTCCACTTTTTGTTCGGCGGTATGATTATCAAGCGTTGTTTTTTGCCTCGTTTTTTTTTTTTTTTCTTACGGTGTTTACTGAAGGGGTTAACTAGTGGGCCAGTTTTATAGGTCGGGCCGTTACGGACGCGGCGATACTAAATATGTGTACTTTTATTGTTTTTTTTTTTTTATTTAGATAAAGAAATGTATTTATGGGAATAATATTTTTATTTTTTTTTCATTATTTTGGAATATTTTTTTTTTTTTTTTTTTACACATTTGAAATTTTTTTTTTTTACTTTTTTACTTTGTCCCAGGGGGGGACATCACAGATCAGTGATCTGACAGTTTGCACAGCACTCTGTCAGATCACTGATCTGATAGGAGTGCAGGCTGCTTCACAGTGCCTGCTCTGAGCAGGCTCTGTGAAGCCACCTCCCTCCCTGCAGGACCCGGATCCGCGGCCATCTTGGATCCGGGGCTGGAGGGAGCAGGGAGGGAGGTGAGACCCTCGCAGCAACGCGATCACATCGCGTTGCTGCGGGGGGCTCAGGGAAGCCCGCAGGGAGCCCCCTCCCTGCGCGGTGCTTCCCTGTACCGCCGGCACATCGCGATCATCTTTGATCGCGGTGTGCCGGGGGTTAATGTGCCGGGGGCGGTCCGTGACCGCTCCTGGCACATAGTGCCGGATGTCAGCTGCGATAAACAGCTGACACCCGGCCGCGATCGGCGGCGCTCCCCCCGTGAGCGCTGCCGATCGCATATGACGTACTATTGCGTCCTTGGGAAGTAAAGCCCACCCCACATGGACGCAATAGTACGTCTAATGGCAGAAAGGGGTTAAAAATATAAATCTGAAAATTGTGCTGTGCATTTGTATCCAGCTCCCTGTAGTCTGATACCTTTAAATAAAATCCTAAGTGACCAATTACTTCCAGAAGTCACATAATTAGTAAATTGAGTCCACCTGCCTGTCTTTTCAGTAAAACTACAGCTGTTCTGTAAGGCCACAGAGGTGTGTTTGAGAACATTAACGATCAAAGAGCATCATGAAAACCAAAGAACACACCAGACAGGTCAGGGATAAAGTTGTAGAGAAGAGTAAATGTGCACACTTTCAGGTTTTTTTGCGTTTTTTCACAGTAAAAACGCTATAAAAACTAATTAAAACCGCATACATTATGCATCCTATCATTTAGAATGCATTCTGCATGTTTTTCGTGGAAAAAAACGCATTGCGGTAAAAAAAAGCAGCATGTTCATTAATTTTGCGGATTTTCTGCATTTTTCCCACTATTCTATGCATTTGGGAAAAAACGCACCAAAAACGCATAAGAAACGCGTGAAAAACACGAAAAAACGAATGCGGATTTCTGGCAGAAATGTCCGTTTTTTGTCAGGAAAATTTCTGCAAGAAATCCTGACGTGTGCACATACCCCCTCAAGCAGGGTTAGGTTATACAAAATAGCACTAACTCAGAACATTTCACAAACCACTGTTACATCCATCATCCAAACATGAAAGGCGTATGACACAACTGCAAACCTACCAAGGTATGGCTGTCCAACTAAACATTCAAACAAAAAAAAAAGAGGGCTGACAGCATTCACTAAGTTGGACGCTCGTTTAAAGAGACTCTGTCACCCAAAATATTGTATCTGAGCTAAGCCTATCGGCATCAGGGGCTTATCTACAGCATTCTGTAATGCTGTAGATAAGCCCCCCCGATGTATCCTGAAAGAGGAGAAAAAGAGGATAGATTATACTCACCCAGGGGAGGTCGCGGTGCGGTCCGGGTCTGATGGGCGGTGCGGTCCGGGTCCAGCACCTCCTATCTTCTTACGATGACGTCCTCTTCTTGTCTTCATGCTGCGGCTCCGGCGTTGAGGGCAGAGCAAAGTACTGCAGTGCGCAGGTGCAGGGAAAGGTCAGAGAGGCCCGGCGCCTGCGCACTGCAGTACTTTGCTCTGCCCTCATCAGGGCAGATGAAGTACGCCTGCGCCGGACCTGCAGAAGGAAGACGAGAGGAGAACGTCATCGAATGAAGATAGGAGGCACCGGACCAGGACCGTGACGCCCATCGGACCCGGACCGCAGTGGGACCACCCCTGGGTGAGTATAATATAACCTCCTTTTTCTCATCTTTCAGGATACATCGGGGGCTTATCTAAAGCATTACAGAATTCTGTAGCTAAGCTCCTGATGGCGGTGGGCTTACCTCATATACGATTTTGGGGGTAACAGGTTCCCTTTAAAATTCAAATGAACCAACCTGGAATTTACAAAGCATACATAAGAATAAACCCAGCATCCAATTCAGGGTGATGAAGTACAATAAGGGTATGTGTCCACCTTCAGGATGGCCGGCGGTTTAGTCGAAGCGGCAAACCCGCTCTGCGCTAAGCTCCGCCCCCTTCTGGGACGCGATGATGCCGGATGTGTTCATAGCACACATCCGGGATCATCGCACCCCACACATAGGGCCCTGTGTTATACCTTGCGGCGACGCAGCATTGCCGCAAGGTATATGGACATGCTGCGATCTTAACCCTTTCACGACAAGCGCCGTACTATTAGAGCGCATGCCGTGTCACCCCCTTTGATGTGGGCTCCGGCGGTGAGCCCACATCAAAGTCGCGACATGTCAGCTGTTTTGTGCAGCTGACATGTGCGCGCAATAGCGGCGGGTGAAATCACTATTCACCCGCCGCTATTAACCTGTTAAATGCCGCTGTCAAACACAGACAGCGGCATTTAACCGGCGCTTCCGGTTGGGAGGCCGGAAATGATGTCATCGGCAACCTCCGTCACATGATCGGGGGTTGGCGATGCATCAGGAAGGTAACCATAGAGGTCCTTGAGACCTCTATGGTTACTGATGCCGGCCTGCTGTGAGCGCCCCCCTGTGGTCGGTGCTCACAGCACACCTGCATTTCAGCTACATAGCAGCGATCTAATGATCGCTGCTATGTAGCAGAGCCGATCAGGCTATGCCAGCTTCTAGCCTCCCAAGG
The DNA here is from genome assembly GCF_032444005.1 of Ranitomeya imitator. NCBI lineage: Eukaryota > Metazoa > Chordata > Amphibia > Anura > Dendrobatidae > Ranitomeya > Ranitomeya imitator. Next base: position 463,521,489 of record NC_091286.1, on the reverse strand, counting down.
AGGCTATTAAAGCATGGCACAAGTAAAAAAAAAATGTTTTTAAAAATATGAAAAAAATATAAAAAATATAAGTTTAAATCACCCCCCTTTCGCCCCATCCTAAATAAAACAATTAAAAAAAAAAAAAACTACACGTATTTGGTATCGCCGCGTTCAGAATCGCCCGATCTATCAATAGAAAAAAAGCATTAACCTGATTGCTAAACAGCGTAGCGAGAAAAAAATCCGAAACGCCAGAATTACATTTTTTTGGTCGCTGTGACATTGCATTAAAATGCAATAACGGGCGATCAAAAGAACGTGTCTGCACCAAAATGGAATCATTAAAAACGTCATCTCGGCACGCAAAAAATAAGCCCTCACCCGACCCCAGATCACGAAAAATGGAGACGCTTCGGGTATCGGAAAATGGCACTTTTTTTTTTTTTTTAAGCAAAGTTTTGAATTTTTTTTCACCACTTAGGTAAAAAATAACCTAGACATGTTAGGTGTCTATGAACTCGTAAAGACCTAGAGAATCATAATGGCAGGTTAGTTTTAGCATTTAGTGAACCTAGCAAAAAAGCCAAACAAAAAACAAGTGTGGAATTGCACTTTTTTTGCAATTTCACCGCACTTGGAATTTTTTTCCCGTTTTCTAGTAAAAGACATGGTAAAAACAATGGTGTCGTTCAAAAGTACAACTCGTAACGCAAAAAATAAGCCCTCACATGACCATATTGACGGAAAAATAAAAAAGTTATAGCTCTGGAAACGAGGGAAGTGAAAAATGAAAACGCAAAAACGAAAAAGGGCCGCGACTTGAAGGGTTTAAAAGAGGAGCCGCATGTCCGGAGTCGCAGGGCCGCCGCGTGCGTGTTACCACGCATAGTGGAGACGGGATTTCATTAAATCCCCTCCACTATGCTGTAACATCTGGACGCTGCGGGTTTGACGCTGCGTCTCTATGCAGCGTCAAACACGCAGCGTTTACTGCACGTGGAAACATACCCCAAGTCAAGTTTTATTCCACCAAACAACATTTCAACCTATCACAGGTCTTTATCAAACGCCCTGCGTTATACCTGCGGATTTTGTGCAGTTTTCACATGCGTTTTTACACCTGGGGATTCCAATTATGGAACAGGTGTAAAACGATTCCGTACATAATTTTCCGCAGCATGTGCACTGCGGATTTGGTTTTCCATAGGTTTACATGGTACTGTACACCGCATGGAAAACTGCTGCGAATCCACTGCGGATCTGCAGCCAAATCCGCAACGTGTGCACATACCCTGAAAGAAAAAGTAAAGTTCCAAGTTTTTAGTTCATATTGGACTCCGTCTCTCTGTGCAATAACACAAGCAGTGGAACCTAGGCACGCCCGAGGGTGCAGAAGGCTCAACTGAAGGTATGAGGACAGTGATGGGAGGCACGCTACTACACATAGTCACAGCGATGAGTACTACCCTGGTGCTCTCTCACACATGGGGGTGCAACAAAGTATGGGGGCTCTACACTGTACGGGGGCACAATGTGTGGGCACTAAACTGGCATATTTGCAATTCTCCAGAAAAAAACTGTCAAAACAGTCACTGCAGTCATAGATTAATTCATTGAGAGGTGCAGTTTCTACAACGGGGTCACTTTTGTGGTTTTTCTGCTGTTCAGGCATCTTCGGGCTCTGCAAATGTCCCCCACAAACTATTCTAGTAAAATCTCTGCTCCAAAAGCAAAATCCTTCTCAGCCATGATGTGTGGCCTAAGGGTACCATCACACAGTGGCACTTTGATCGCTAGGACGGTATGATTCGTGACGTTCCAGCGATATCCTTACGATCTCGCTGTGTCTGACACGCTACTGCGATCAGGGACCCCGCTGAGAATCGTACGTCGTAGCAGATCGTCTGAAACTTTATTTCGTCGCTGGATCTCCCGCTGACATCGCTGAATCGGCGTGTGTGACGCCGATTCGGCGTGTGTGACGCCGATTCAGCGATGTCTTCACTGGTAACCAAGGTAAACATCGGGTTACTAAGCGCAGGGCCGCGCTTAGTAACCCGATATTTACCCTGGTTACCAGCGTAAACGTAAAAAAAACAAACATTACATACTTACCTTCCGTGTCTGTCCTCCGGCGCTGTGCTTCTCTGCACTGGCTGTGAGCGCCGGCCAGCCAGAAAGCACAGCGGTGACGTCACCGCTCTGCTTTACGGCTGACCGGCGCTGACAGTGCAGAGGAAAGCAGAGCGCCGGAGGACAGACACGGAAGGTAAGTATGTAATGTTTGTTTTTTTTACGTTTACGCTGGTAACCAGGGTAAATATCGGGTTACTAAGCGCGGCCCTGCGCTTAGTAACCCGATGTTTACCCTGGTTACCAGGGGACTTCGGGATCGATGGTCGCTGGAGAGCTGTCTGTGTGACAGCTCTCCAGCGACCAAACAGCGACGCTGCAGCGATCGACATCTTTGTCGTATCGCTGCAGCGTCGTTTCAGTGTGACGGTACCCTAACAGTAGTTTCCAATGACATATTATGGGGCATCAGCACTTTCGGGAGAAATTGACAATAACTTGTTGGGTCCTGTTTCACCTATTAACCCTTGTGTAACTGATACATTTTCAGCAAATACAAAAATTACATTGTTACCACTAAAATGTCACATTTCCATGTCACAATGTTATAAAATTATATAATGTACCTGTGGGTTCAAAATACTCACTACATCCCTGAGTGAAATCCTGAAGGCCTCTTTCACACTTCCGTCTTTCTTTTTCCATCACAATGCGTCGTTTTGTGAAAAAAACGGGTCCAGCAAATGTTTCTGTTGGATCTGTTTTTTTTCTCATAGACTTGTATTAGCGACGGACTGTGACGGATGGCCTTCCGTTTCATCGGTCGTGCGCTGGATCCGTCGTAAAATTGCTGTCCGTCGGGCGGAGACAACGCACAGAGGAACGTTTTTTCTGTACGTCGGAAAATTGCTCACTGACTGTCAAAAGCAGAAATCCAGCGACAGATGCCGTCTTTTGAAACTGAGCACGCACGGAAGAATTTCCCATCAGGGAAATTCTCTCTCGCTCTCTCTCTCTTTTTACTATTGATGCTGCCTATGCAGCATCAATAGTAAAAAGATATGTGAAAAATAATAAAAAAAAATAAAAATTTGTGATAATCTTACCATCCGGCGTCCCCCGCAGCCTTCCCGATGCTCGCGATGCTGCTGGCAGCTCCCGCTCCCAGTAATGCCTTGCGAAACCACTACGTCATCACAGGTCATTGTCTTTAATGGCATTACTGGGAACGGGAGCTGCCAGCAGCTTCGCGAGCATCGTGAGGAGTGGGAAGCTGCGGGGGACGCCGGAAGGTAAGAATATCACAATTTTTTATTTTTTTAATTATTTTTAACCTGGGTTGTATTGTGTATGAGTTTTAGCAGCGGAAAAACTGGGGTCACTTGTGGGGGGTTTCTGCTGTTCTGACACCTCAGGGGTTCAGCTAACAAGCGACCATAACCTGTTCAAATGCAATCTGCGTTTAAAAAGCCAAGTAGCGCTCCTTCCCATCCGATCCCTGCCGTGTACTATCACAGGAGTGTACAACCACATGTGAACCAGTTTTAACCTAATGACCATGCCATTTTTTTTTTTTTTAAATCTGACCAGTGTCACTTCATGTGGTAATAACTCTGCAACGCTTCAATGTATCACAGTGATTATGAGATTTTTTTTTGTAACACATTGTACTTTATGTAATTGGTAAATGTAGATCGATATGACTTGCGTTTATTTGCGAAGATATCAAAATTTTGGCAAAAAATTTGCAGTTTTCAAACTTTTAATTTTTACATCCTTAAACTACAGTAGACATGCTGCACAACATAATTAATAACATTTCCAATGCATCTATTTTACATCTGCATCATTTTTCAAAGGTCATTTTATTTCGAAAGGATGTTAGAAGGGGATGCAGTTTTTCAACACATCCGCTGCCCATTCTAAGTCCCGGGGAGTAGAGGGCGGAGTTCTGGCCGCGCATGCGCGGTAGGAAATGGCGGATCCGACATACGAAAAAACGTTCCCTTGAACGTTTTTTCGTGACGACGGTCCGCCAAAACACGACGCATCCAGTGCACGACGGATGCCACGTATCGCCATACGTCGCGATCTGTCAGCAATACAAGTCTATAGTAAAAAAAAAAATGCATCCTGCGGGCACAAAAGACGCATTGCGACGGACAGCAAACGACGGAAGTGTGAAAGTAGCCGAAGGGCACAACCTGGCGCCACTATTCTGTATCTGCAAAGTCTTACTGTATTATTGAAGAGGGGGTGATAGATACACCGTGACTTGTGTAAATGGTGATTGTAGACTATTATGGGGGATCTTTGTATGTATTTGTATGTAACCCCTTATCATGTACAGCACCGTGGAATTAATGGTGCTATATAAATAAATGATAATAGTAATAATAATAATAATAATAATATGCCACAAGAATGGACTGCTGACTTCCTTTAACCGCTTCACTTCTTTGAAAACCTAAAGCAGTTAAAAGAAGCTTAAAAAGACTAAAAATATGTACTGCTGGGTGTTTTTACATTGCAGTGCATTCGTTCATTCATTTTTGCATTTCATTTTTTACGCTTTTTCAGGCATATGCTTGAAAAAGAGGTCATGTGCACATAACATAAGTGTATGCAGTTTCCATGGTAAGAAAAGGGCAGATTCTGGAGAGATGTTTGAAGTGCATGGTTAATAAGACCGTGCATGTGACGGAATATAGGAAATGTATGAAAGATCATAAAACATAATCCCAAAACACTGGGCATTCGGCCTACAAATTTTGGTAGTAGCAAATACTGAAGTAGAAATATAATCTTCAGGTAGGTAAGTATCCTATGGAGCAGATTTGCAGTAGGCAGATCTGATTTTTTGTAGTAAGAAGCACAATATGATAATTCACATTTATCATTTCTAGTCATAGTTACCAAGAAAGGGCACCTTAACACATGGCTTTAAAAAAAAAAAAAAAAAAAGCTTCCTTTTCTTTAAAGCAGGGATGACACAAAGTTTTCCTTTCCTATACTTAGTGCAGTAAAAAAAAGTTAAACACGTCTATCCCACTAATCCCGATAATTTTTGTCTTAATCCTTGAAAAATAAACATTCTCAGTTAAAGATTTTTAACTGGCAAAAAAAAGGAGAAACTTCTGCAAGTTGGACATTAAGTTAGCGGCAAGTATATTACATTAGAAACTCCTGTTCCAGGTTCTGCAACCTAGTTCATATACACAATATAAATCTACAGGTACATTGGTTTTGGGCGGCTTCTTGTATCCATTTTTCTTCAACAGTTCATTTAGTATAACGACCCAGGCATGAACACAACATATACCCTTAAAAGGCCAATGTAAAACTATATATACTTAAAGAGAACCATCCAATCCATGGGTATCAAATGCTGATATCATAGGGATGAAAGTGCATATGTGCCGATCCAAAAGAAACTCAAGGTGCAGTAATTTCTGGATCACACTGAGGACACCATGACTGCAGGTATAATACGGTTGTTAGTATAATCGGACTATCTTATGGGACTAATATATGGATATAGGGTGGAGTGCAATGATCGTTGTTACTGAACACTATATATTATGAGTGAGTTTCTTTTGGATCGGCACATATGCACTTTCATCCCTATGATATCAGCATTTGATACCCATGGATTGGCTGGATAGATATACGGCTGGGAGCCATCTATAGTATTTGAATATGGCTACATGGTCTTTAGTTTTGTGATTCTGTATTCTCTTTTTCTGCTAACCCTCTCTACAGATGGGTAAAACCATCTGAAATGTACTCATTTTGTAATACGTGTTTAAAAGAAAGTTTTTTGTAATGTAATATTTTTATGAACAATGTAAATGTAACAACTCTGCTGGCATCATGGCATGGCCTCACATCTCTCACACAATCTTACCCACTGCTCCAGGCCATGATGTGGTTTCTGTTTCATGCCAGCTCCATGTTCTGTGTCTCTGCTCTCTGCATGCCTCATGGCTATGTGTATAGGGGGCCGGCGCCTGAACTCTCTGGTTCTTATAGGAATCAGGTGCATCTGTCTAATCAGTTCCTGACCAATTACCAAGAGGCCTCCTGTATATAGTGCAGCTCCACCCTGTGGTCTGGGCCTGTGCAACTTACTCCCTCAGTCAGTTCTTAGCTGCTGAGGTGCCAGGTCCTGTCTCGGTTACTCTCTCTTGTCTGCCACCCAGGGGGGCGTTGTACCCTGGTCTGTGTCCTGTGTAGCCACCCAGTGGGGCTTAGTACCCTGGTCTCTGTCTTGTGTAGCCACCCAGCGGGGCTTCGTACCCTGGCCTTTGTCTGCCACCCAGAGGGGCATCATACCCTGGCTTGTGTCTCTGTGTCTTGTCTCGTTCCTGACTCTGTCTTAGTCTAGTCCTATTCCACTGTCTGTTTATATCTGTCTTGGTTTGCCTTTTCTGCTCTGTTCGCCACTGTCTGTGGCTCCGCTTCTCTTTGCTCAGTTCTACCACAACCTGTGCTTCTGTGTCTCTCAGCTTTTCCCTCAGCTCTGCACTCTGACCTTGCTTTGCTCTGTGGCTCCGCCTCCAGCATCTCTGCTCTGTGGCTCCGCCTCCTGCATTTCTGCTCTTGGCTCCGCCTCCTGCATTTCTGCACTTGGCTCCGCCTCCAGCGTCTCCGCTCTTGGCTCCGCCTCTTGCGGCTCCGTCCCTGGCTCTGCCTTCTCCTTCTCTTCTTAGTTCCACCTTTTACTCGTACTCTGCCTCCTGCATTTCTGTTCTTGGTTCTAGCTCTTGTGCTTTCGCTCTGGATCCGCTCTTGCAGTCTTTCTCTACTTGTTATTTAGTCCTCCTGTCTGAACAGGTTCCAACCTGTTTCACATACCTGCCTGCAGACCGGTCCCTACCGGTTCTTTCTATGTTCCAGCCGTACCTGCCTGCCTACCAGAGAGCCAGTCGTGTCTGCCTGCCCGCCAGTGTCTGTTGTACCCGTCTGCCTGCCTGTGTCCCAGCCGTGCCCGCTCCGTTCTTTAGTGGGATCAGCAGCCACAGCCAGACATTACCCTGGAGTGGCACCTGGTAGCTTCCTATTGCACAAGTCTGACCTCACCATCAGAGGCTCCAGCGAACACCTAGGAAGCTACTTAGTTACGCCCCTTCCAGGGAAGTTTGGTCTGTGGTCCAGTGGGGCCACACCCCCGTATGCCCGCGCCAACCAGTCTGGGCGCGTGCGTGACAGTAAAACTATGTTCAGACGTTGCGTTTTTGCTGCTTTTTTTCTGAAGCCAAAACCTGCTGCTTAAGGCTATGTGCCCACGTTGCGGATTAGCCTCTAGAATTTTTTGTGCAGATTCTGCATCTTTTGGCAGAAAACGCAGGTGCGGATTTGATGTGGATTTGCTGCGGATTTCATGCGTTTTTACCCCTGTGGATTTCTATAATGGAATGGGTACAAAAACGCTGCAGATCCGCACAAAAGTGACATGCTACTTCTTTTAATCCGCAGCGTTTCCGCAAAGAATTTTCCGCACCATTAGCATAGCATTTTTTTTTTTGCCATTGATTTACATTGTACTGTAAATCACTTGCGGATCTGCAACGTTTCTGCACGGTAAAAAATCCGCAGGAAATCCGCAATGTGTGCACATAGCCTAAAGATGTTGTCCACAACTAGGACAACCCCTTGATCTAAATATTAGGCCCCGTTCCTGTGGTGTCGGCATTTGCGCTCCCGGGGCTGCTGTCCAGTTGTTGTGACACATGAACCTGGCGTCACTGTCTCCGCCTTCAAACAAATTGAACATGAAGAGGAGGTCAGATCAGCTGCAGCGCTGACATCCTCTAAATGTCCAATTCATTCGAAAGCGGAGACAGTGACGCCAGTGTTGATTGGGCGCCACTTGCTCACGTGTTACACTCTGTTTGAAGACAAGAGTAGTGCAGTTTACAGGGCTCTTATATATTATATATATGATATTATACCATGAAAAAGAACACAAGAACCCAGACAAACTTAATTATAGAGCAGCAATCAAAATTATTCAACTTCTATTAGGCTGTGTGCACACGTAGCAGATTTTTCGCGTTTTTTGAGGTTTTTCGCTATAAAACCGCGAAAAAAACGCTCACATTAAGCATCCTATTTAATAGAATGCAATCCGCATTTTTTGTGCACATGCTGTGCCCACCATGCGGGAAGTAAGCAGATCATGTGCGGTTGATACACAGGGTGGAGGAGAGGAGACTCTCCTCCACGGACTGGGCACCATATAATTGTTAAAAAAAAAAGAATTAAAAATTAGTCATATACTCACCTTTGATGGCCCCGGAGTCCTCCTGCCCCTCAGCGCTGCACGCGGCTGCTTCCGTTCCTGTAGATGGTGTGTGAAGGACCTGCGATGACGTCACGGTCACGTGACCGCGACATCATCGAAGGTCCTGCACACACCATCTACAGGAACGGAAGCCGCTGAGGAGATCGGCTGTTTGCGGTAGGTGAGTATAACCATTTTTTATTTTTTTTTTATTATTTTTAACATTCTATCTTTTAATATTGATGCGGCATAGGCTGCATCAATAGTAAAAAGTTGGTCACACTTGTCAAACACTGTTTGACAAGTGTGACCAACCTGTCAATCAGTTTTCCAAGCAATGCTACAGATCGCTTGGAAAACGCTAGCATTCTGCAAGCTAATTATGCTTGCAAAATGCTAGTTTTCTGCTGGAATATGCATGCCAATTCCGCATGCGATATACCCACGGCAGGAGGCGCAGAATTGCCGCGGAAATTTCCACGGCAATTCTGCAACGTGTGCATTTAGCCTTACAAAGTAGTTTTATTAGCAAAATTTACAAACTTTGTTGTTTGCAATAAGCTTATAAAACAACAATATGAATATCAAACACATTTCATCTCGGTGGTTCCTCCAAATCCAACACAAATATGTCACTTAACTACTGCTGCCTCAAAATTCTCCATCACGAGGAGTATCTTCCTTTGGCTGTTATGAACTGCTGTAGATGTGATATATACCCCCGACATCGGCTTCTGGGGACGGTCCTAATAAATCTGAGCCCATTTTTTCCACAAAAAAGATTCCCAGTTAAAACTGTAATAAGCAACAACAATTAAAACCTACGGGATGGACCCAGAGCAAGATAAAAACAGATAAAACAGAGTCTAAAAGATCATTGCATTGTCAGAAATATCACAATCGATCCGACATGCCTATAAAATGCCAGCCAATCAGGGCCTAAGGCTTGGCTTATATTTGATGTGGAAGTAGCATTTTTATTGAAAATTTTAAACAGTGTTTTTCTCTGTATCCAGTCACTTGCTCATATCAACTACACCTCAATAATAGTCTTGACTACTGTAACTTTCCACAAATCATTCTTCCTCTCCCTCAACTCTTCTGTCTCCAATCTATCCTGAATCTGAAAATCAAAATGGAAAAGAGCTGCAGAGTCAGGGGAGCTCAGGGATTTTTTAAATTAGATATTTCACTTTAAAAAAAAATAGCAAGTGACAGGTCCTTTTACCACTTTGAGGACTATTGTACAAGTCATCTTGAGTTTGGTGTTGGGAAGGCTGTTACACAGAATTACACATTTTGCACTGAGTGTCATGTGATTTCTTGATTACCTATTTATATATATCTTGTTGAGTCTTCCCGATCTGAATGCATGCTCAAATTAGACAAATGTACGCGTTTATCTCAATAAAGAGAACGAGACAAGATACCTTTAAAGAGAATCTGTCAGAAGGTTTTTGCCAAGTATCCTGAGGACAGTACGAGGTAGGTACTGAGACACAGATTTCAGCAATATGTCACTTATTAGGCTGTGTGCTGTTGTTTCTATACAATGAAGGTTTTATCACCAGGAGATTTTCACTACCCAGCCTAGCTCCCTGTCAAGTGGGTGATGACGCCCCTGCTCACATAAGCAGCTCACTGTCAATAGACAATGTACACAGAAAGCTGCAATGTGGGCGAGGTTAGCTATGAACTCTGATACATCTAAAAACTGTGTCACAACTGCGGCACGCAGAAAGCTAAGTGATACATCACTGGAATCAGGGTCTCTTTTCCTACATTACTCTGCTCAGATGAGGTAGCGAAAATATGGTGGCAGATTCCCTTTAACAGGCTTATCACTTTACAAAAGAAAAGAATGTTGAAATTGCGCCTGGATCCACCAACATTTACAAAAAGTAGAAAACCAGCCTAGCGCTTGTAAAGAAAACCAGCTGAAATGTTATACAGACTACATGAAAAAGATTTAAAGAAATGCCGGAGCAGGAAATTACTGCCAACAACTGGATTCTATACATATTCATACAATTATACTAGGGTTAGTACTAAACACGGAAAACAGCACACACAACCCAAACTGGAGCTAATGCACGGGCGGGAACTCACTACTGTACCATCATCGCCTCCGCAAAGCTGTGCCTCTTGTAATGTCATGAAAGCAAACTACTATTACACTCATCCGTGATCCATTACACATAAGGTAGCCAAATATCAGAAACTAAAAACTAAAATTATTGGAAAAACATTTGATGACACTTCCCCTTTAATGTGATGGTTACATCATTTTTTTGTTCCAAACAAGCAATTTGTACTGCAGAGTTGCGGTAAGGGGCATACTTTGTACAGTACTTTAAAATCTTTTAACTCTATACCCATTTTAGGCTGGTTTCACATTTGCGGTTGTGTCTGCAGCGTATCGTCTGCAACCGCAAACGTATGCAAAAACGCATGCAAACGCATGATAACGCTGCATTTTTTATCCGCATCAACTTACATATGACGGCAAAAAAAGCAGCGTTTGTATACGTTTTTACATGCGTTTGCGCTTTTTATGCTCATGCGTTTGATATTTCCAGGAGGGCGTGTCTCAATCAGTTCCTGGACATGCGCAGTCCAAAGTATGCAAGTGCATCAAACGCATGTGTATGCAAAGACATGTGTACACATGCGTTCCCATAAACAGTAATGCGTTTTTTAACGCACTCATACGAATGCGCATGCCTGCGCATATTTGACGGAGATTTGCCGCCTCAAAAATTCCAACATGGTGCGTTAGCCGCGCCCCGCCGCACTCCGCGAAAAAACACATGTGTAAGCAAACGCGGACGAACGTATGCAAATGCATGCACCTACAATGTTAACCCATTTACCCCCAAGGGTGGTTTGCACGTTAATGACCGGGCCAATTTTTGCAATTCTGACCACTGTCCCTTTATGAGGTTATACGCTTCAACGGATCCTGATGATTCTGACACTGTTTTCTCGTGACATGTTGTACTTCATGATAGTGGTAAAATTTCTTTGATATTACCTGCGCTTATTTATGAAAAAAAAAAGGAAATTTGGCGAAAATTTTAAAAATTTTGCAATTTTTTCCAAGTTTAATTTGTATGCCCTTAGATCACAAGAGATGTCACACAAAATACTTATTAAGTAACATTTCCCACATGTCTACTTTACATCAGCACAATTTTGGAACCAAAATGTTTTTTTGTTAGGGAGTTATAAGGGTTAAAAGTTGACCAGCAATTTCTCATTTTTACCACACCATTTTTTTTTAGGGACCACATCACATTTGAAGTCATTTTGAGGGGTCTATATGATAGAAAATAACCAAGTGTGACACCATTCTAAAAACTGCACCCCTCAAGGTGCTCAAAACCACATTCAAGAAGTTTATTAACCCTTCAGGTGTTTCACAGGAATTTTTGGAATGTTTAAAAAAAATGAACATTTAACTTTTTTTCACAAAAAATTTACTTCAGCGCCAATTTGTTTTATTTTAACCAAGAGTAACAGGAGAAAGGACCCCTAAAGTTGTTGTACAATTTGTCCTGAATACGCCGATACCCCATATGTGGGGGTAAACCACTGTTTGGGCGCATGGGAGAGCTCGGAAGGGAAGGAGCGCCGTTTGACTTTTCAATGAAAAATTCACAGGAATTGAGATGGGACGCCATGTTGCGTTTGGAGAGCCACTGATGTGCCTAAACATTGAAACCCCCAACAAGTGACACCATTTTGGAAAGAAGACCCCCTAAGGAACTTATCTAGATGTGTGTTGGGCACTTTGACACACTAAGTGCTTCACAGAGGTTTATAATGTAGAGCCGTAAAACTAAAAAAATCATATTTTTTCACAAAAATGATCTTTTCGCCCCCAATTTTACCAAAGTGTGACACCATTCTAAAAACTGCACATCTCAAGGTGCTCAAAACCACATTCAAGAAGTTTATTAACCCTTCAGGTGTTTCACAGGAATTTTTGGAATGTTTAAAAAAATGAACATTGAACTTTTTTTCACAAAAAATTTACTTCAGCGCCAATTTGTTTTATTTTACCAAGGGTAACAGGAGAAAGTACCCCAAAATGTGTTGTGCAATTTGTCATGAGTACTCAGTGTGTCAGATCAGCGATCACACAGACACTGCAGGGAGGTTTGTGGCACCTGCTCTGAGCAGGCGCTTGAAAGCCACCTCCCTGCAGGACCCGGAAGGCCCCCCCCCCCCCAGCCGTTTTGGATCCTGGCCTGCAGGGAGGAGGAGGAGGTAGGAGACCCTCGGAGCAACGCCATCACATGGTGTTGCTCCGAGAGTCTCAGGGAAGCAAGCAGGGAGGGCCCTTCCTGCGCAATGCTGCCCTGTGCTGCCAGAACGCTGCGATCATCTTTGATCGCAGTGTGCCGGGGGTTAATGTGCCAGGAGCGGTTCGTGACCGCTCCTGGCCCATAGTGCCGGATGTCAGCTGCGAAAGTCAGCTGACACCCGGCCCCAATCGCCCCCCCCCCCCACGCCCCATGTGAGCGCGGCTGATCGGTAATGACGTACTATCCCGTTGGTGGTCATACGGGCCCATACCACCTCGACGGGATAGTACATCATATGTCAGAAAGGGGTTAAAGATAGGAAATCAAGACGCATGCAGATGTATGCGTCAGAAACGCTGCGGACACTACTGCAAATGTGAAACCAGCCATAGACAGAAAATGTCTCGGTGACACTTTCTTTAACTAAGGCAGGGTTCACATTGCGTTGCTGCAGTCCGTTAAACGGACTGCACCAACGTTAGTGCCTTGTAAAGATCGCATTATGCCATCGCGATAGCGGAGATGCTCCATCTGCACTATTGGTGACGGACCCGGAAACGCTGCAGCCCGCGTCCGAGGGTCCATCACAGAATGACGGTTCATCACTAACGCATGCCAATTATGACATGCATTAGCAATGCGCTACATAGTGACAGTCAATAGGTGCGCTAACGCATCCGTTACATAGCGTTGGTGCTGCTGTGTAACGGATGCCGTCAGCGCACTGCCACTGACGCAATGTGAACCTGGCCTAACGGCGTTATACACATTAGATGAATCTTACCACAATCGCAGATTTCAGTGGGACTGAAGCTGGTCAGATCCAGAGCATGCAAGCGGTGCGCGCTCCTCGTCTAGGTAACCAGCCAGGCTGTGACTGAAGGGTGGCCGGTAACCAAGGCAACAAACTGCAAATTATGGAATTAAAAATCACTCTGTTCTTGAGAATGAAGGGGACTTTTAAGAAGTGGTAAATTGCAAAGTGGGGTTTTTAGGAGCACTTTTACTTTGAGACAACCCTTTAAAAAGAAAATGAGCTGCTGCAAGAAGAACTTGGCAGCGGCTTACTCCTCGCTCCCTATTGAAAACATGGACATGCTCAGTCGCACCAGGTGTGCATGTGCATGGGGGTTGGGGAGAATAGTGCACTCATTCAATCTAAAGGAGCTCATAGACATTAGACTCTAGTTGGTGTAAAAATGGACGTTCATCGAGTAAAACTTGCAAATTACCTATAATTTTAGCCCACCCATCACAGACTGTCATCATCTAAAATGAAGTCTGGAATCTCTGATTTTTTTCGCCCCATAGTTGGATGTAAGATTTTTCCCCAAACTAATGATTGTTATCCACAACTTCTCATTGAAAGAATATTGCCAGAAAAACTGTTTGTTTGCCATCTGGTGTCACTGAATATTTATGGCCATGCTGACAACTGTACGGCCAACATGAATTACAATATGTACGGCTGTGTCAGCGCCAACAGTCGCCCACTGCTTGTTCAACCATCAAACGCCTTTTATCTGATGTACAAAAGAAGAACACAGCAGCACCCTGTAAGGGCCAAGACCTGATGGGAACCCATCAGAGGGAGGTCACCTTGCCATGGTTGATGGGCACACATGAATTGGCCAATTTATCTGCTAAGAACAATCATTTGTTGTAAGTAGATTTTAATTAGCAACAATACAGTTTAGATGCCATGTATCCAGCGTTTGCATATGTCTTGGCCCTTGCGGGGTGCAGCTGTGCTCTTATTTTGTATGTTATGCAATCATTGCAGCTTGCACCTCTTCACACTATATGGAGGTGATGGTCAGGGTTTTTTTTAGAGCGAGCATTAGGGTACCGTCACACAGTGCAATTTTCATCGCTACAACGGTACGATCCGTGACGCTCCAGCATCGTAACAATATCGCTCCAGCGTCGTAGACTGCTGTCACACTTTGCAATCTACGACGCTGGAGCGATAATTTCATGACGTATGTGCGATGTAGAAGCCGTTGGTTACTATGCGCACATCGTATACTATATATGTTACACCATGCGATCATGCCGCCACAGCGGAACACTAGACGACGAAAGAAAGTTTCAAACGATCTGCTACGACGTACGATTCTCAGCGGGGTCCCTGATCGCAGGAGCGTGTCAGACACTGCGATCTCGTAACTATATCGCTGGAACGTCACGAATCGTGCCGTCGTAGCGATCAAAATTGCACTGTGTGACCGTACCCTTAGGGCTTCAAACAAACTGTGGAACACAAGGCAGCAGGTATTAGTGCTACACATACTGTGTGAGGCAGGCCTCTCAGATAATTGGCTGACCCTGAGGGGGGAGGGGAAGGTGGCAGTTTTACCAACTGTTGGAGTGCCAAAGGTTGCTGACCCCTGACCTATGATAGATAGGGAGAAAAAGAAGACTACAAAAAAAAGAAAACTTAACTCATAATGTAAAAGGTTGTCTGGCAATAAAAAAAAATTGCTTATAGCTGGAAATGCCTTAATTAAATAAGTATTACTCACTAGTGATGAGTGAACATGCTGGGATAAGGTGTTATCTGATCATGCTCCAGTGCTAACCGAGTGTCTTTGGCGTGCTTGAAAATTATGTTCGAGTCTCCGTGGCTGTTCGACTCCTGCAACACACGCATAGATTGCCTGTTTGTTAGGCAGTCCCTGCATGTGTTGCGTCTGCCTAAAAGCTCTGAGACATGCAGCCACGGGGACTTGCACAGTTTTCAAGAATGCCGAAAACACTTGGTTAGCACTGGAGCATGATCAGATAACACCCTATCCCAGCACGTACACACATCACTATTACTTACCTATACAATCATCTCCTGTGGTCTCTGCCGGTATTGCATCAATTACTTCACTTCCATCTTTCACAAGACTGCTGCACACAACCACTGGCCTCAGCGGTCATGTGACATTCATGCAAAGTCACCAATGAGGCCAATGATTGGCTGCAGCAAACACATGAATGACAGATTTCAGTCCTGCAGCTGTCCATTCATTTCGATACAACTGACAACACATGAATGGCTCGCTCTTCATAGTGCCAAGTTCACACAAGCATAATATCAGTGTCTGTGAATAACCGGCCATCACTAGAACCAATCTAATTAATTCAGGGGGTTGTTCATATGAGCGTTTGTTGCTTTTGTTGTTTTTGCACAGTGCACTAGTTTCTTCCATGTTGGATGAGACTCGCCCATTTTGTGTATCAGCCCTTTTTTATATATACATCGCGGTCATTAACCTAAGAAACATGTCACGAGCCCTGCGCTCAATCACTGCCTCCGCCTTAGGACGTAAAAGTAATAAAAAGTGAGTGAGAGCTGCATACTTCCTCTTGATTAGTTTTACTTCCAAATACAGGGACAGCGACGCCAGCGCTGATTGGGTTCTCAGCACGGGGGGCAAGTATGGGTGTTCTTATTTTAATAGGGGCAAACACAATCACATGAATAATCTCGTTAATTAAACTTTCCAAGCCCGTATATTCTGTCCTAGGAAAAATCTGACATCACACGGACAGCTGTTGTGAATTCTGTGGTCAAGCTCCCTCCTGTGGTCATGAGTGGTACTTCGGCTGGTTCTGTCTATGAGCTTCCTTTGGTGGATGTGAGTGGGGCTGCGGCTTCTGAGTTTCCTTCCTCAGGTGACGAGGTTAAGTCGTTAGGTGCTGCTCTATTTAACTCCACCTAGTTCTTTGTTCCTGGCCTCCAGTCAATGTTCCAGTATTGGTCTTGCTCTCTCCTGGATCATTCTTGTCGCCTGTCTACCCTGCATAAGCTAAGTTTTGCTTGTGTTACTTTTATTTGCAATATTTTCTGTCCAGCTTGCTATATTGGTTTTTCTTGCTTGCTGGAAGCTCTGAGACGCAGAGGGAGCACCTCCGTACCGTTAGTCGGTGCGGAGGGTCTTTTTGCGCCCTCTGCGTGGTTGTTTTGTAGGTTTTTGTGCTGATCGCAAAGCTATCTTTCCTATCCTCGGTCTATTCAGTAAGTCGGGCCTCACTTTGCTAAAATCTATTTCATCTCTGTGTTTGTATTTTCATCTTAACTCACAGTCATTATATGTGGGGGGCTGCCTTTTCCTTTGGGGAATTTCTCTGAGGCAAGGTAGGCTTATTTTTCTATCTTCAGGGCTAGCTAGTTTCTCAGGCTGTGCCCAAGGCGCCTAGGTCTGGTCAGGAGCGCTCCACGGCTACCTCTAGTGTGGTATGATAGGATTAGGGATTGCGGTCAGCAGAGTTCCCACGTCTCAGAGCTCGTCCTATGTTATTAGTAACTATCAGGTCACTTTGGGTGCTCTTAACCACTAGGTCCATTGTTGTTCTGAATCACCAGTTCATAACAGTACTGGAGGCCCAAAGTACTAATGCTTCTCAATAGAGGGAAAAGAGAAGTTCTGAGACCATTTTTTTTTCTTTGCACTGTGTTTTGTCTTTCTTTTCCCCTAGACATTTGGGTGGTTCAGGACACAGGTGTAGTGATGGACATTAAAGGTCTGTCTTCTTGTGTGGATCATCTCACTGCAAGAGTACAAAAATATTCAAGATTTTGTGGTTCAGAATTCTATGTTAGAACCAAGAATTCCTATTCCTGATTTGTTTTCTGGAGATAGAGCTAAGTTTCTGAATTTTAAAAATAATTATAAACTGTTTCTGGCTTTGAAACCCCGCTCCTCTGGCGACCCAGTTCAACAAGTTAAGATCATTATTTCTTTATTACGTGGCGACCCTCAAGACTGGGCATTTTCCCTTGCGCCAGGAGATCCTGCATTATGTAATATTGATGCGTTTTTTCTGGCGCTCGGATTGCTCTATGATGAACCTAATTCAATGGATCAGGCAGAGAAAAATTTGCTGGCTCTGTGTCAGGGTCAGGATGAGGTAGAGATATATTGTCAGAAGTTTAGGAAGTGGTCTGTGCTCACTCAATGGAATGAATGTGCGCTGGCAGCAATTTTCAGAAAGGGTCTCTCTGAAGCCCTTAAGGATGTCATGGTGGGATTTCCTATGCCTGCTGGTCTGAATGAGTCTATGTCTTTGGCCATTCAGATCGGTCGACGCTTGCGTGAGCGTAAAACTGTGCACCATTTGGCGGTATTATCTGAGCATAAACCTGAGCCTATGCAGTGCGATAGGACTTTGACCAGAGCTGAACGGCAAGAACACAGACGTCAGAATGGGCTGTGTTTCTACTGTGGTGATTCCACTCATGCTATCTCCGATTGTCCTAAGCGCACTAAGCGGTTCGCTAGGTCTGCCACCATTGGTACGGTACAGTCGAAATTTCTTTTGTCCGTTACTTTGATCTGCTCTTTGTCATCCTATTCTGTCATGGCATTTGTGGATTCAGGTGCTGCCCTGAATTTGATGGACTTGGAGTATGCTAGGCGCTGTGGTTTTTTCTTGGAGCCCTTGCAGTGTCCTATTCCATTGAGAGGAATTGATGCTACGCCTTTGGCCAAGAATAAGCCTCAGTACTGGACCCAGCTGACCATGTGCATGGCTCCTGCGCATCAGGAGGATATTTGCTTTTTGGTGTTGCATAATCTGCATGATGTGGTCGTGTTGGGATTGCCATGGCTACAAGTCCATAACCCAGTATTGGATTGGAAATCAATGTCTGTGTCCAGCTGGGGTTGTCAGGGGGTACATGGTGATGTTCCATTTCTGTCTATTTAATCATCCACCCCTTCTGAGGTCCCAGAGTTCTTGTCAGATTACCGGGATGTATTTGATGAGCCCAAGTCCAATGCCCTACCTCCGCATAGGGATTGCGATTGTGCTATCGATTTGATTCCTGGTAGTAAGTTTCCTAAAGGTCGACTGTTTAATTTGTCTGTGCCTGAGCACGCCGCTATGTGGAGTTACGTAAAGGAATCCTTGGAGAAGGGTCATATTCGCCCGTCGTCATCGCCATTGGGAGCAGGGTTCTTTTTTGTGGCCAAGAAGGATGGTTCGCTGAGACCTTGTATTGATTACCGCCTTCTAAATAAAATCACGGTCAAATTTCAGTACCCCTTGCCGCTGCTGTCTGATTTGTTTGCTCGGATTAAGGGGGCTAGTTGGTTCACCAAGATAGATCTTCGTGGTGCGTATAATCTTGTGCGTATTAAACGGGGCGATGAATGGAAAACAGCATTTAATACGCCCGAGGGCCATTTTGAGTATCTGGTTATGCCATTCGGGCTTTCTAATGCTCCATCAGTGTTTCAGTCCTTTATGCATGACATCTTCCGAGAGTACCTGGATAAATTCCTGATTGTATACTTGGATGATATTTTGGTCTTCTCGGATGATTGGGAGTCTCACGTGAAGCAGGTCAGAATGGTGTTCCAGGTCCTGCGTGCGAATTCTTTGTTTGTGAAGGGGTCAAAGTGTCTCTTTGGTGTTCAGAAGGTTTCATTTTTGGGTTTCATTTTTTCCCCTTCTACTATCGAGATGGACCCTCTTAAAGTTCAGGC
Organism: Ranitomeya imitator; assembly: GCF_032444005.1. Taxonomy (NCBI): domain Eukaryota; kingdom Metazoa; phylum Chordata; class Amphibia; order Anura; family Dendrobatidae; genus Ranitomeya; species Ranitomeya imitator. Next base: position 463,502,356 of record NC_091286.1, on the reverse strand, counting down.
CATTTATGATTGGACTCAGCCGACATCTCTGAAGAGTCTGCAAAAGTTCCTGGGCTTTGCTAATTTTTATCGTCCCTTCATCAATAATTTTTCTAGTATTGCTAAACCGTTGACTGATTTAACCAAGAAGGGTGCTGATGTGGTCAATTGGTCTTCTGCTGCTGTGGAAGATTTTCAAGAGTTGAAGCGTCGTTTTTCTTCTGCCCCTGTGTTGTGCCAACCAGATGTTTCGCTCCCGTTCCAGGTCGAGGTTGATGCTTCTGAGATTGGAGCAGGGGCTGTTTTGTCGCAAAGAAGTTCTGATGGCTCGGTGATGAAACCAAGCGCCTTCTTTTCCAGGAAGTTTTCGCCTGCTGAGCGTAATTATGATGTTGGCAATCGAGAGTTGCTGGCCATGAAGTGGGCATTCGAGGAGTGGCGTCATTGGCTTGAAGGAGCTAAGCATCGCGTGGTGGTCTTGACTGATCACAAGAACTTGACTTATCTCGAGTCTGCCAAACGGTTGAATCCTAGACAGGCTCGTTGGTCGCTGTTTTTCTCCCGTTTTGACTTTGTGGTTTCGTACTTTCCGGGCTCTAAAAATGTGAAGGCGGATGCCCTGTCTAGGAGTTTTGTGCCCGACTCTCCGGGTTTGCCTGAGTCGGCGGGTATTCTCAAAGAGGGGGTAATTTTGTCTGCCATTTCCCCTGATTTGTGGCGGGTGCTGCAAAAATTTCAGGCTAATAGACCTGACCGTTGCCCAGCGGAGAAACTGTTTGTCCCTGATAAATGGACGAGTAGAGTTATCTCTGAGGTTCATTGTTCAGTGTTGGCTGGTCATCCTGGAATCTTTGGTACCAGAGATTTGGTGGCTAGATCCTTTTGGTGGCCGTCTCTGCCGCGGGATGTGCGTTCTTTTGTGCAGTCCTGTGGGATTTGTGCTCGGGCTAAGCCCTGCTGTTCTCGTGCCAGTGGGTTGCTTTTGCCCTTGCCGGTCCCGAAGAGGCCTTGGACACACATCTCTATGGATTTTATTTCGGATCTCCCCGTCTCTCAAAAAACGTCGGTCATTTGGGTGGTTTGTGATCGCTTCTCTAAGATGGTCCATTTGGTACCCTTGTCTAAATTGCCTTCCTCCTCTGATTTGGTGCCATTGTTCTTCCAGCATGTGGTTCGTTTACATGGCATTCCGGAGAACATCGTTTCTGACAGAGGTTCTCAGTTTGTTTCAAGGTTTTGGCGAGCCTTTTGTGCTAGGATGGGCATTGATTTGTCTTTTTCCTCGGCTTTCCATTCTCAGACAAATGGCCAGACTGAACGAACCAATCAGACCTTGGAAACATATCTGAGATGTTTTGTTTCTGCTGATCAGGATGATTGGGTGTCCTTTTTGCCTTTGGCTGAGTTCGCCCTTAATAATCGGGCCAGCTCGGCTACTTTGGTTTCGCCGTTTTTCTGCAATTCTGGTTTCCATCCTCGTTTCTCTTCAGGGCAGGTTGAGTCTTCGGACTGTCCTGGTGTGGATACTGTGGTGGACAGGTTGCAGCAGATTTGGACTCATGTAGTGGACAATTTGACATTGTCCCAGGAGAAGGCTCAACGTTTCGCTAACCGCAGGCGCTGTGTGGGTCCCCGACTTCGTGTTGGGGATTTGGTTTGGTTGTCATCTCGTTATATTCCTATGAAAGTTTCCTCTCCTAAGTTTAAGCCTCGTTTCATTGGTCCGTATAGGATTTCTGAGGTTCTTAATCCTGTGTCTTTTCGTTTGACCCTTCCAGCTTCTTTTTCCATCCATAACGTATTTTATTGTTATTCCGGTCATTGTTGTGGAGATACGTGGCACCTGTGGTTCCATCCGTTGATCCTCCTGCCCCGGTTTTGGTTGAGGGGGAGTTGGAGTATATAGTGGAGAAGATTTTGGATTCTCGTGTTTCGAGACGGAAACTCCAGTACCTGGTTAAGTGGAAGGGTTATGGTCAGGAAGATAATTCCTGGGTCTTTGCCTCTGATGTCCATGCTGCCGATCTGGTTCGTGCCTTTCATATGGCTCATCCTGGTCGGCCTGGGGGCTCTGGTGAGGGTTCGGTGACCCCTCCTCAAGGGGGGGTACTGTTGTGAATTCTGTGGTCAAGCTCCCTCCTGTGGTCATGAGTGGTACTTCGGCTGGTTCTGTCTATGAGCTTCCTTTGGTGGATGTGAGTGGGGCTGCGGCTTCTGAGTTTCCTTCCTCAGGTGACGAGGTTAAGTCGTTAGGTGCTGCTCTATTTAATTCCACCTAGGTATTTGTTCCTGGCCTCCAGTCAATGTTCCAGTATTGGTCTTGCTCTCTCCTGGATCGTTCTTGTGGCCTGTCTACCCTGCATAAGCTAAGTTTTGCTTGTGTTACTTTTATTTGCAATATTTTCTGTCCAGCTTGCTATATTGCTTTTTCTTGCTTGCTGGAAGCTCTGAGACGCAGAGGGAGCACCTCCGTACCGTTAGTCGGTGCGGAGGGTCTTTTTGCGCCCTCTGCGTGGTTGTTTGTAGGTTTTTGTGCTGATCGCAAAGCTATCTTTCCTATCCTCGGTCTATTCAGTAAGTCGGGCCTCACTTTGCTAAAATCTATTTCATCTCTGTGTTTGTATTTTCATCTTAACTCACTGTCATTATATGTGGGGGGCTGCCTTTTCCTTTGTGGAATTTCTCTGAGGCAAGGTAGGCTTATTTTTCTATCTTTGGGGCTAGCTAGTTTCTCAGGCTGTGCCCGAGGCGCCTAGGTCTGGTCAGGAGCGCTCCACGGCTACCTCTAGTGTGGTATGATAGGATTAGGGATTGCGGTCAGCAGAGTTCCCACGTCTCAGAGCTCGTCCTATGTTATTAGTAACTATCAGGTCACTTTGTGTGCTCTTAACCACTAGGTCCATTGTGGTTCTGAATCACCAGTTCATAACAGACAGCACCAGGGCCAAGGTTATTCAACTGGACTGTTCAGATGACAATTTGTTCAGAAGGACCGGGGGTTCGTGTGAAAAAAAACTGCAGCAAGCACTCGTCTTTAAAATTTCCGATAAGACTTGTCTATTCAAGCCTATGAGTGGGCAAAAAGAAATAATTCTATCACATACGGATTTTCCATACATATCACCCGATTATTATTTACATTGAAGGAAATGATATTCAGTCTTGTAAATTTTATCATCTACTGATGTATAAAAACGAATGCTACAAAGATGTAAAAAACAGGCATCCGGATGGCAAATGCACGACAATACTTTCTGGATGAAAGTTGGATGATTTTTTTATACATTTGTGTGAGCTTAGTCCAAGTGCCAGCAAAATGAATCGGATTTTACCAAAATGTATCCAAATTCTATGTGAAAAATCTGGTAAGAAATGAACCTTGTGCACTTAAATTTAAGAGTACGCTCTCAAGTAAGCAATGTGGATTACGTTCCTACTTTGGACCGGACTTTCTAATGTCTATGTATTTTAAGATGATCTACAGTTTAGGCCTCATTCAGACATCCGTGTTTCACATATGTGTTCTATTCGTTTTCCATCACAGATACAACACGTAGCCTTTATAGTCTATGGGACTGTTCACATGTCCGTTTTTTCAGGTAGCACGAGTGAAAAAGTGCTAATACAAGTCTATGGCTCCATGAAAGAGTGCAGCACACAGATGGCATCCATGTGCTCTACGCAAAATTTTGGAATTGAGAAACCTCGAGGGCACTACAAAATATATCACGGGATCAGAAACCACACACTTAATAATGAATGGGCCTACTGGAAGAAGGAGTGTGTATGTAAGGTAAGGATCACCAATTATAAACTATAAAATTTGTATTATTAACCCCTTTACCCCCAAGGGTGGTTTGCACGTTAATTACCGGGCCAATTTTTACAATTCTGACCACTGTCCCTTTATGAGGTTATAACTCTGGAACGCTTCAACGGATCCCAGTGATTCTCACACTGTTTTCTCGTGACATATTGTACTTCATGACAATGGTAAAAACTCTTTGATATTACCTGCGTTTATTTGTGAAAAAAAACAGAAACTTGGCGAAAATTATGAAAATTTCGCAATTTTCCAACTTTGAATTTTTATGCAATTAAATCACAGAGATGTGTCACACAAAATACTTAATAAGTAACATTTCCCACATGTCTACTTTACATCAGCACAATTTTGGAACCAAAATGTTTTTTTGTTAGGCAGTTATAAGGGTTAAAAGTTGACCAGAAATTTCTCATTTTTACAACACCATTTTTTTTTTAGGGACCACATCTCATTTGAAGTCAATTTGAGGGGTCTATATGATAGAAAATATCCAAGTGTGACACCATTCTAAAAACTGCACCCCTCAAGGTGCTCAAAACCATATTCATGAAGTTTATTAATCCTTCTGGTGCTTCACAGGAATTTTTGGAATGTTTAAATAAAAATGAACATTTAACCCCTTCATGACCCAGCCTATTTTGACCTTAAAGACCTTGCCGTTTTTTGCAATTCTGACCAGTGTCCCTTTATGAGGTAATAACTCAGGAACGCTTCAACGGATCCTAGCGGTTCTGAGATTGTTTTTTCGTGACATATTGGGCTTCATGTTAGTGGTAAAGTTAGGTCAATAAATTGTGCGTTTATTTGTGATAAAAACGGAAATTTGGCGAAAATTTTGAAAATTTCCCAATTTTCACATTTTGAATTTTTATTGTTAAACTAGAGAGTTATGTGACACAAAATAGTTAATAAATAACATTTCCCACATGTATACTTTACATCAGCACAATTTTGGAAACAAAATTTTTTTTTGTTAGGAAGTTATAAGGGTTAAAATTTGACCAGCGATTTCTCATTTTTACAACGAAATTTACAAAACCATTTTTTTTAGGGACCACCTCACATTTGAAGTCAGTTTGAGGGGTCTATATGGCTGAAAATACCCAAAAGTGACACCATTCTAAAAACTGCACTCCTCAAGGTACTCAAAACCACATTCAAGAAGTTTATTAACCCTTCAGGTACTTCACAGCAGCAGAAGAAACATGGAAGGAAAAAATTAACATTTCACTTTTTAGTCACAAAAATTATCTTTTAGCAACAATTTTTTTATTTTCCCAATGGTAAAAGGAGAAACTGAACCACGAAAGTTGTTGTCCAATTTGTCCTGAGTACGCTGATACCTCATATGTGGGGGCAAACCACTGTTTGGGCGCACGGCAGGGCTTGGAAGGGAAGGAGCGCCATTTGATTTTTTGAATAAAAAATTGGCTCCACTCTTTAGCGGACACCATGTCACGTTTGGAGAGACCCTGTGTGCCTAAACATTGGCGTTCCCCCACAAGTGACCCCATTTTGGAAACTAGACCCCCCAAGGAACTTATCTAGATGCCTAATGAGCACTTTAAACCCTCAGGTGCTTCACAAATTGATCTATAAAAATGAAAAAGTACTTTTTTTTCACACCAAAAATTCTTTTCGCCTCAATTTTTTCATTTTCACAAGGGCAATAGGATAAAATGGATCATAAAATTTGTTGGGCAATTTCTCCCGAGTACGCCGATACCTCATATGTGGGGGTAAACCACTGTTTGGGCACACGGCAGGGCTCGGAAGGGAAGGCGTGCCATTTGACTTTTTGAATGGAAAATTAGCTCCAATTGTTAGCGGACACCATGTCGCGTTTGGAGAGCCCCTGTGTGCCTAAACATTGGAGATCCCCCACAAGTGACCCCATTTTGGAAACTAGACCCCCCAAGGAACTTATCTAGATGCATATTGAGCACTTTAAACCCCCAGGTGCTTCACAGAAGTTTATAACGCAGAGCCATGAAAATAAAAAATAATTTTTCTTTCCTCAAAAATGATTTTTTAGCCTGGAATTTCCTATTTTGCTAAGGGTAATAGGAGAAATTGGACCCCAAATGTTGATGTCCAGTTTGTCCTGAGTACGCTGATACCCCATATGTGGGGGTAAACCACTGTTTAGGCGCACGGCAGGGCTCGGAAGGGAAGGCACGCCATTTGGCTTTTTAAATGGAAAATTAGCTCCAATCATTAGCGGACACCATGTCACGTTTGGAGAGCCCCTGTGTGCCTAAACATTGGAGATCCCCCAGAAATGACCCCATTTTGGAAACTAGTCCACCAAAGGAACTAATCTAGATGTGTGGTGAGGACCTTGAACCCCCAAGTGCTTCACAGAAGTTTATAACGCAGAGCCATGAAAATAAAAATAAAAATTTTCTCAAAAATGATCTTTTAGCCTGCAATTTTTTATTTTCCCAAGGGTAACAGGAGAAATTTGACCCCAATATTTGTTGTCCAGTTTCTCCTGAGTACGGTGATACCCCATATGTGGGGGTAAACTACTGTTTGGGCACATGCCGGGGCTCGGAATTGAAGTAGTGACGTTTTGAAATGCAGACTTTGATGGAATGCTCTGCGGGCGTCACGTTGCGTTTGCAGAGCCCCTGATGTGGCTAAACAGTAGAAACCCCCCACAAGTGACCCCATTTTGGAAACTAGACCCCGAAAGGAACTTACCTAGATGTGTGGTGAGCACTTTGAACCCCCAAGTGCTTCACAGAACTTTATAATGCAGAGCCGTGAAAATAATAAATACGTTTTCTTTCCTCAAAAATAATTATTTAGCCCAGAATTTTTTATTTTCCCAAGGGTTACAGGAGAAATTGGACCCCAAAAGTTGTTGTCCAGTTTCTCCTGAGTACGCTGATACCCCATGTGTGGAGGTAAACCACTGTTTGGGCACACGTCGGGGCTCAGAAGGGAAGTAGTGACTTTTGAAATGCAGAATTTGATGGAATGGTCTGCGGGCGTCACGTTGAGTTTCCAGAGCCCCTGGTGTTCCTAAACAGTAGAAACTCCCCACAAGTGACCCCATTTTAGAAACTAGACCCCCCAAGGAACTTATCTAGATATGTGGTGAGCACTTTGAACCCCCAAGTGCTTCACAGACGTTTACAACGCAGAGCCGTGAAAATAAAAAATCATTTTTCTTTCCTCAAAAATGATGTTTTAGCAAGCATTTTTTTATTTTCACAAGGGTAACAGGATAAATTGGACCACAGTAATTGTTGCGCAGTTTATCCTGAGTATGCTGGTACCCCATATGTGGGGGTAAACCACTGTTTGGGCACACGTCGGGGCTCGGAATTGAGGGAGCACCATTTGACTTTTTGAACACGAGATTGGCTGGAATCAATGGTGGCGCCATGTTGCGTTTGGAGACCCCTGATGTGCCTAAACAGTGGTAACCCCTCAATTTTACCTCCAACACTAACCCCCCCCACACCCCTAACCCTAATCCCAACTGTAGCCATAACCCTAATCACAACCCTAATTCCAACCCTAACCCTAAGGCTATGTGCCCACGTTGCGGATTCGTGTGAGATTTTTCAGCATCATTTTTGAAAAATCCGCGGGTAAAAGGCACTGCGTTTTACCGGCGGATTTTCCGCGGATTTCCAGTGTTTTTTGTGCGGATTTCACCTGCGGATTCCTATTGAGGAACAGGTGTAAAACGCTGCGGAATCCGCACAAAGAATTGACATGCTGCGGAAAATACAACGCAGCGTTTCAGCGCGGTATTTTCCGCACCATGGGCACAGCGGATTTGGTTTTCCATAGGTTTACATGGTACTGTACACCTGATGGAACACTGCTGCGAATCCGCAGCGGCCAATCCGCAGTGTGGGCACATACCTTTAGAATTAGGCTATGTGCACACGCTGCGGAAAACGCTGCGGATCCGCAGCAGTTTCCCATGAGTTTACAGTTCAATGCAAACCCATGGGAAACAAAAATCGCTGTACACATGCTGCGGAAAAACTGCACGGAAACGCAGCGGTTTACATTCCGCAGCATGTCACTTCTTTGTGCAGATTCCGCAGCGGTTTTACAACTGCTCCAATAGAAAATCGCAGTTGTAAAACTGCAGTGAAATGCGCAGAAAAAACGCGGTAAATCCGCCATAAATCCGCAGCGGTTTAGCACTGCGGATTTATCAAATCCGCAGCGGAAAAATCCGCAGAGGACCAGAATACGTGTGCACATACCGAAACCCTAACCCTACCCCTAACCCTAGCCCTAACCCTAGCCCTAACCCTAACCCTAGCCCTAACCCTAACCCTAACCCTATTCTAACATTAGTGGAAAAAAAAAATTCTTTATTTTTTTATTGTCCCTACCTATGGGGGTGACAAAGGGGGGGGGGGTCATTTATTATTTTTTTATTTTGATCACTGAGATAGATTATATCTCAGTGATCTAAATGCACTTTGGAACGAATCTGCCGGCCGGCAGATTCGGCGGGCGCACTGCGCATGCGCCCGCCATTTTGGAAGATGGCAGCGCCCGGGGAGAAGACGGACGGACCCCGGCAGGATCGGTAAGTATGATGGGGTGGGGGGGGGAGCATGGGGGGGTGAATCGGAGCACGGGGGGGTGGATCGGAGTGCAGGGGGGGTGATTGGAGCACGGGGGGGTGATTGGAGCACGGGGGTGAGCGGACAAGAGCACGGGGGGGAGCGGAGCACAGGGCGGAGGGGAGCGGGGCAGTGTACCGGGCAGATCGGAGGGCTGGGGGGGCGATCGGTGGGGTGGGTGCACATTAGTATTTCCAGCCATGGCCGATGATATTGCAGCATCGGCCATGGCTGGATTGTAATATTTCACCCGTTATAATAGGTGAAATATTACAAATCGCTCTGATTGGCAGTCACTTTCAACAGCCAATCAGAGCGATCGTAGCCACGGGGGGGTGAAGCCACCCCACCTGGGCTAAACTACCACTCCCCCTGTCCCTGCAGATCGGGTGAAATGGGAGTTAACCCTTTCACCCGATCTGCAGGGACGCGATCTTTCCATGACGCCACATAGGCGTCATGGGTCGGATTGGCACCGACTTTCATGACGCCTACGTGGCGTCATGGGTCGGGAAGGGGTTAACTTTTTTTCACAAAAAATTTACTTCAGCTCCAATTTGTTTTATTTTACCAAGGGTAACAGGAGAAAATGGACCCCAAAAGTTGTTTTAAAATTTGTCCTGAGTACACCGATACCCCATATGTGGGGGTAAACCACTGTTTGGGCGCATGACAGAGCTCGGAAGGGAAGGAGCGCCATTTGACTTTTCAATGCAAAATTGACTGGAATCGAGATGGGACACCATGTTGCGTTTGGAGAGCCACTGATGTGCCTAAACATTGAAACCCCCCACAAGTGACACCATTTTGGAAAGTAGACCCCCTAAGGAACTTATCTAGATGTGTGGTGAGCGCTTTGACCCACCAAGGGCTTCACAGAAGTTTATAATGCAGAGCCGTAAAAATAAAACTAAAATTTTTTTAGCCCCCAGTTTCGTATTTTCCCGAGGGTAACAGGAGAAATTGAACCCCAAAATTTGTTGTCCAATTTGTCCTGAGTGCGATGATACAGCATGTGGGGGGAACCACTGTTTGGGTGCATGGGAGGGCTCAGAAGGGAAGGAGCTCCATTTGGAATGCAGACTTAGATGGAATAGTCTGCAGGCGTCACATTGCGTTTGCAGAGCCCCTAATGTACCTAAACAGTAGAAACCCCCAACAAGTGACACCATTTTGGAAACTAGACACCCTAAGGAACTCATCTGGATGTGTTGTGAGAGCTTTGAACCCCCCAAGTGTTTCACTACAGTTTGTAACGCAGAGCCGTGAAAATAAAAAATCTTTTTTTTTCCCCACAAAAATTATTTTTTAGCCCCCAGTTTTGTATTTTCCCAAGGGTAACAGGAGAAATTGGACCCCAAAAGTTGTCCTATTTGTCCTGAGTACGCTTATACCCCATATGTTGGGGTAAACCCCTGTTTGGGCACACGGAAGAGCTCGGAAGGGGAGGAGCACTGTTTTACTTTTTCAACGCAGAATTGGCTGGAATTGAGATCGGACGCCTTGTCGCGTTTGGAGAGCCCCTGATGTGCCTAAACAGTGGAAACCCCCCAATTATAACTGAAACCCTAATCAAAACACACCCCTAACCCTAATTCCAATGGTAACCCTAACCACACCTCTAACCCTGACACACCCCTAACCCTAATCCCAACCCTATTCCCAACCGCAAATGTAATCTAAACCCTAACCGTAACTTTAGCCCCAACCCTAACCCTAGCCCTAACCCTAACGGGAAAATGGAAATAAATACATTTTTTTAATTTTTCCCTAACTAAGGGGGTGATGAAGGGGGGTTTGATTTACTTTTATAGCGGGTTTTTTTTGGCGTATTTTTATGATTGGCAGCCGTCACACACTGAACGACGCTTTTTATTGCAAAAAATATTTTTTGCGTTACAACATTTTGAGAGCTATAATTTTTCCATATTTTGGTCCACAGAGTCATGTGAGGTCTTGTTTTTTTGCAGGACGAGTTGACGTTTTTATTGGTAACATTTTCGGGCAAGTGACATTTTTGATGGTAAAAACGGACACTGATGACACACTGATGGTAAAAACGCTGAAGACACACTGATGGTAAATACGGACACACGGACCCAACACTGATGACACACTGATGGTAAAAACGGACATACGGACCCAACTCTGATGACACACTGATGGTAAAAACGCTGAAGACACACTGATGGTAAAAACGGACGCAACAATGATGACACACTAATGGCAAAAACGGACACACGGACCCAACACTGATGACACACCGATGGTAGAAACAGACACACGGACCCAACACTGATGACACACTGATGGTAGAAACAGACACTCGGACCCTACACTGATGACACACTGATGGTAGAAACAGACACACTGACCCAACACTAATGACACACTGATGGTAGAAACAGACACACGGACCCAACACTGATGACACACTGATGGTAGAAACAGACACTCGGACCCTACACTGATGACACACTGATGGTAGAAACAGACACACTGACCCAACACTGATGACACACTGATGGTAGAAACAGACACACAGACCCAACACTGATGACACACTGCTGGTAGAAACAGACACACGGACCCAACACTGATGACACACTGATGGTAAAAATGGATACACGGACCCAACACTGATGGAAAACACTGATGACACCATTACCATTCTTTTGCGTACGTGTTTAAACACGGACATCGGAATAAAGCTGATTGCAAATTGTCAGCACCAGTTTATCAGCTTGTGAGGATTTTACCTGTGAAATGCTTTAACTGCACCATTTTCACCAGCATATCCATGGTGGTCCATACTGCTGCTGATTTCACTGTAACATTAGAAACTGCCCCATAGGAACGCACCCTTAGGCGGCCATATTACAAAATTGGGCAGGTCTCGACCGCAAATTGGGGACACGAATAATTGTGGACGTGATCGTGTGGAGCGCCGTTTACTTGTGCACATTGCAGACGGGCGACGAATTGCCTTTCATTATTTGCATTATTCTGGTCTGTAAATTGGACCAAAGCAGTGTGTGCAGCAATATTTTCCACACAGACCATTTGTCCATGTGGAGAATCAGCCATGTGCACTGACACATTGTCTATAATGGGTTTATTTGCTGTTCGTGTGCTCGTCTGGATCGTGTCAATCTATGCTGCAAATTTCACCCTTTCCAACAGCAGATTTCTCCCATTTAATTTCAATGCGACCTGTGCCTCCGAAAATGCTATTTACCTGCAAGTACAGAGTCAATCTGCTAGTAAATGGCATGCCAATGCTGCTTGGACGCCTTATTGAAAGTGTGGCTACTGGGAGAAAAATCATCTTACTTCTTCCTGGCAGCCGCCAGCTTTCAGTCACGGGTGCAATGCTCAGAGCAGCGACAGTCACCACTCACTATACTAGGAGAAGCTGTAAGCAGCGCCCCAGCAGTTTGATTGACAGTCGTCTCGGCGCAGATACACTGAAAAGTGATCATCGTTCTTGGGCATACATACGACACTCACAGCGCTGTGACCGATGAATGTAATTGAAAGTCAGCGGCTCTGGAGAGGAAAGAAGGTCATTTTCTCCCAGTAGCCGCACTTTCCAGGCAGTAATGAAACGATACTTACTTGGAGGACATAATGATTTTCCGAGGTGACAGTTTCCCGGTAAGTCCTATGTGTATTGTTGTGCACTTGCCATGGACTGCAGATGTGGAAGATGAAATACAAAGCGTAGTGATGTAAGTGTGCGATGTAACAACGTGCCGCTCACATGCTCCAATTGCAGGGGATTGTTCATTTTCTCCGGAGCAGAAATGCCTCGCGGGAACGTTCCGAGGACAAATTCTCACAATGCAGATTTTGTTGCAGAAATCTCGGGAGACTAAAAATTGGTTCTATTCATCGGAATAGAGCGATTTCAGATGAGCAACAGGTGCAGAATAAAGTCCGCCACAAACATGCAACAAAAGAAACACCTTAAGGCCGGGGTCAGACGAGCAAATCAAAGTAATCCCACCTCCATCCAGAAAACTCAGACCACTTCTATCCACACTGCCACCCGTGCCTGCGCACTATATCCCGGAAGTATTTCGCTGTGTTCTGGGACATAGTACGCAGGCGCATGCGCAGTAATGCTTTTTGGCCTTGCCCACAGTTGGGCAAAGCATACTGCGCGAGTGAAGATTGCATTGCGCACGCACGAACTATGGAGGACAAGTACTCTAATTCTCGAACATATTGCGGACAACAGGGACGGATGGGGTGGAGAAATGCCGCCCATCGGACCGGAAAAAAGGCATTTACATATCCCGCCAATTTGAGGTGACAGGTTCCCTTTAAACTCTAACAGCGCACCTCTGTATAATATAATCTGCATCATATGAATGTAATACTTTCACACAAGCACTGAGATTTGGGGAGCAGTCATGTCTGCAAATTAATGACATGACGAGCTTGGTGTGCGGCTTGGTTTGCTCGTCCATATTCCAGTCAGCTGAATACTCTGCCTTAGGCCGGGATCACACTAGCGAGTGCAATGCGAGAAACTCGCGCAAGTCTCTTGAATCAATACCAGCACTGCCGCCGGCACTCAGGACCGGAGCATGCGGATGCATAGAAATACATGCAGCTGAACACTCCGGTCCCGAGTGCCGGCGGCAGTGCTGGGTATTAATGCGCAAGTCTCTTGCATTGCACACGCAAGTGTGACCCCGGCCTATACTAAGGCCTCATATAAACATCAGTAAATCACATACGTGGCCCACCAATGTTTTTCAGACAGAACCTTTATAGTCAGTAGGGCTGTTCGAATGTTAATTGTCCACTACTTAGAGAGCCCCTTCTCTTACCCCACATTCCGCCCCAATAAAATAATGCTCCTCTCCCGTGCTGGCACCGTTCCATCAATGACTGCACTCGAGCTCTCACACGGTTGTTATGACACGTGACGCCAGCACCCAATCGGTCACTGTCCCTGCCTCCTGTCAAACTGAACATTAACCCCTTAAGGACCAGGGGTATTTTAGTTTTTGCGTTTCCATTTTCTGCTCCCCTTCTTCCTACAGCCATAACTTTTTTATTTTTCCATCAATATGGCCGTGTGAGGGCTTATTTTTTGCGGGACGAGTTGTACTTTTGAATGGCTCCATTGATTTTACCATATTATGTACTGGAAAATGGGAATAAAATCCAAATGCGGTGAAATAGCAAAAAAAGTGCAATTCCACAATTGTTTTTTGGAACCACTGTTGCCGCGCACGCTGGGTTATGTGCGCCATTCTTTCTGTGTTCACTGTGATTGATAGGCTGCTGTGCACACACACAGCAGCCCTGCCCTGCCTCAGGCTCAAGTTAATTGTGCACCTGTGTCTCAGCCTGTCTCACCCTTCATCTTTGGTGCGGGTTTGGCAGTGTGGAAGCCAGATCTGATATGTCCGCACTGGACCTGATCGGCCTTTACCTGCGTTTGTCTTTCCTGGCACCAAGGGAGTGATTCTGAAAATAATAATAATAATAATAATTTTATTTATATAGCGCCAACATATTCCGCAGCGCTTTACAAATTATAGAGGGGGCTTGTACAGACAATAAACATTACAGCATAACAGAAATACAGTTCAAAACAGATACCAGGAGGAGTGAGGGCCCTGCTCGCAAGCTTACAAACTATGGGGAAAAGGGGAGACACGAGAGGTGGATGGTAACAATTGCTTTAGTTATTCGGACCAGCTATAGTGTAAGGCTCAGGTGTTCATGTAAAGCTGCATGAACCAGTTACCTGCCTAAGTATGTAGCAGTACAGACACAGAGGGCTAATACTGCATAAAGTGTATGAGAACATGATGCGAGGAACCTTTTTTTTTTTTTATTATAAATAGGCCACACAGGGATCGTTAGGTTAATGCATTGAGGCGGTAGGCCAGTCTGAACAAATGAGTTTTTAGGGCACGCTTAAAACTGTGGGGATTGGGGATTAATCGTATTAACCTAGGTAGTGCATTCCACAGAATCGGCGCAGCACGTGTAAAGTCTTGGAGACGGGAGTGGGAGGTTCTGATTATTGAGGATGCTAACCTGAGGTCATTAGCGGAGCGGAGGGCACGGGTAGGGTGGTAGACTGATACCAGGGAGGAGATGTAGGGTGGTGCTGAGCCATGGAGTGCTTTGTGGATGAGGGTAGTAGTTTTGTACTGGATTCTGGAGTGGATGGGTAGCCAGTGTAATGACTGGCACAGGGTAGAGGCATCGGTGTAACGGTTGGTGAGGAATATGATCCTGGCTGCAGCATTCAGGACAGATTGGAGCGGGGAGAGTACCTGAAAATGCTCCAGGTACAGTTCGCATGTTATGTGGTCCTTTTTTTTTTTTTTTTTTTTTTATACATTCAGGAGGCCATAATGGCACAACGTAAATAAAATACGTAGATTAGGACTGCCCCATTATGAGAATGCCGTGAAGTGGCGGGGTAGCTCAAAGAATTGATCAATTGTTTGCTAAATGTCTCATATTTGAAATACAGTTAGAATTTATGTGCAATTGCACTTCAGTTATTGCGTTCTGACCATAAGCAGTGCTGGCTTCTTCCCTTTTTTATTTTTTTTTTTTACCATGTTCACTAAATGCGTTCATAGACAACAAACATGTCTAGGTTCTTTTCTGTTTCAGTGTTGGAAAAAAAAATCCAATGTTTGTACAAAAAAAAAAAAAAAAGTTTTCTTTTTCCAAGACCCGTAGCGTCTCCATTTTTTGGATCTATGGCCAGGTGAGGGTTATTTTTTTGGGCACCAATCTGATCGCCCGTTATTGCATTTTATTGCAATTGTGCAACGACCAAAAAAAAAGTAATTCTGGCGTCCGATCGCTTGTGCTATATTCAGCAGGGCTGCAGCCTGTTCTATGTAGCAAATATGCTAACTTACTAGGAGTGCCGACCGCTACTCATACTGTAGCTATCTGGCCATGACAACCACAGGGATCTCCTGCTGTCCCCGGGTTGTCATGCTAAACCATTGGTGACCTGCGGTCATGTGGCACGGGTGCCGTTTCAGTTTGACAGCGGCATTTAACATGTTAACAGCCGCGGGTAGATCGTGATTCCACCCGCAGCTATTAGAGGCACAAGTCAGCTGATCAGACCAGCTGTCATGTGCCAGAAAAGGTGTGGGCTCATCGAAGGAGCCTGCATCAAACAAGGCGAGGCGTCCAATGAAGGACTCTGTCCGTCATTGGATGTTAAGGGGTTAAGAAAAGGTCAGAGAGCAGCTACAGCGCGGACTTCCTCTTCATGTTCAATTTGCCCAAAGGTGGGGATAGTGACGCCAGCACTGATTGGGTGCCAGGGTCACATGTCATACAGCCGCACGGGAGCCCTGGGGAGAGCTAGTGCCGACACTGTGGGAACGGCGCCAGCACGGGAGGAGAGTAGAGGCTTTATTATTTTATCAGGGCCAAGCGAGGTGTATGAGAAGGGCTGCCGCACTAGTGGACAACCCCTTTAATATTTTTTGCACACTGAATGATCTTCCAAAAAAAAAAAAAAAACAACCCAGAGACGCGTCCATTTGTTTTTACCGACGATTCCCAAAATGAATGTCAGAAACATTTTACCCCCAAAACCATATATGCATGTAGCTCTTTCAAAGACCAGTCCAGCAACACCTTCCCATGGCCGGTGTGTCCTCCGTTACTGAGAACTCTGACCGTTTTATTGCATAATAGAGGAATCCGCGCTGCCGTCTGAGGCCTCACATGCCCTGATCTGGCCCATAAATCACAGCGGAGAGCAGCTAAGGCGTGTGTGTAGAATACCCTGTGTGTCCTGGCGCTGTCCATGTGCGCACAGAGAACACGGCCCGGAGGCATGGATCTTTCACAACTAATAAATGGCGGCATACTCTAGTCCAGCACTGCTAGGGCCTGTAATTGGCTGCAGCAGTCATGTGACTGGACGAGTGCGCCATTGAGGCGGTCTTCTGGTCACATGACTGCTGCAGCGGTGCTGTACCTGCGCGGGTGACAATTCCCCCGTGCCTATAAACAGGCGTTACTATACTGCTGGACAGCCCGTTACGCACAGTGTGGACGCGGCCCTACACCAGGACTACAAGCTGCCTTTTTACACATACCGATTCCATTTTGGTGCAAATTTTGCAAAGATTTTTTTTTCCAAGTTGGGAAAAAACCTGCGCCGGCTCTACGGGGAGTGTGAGAAAATGGGGATTTGTGTGTGGAAAATCTTCGGTGTATCCGCCCCTCGCGTAGCACGGCTACACCCACCATTCCCCACCCCACCCCAATGCTTCCAGGTGCCAGCCCCCGCGGGGAGTCCACCCTCGCCACACGGACCGCCGAGGCCCTATGGCCTGATCGCCAAGACATAGGGCAAGTTCCAAGGCTAAAGCAAGTTGTGTGGGGGGTGAGCCCTGGAAAGCGAGCAGCCTCCCCTCCCCCACTGGACTGCTATCAGCCTGGACACCAACACACAGCAATGTGCTCAGTGTGTACAGTCCTCCACCTCACACGCGGTAACTAGGTCAGAGGCCACCGGGAACAGCTCCTCCTGCGCACCAAATGGTTAAACGTCCGCGTGTGGGGGAAGGGCGGCTCAGCACAGACCTGTCGTTACGTGCCGGAAAGCCCCGGGGGGATGGGCAGCGGAAGCGCTCCAGCACTGAAGAGGTTAATACACAGCTCCCCTCCCCCAGCGCTGATAGTGAGCTCCGCAGTCAGGGATTCCCCGCAGCTCCCCCACCCTGCTGTGTCCGGTACATGGCAGTGTGTACAGCGCTGCCCACCCCCTCCTGCCAGCCTGTGCAGCCCCGCACCCCCAGCCCGGCCCGGGAGACACGACAAGGGCACTTACCTTGATATTGTTGCAAAATAAGCCGTTCCCTCCCCGGTAGATGGAGCGGCAGGCGGCCGGTAACGTGCGGTTATTGCCCTGGTGAGAGCAGGACGGGGGGAGGGGGTAAATCCGGCGGTGGGGGAGGGGGCAGTTGCCAGTGATTAGGCTGGAGAGGAATTGAGGCAGAATGTAAAAAGCTGTTACTAAGAGAAAGAGCCAAACGTTTCAGTGCAGCCAACGGCTCATAGACACTCAACACTCAGGAGGTGACCGGCCGGGCGAAAGTGGCGGAGCTGGGCCTCCTCTCACTGCAACTCCCAGCTGCACTGCCACAGGCAACACACAGGGACCGACAGACACAGTGCTCCTCACAGGGACCGACAGACACAGTGCTCCACACAGGGACCGACAGACACAGTGCTCCACACAGGGACCGACAGACACAGTGCTCCTCACAGGGACGGACAGACACAGTGCTCCTCACAGGGACCAACAGACACCTAGTGCTCCTCACAGGGACAGACAGACACCCAGTGCTCCTCACAGGGACGGACAGACACAGTGCTCCTCACAGGGACCGACAGACACAGTGCTCCTCACAGGGACCGACAGACACAGTGCTCCTCACAGGGACAGACAGACACCCAGTGCTCCACACAGGGACAGACAGACACCCAGTGCTCCTCACAGGGACAGACAGACACAGTGCTCCACACAGGGACCGACAGACACAGTGCTCCACACAGGGACCGACAGACACAGTGCTCCTCACAGGGACGGACAGACACAGTGCTCCACACAGGGACGGACCGACACAGTGCTCCACACAGGGACCGACAGACACAGTGCTCCACACAGGGACCGACAGACACAGTGCTCCACACAGGGACGGACAGACACAGTGCTCCACACAGGGACCGACAGACACAGTGCTCCACACAGGGACCGACAGACACAGTGCTCCTCACAGGGACGGACAGACACAGTGCTCCTCACAGGGACAGACAGACACCCAGTGCTCCACACAGGGACCGACAGACACAGTGCTCCACACAGGGACCGACAGACAGTGCTCCTCACAGGGACCGACAGACACAGTGCTCCTCACAGGGACCGACAGACACAGTGCTCCTCACAGGGACGGACAGACACAGTGCTCCTCACAGGGACGGACAGACACAGTGCTCCTCACAGGGACCGACAGACACAGTGCTCCTCACAGGGACCGACAGACACAGTGCTCCTCACAGGGACCGACAGACACAGTGCTCCTCACAGGGACGGACAGACACAGTGCTCCTCACAGGGACGGACAGACACAGTGCTCCTCACAGGGACCGACAGACACAGTGCTCCTCACAGGGACCGACAGACACAGTGCTCCTCACAGGGACCGACAGACACAGTGCTCCTCACAGGGACGGACAGACACAGTGCTCCTCACAGGGACAGACAGACACCCAGTGCTCCTCACAGGGACAGACAGACACCCAGTGCTCCACACAGGGACAGACAGACACCTAGTGCTCCACACAGGGACACACAGACACAGTGCTCCACACAGGGACAGACAGACACAGTGCTCCACACAGGGACCGACAGACACAGTGCTCCTCACAGGGACAGACGGACACAGTGCTCCACACAGGGACAGACAGACACCTAGTGCTCCACACAGGGACAGACAGACACAGTGCTCCACACAGGGACCGACAGACACAGTGCTCCACACAGGGACAGACAGACACAGTGCTCCACACAGGGACAGACAGACACAGTGCTCCACACAGGGACAGACAGACACAGTGCTCCACACAGGGACCGACAGACACAGTGCTCCACACAGGGACCGACAGACACAGTGCTCCACACAGGGACAGACAGACACAGTGCTCCACACAGGGACCGACAGACACAGTGCTCCACACAGGGACCGACAGACACAGTGCTCCACACAGGGACAGACAGACACAGTGCTCCACACAGGGACAGACAGACACAGTGCTCCACACAGGGACAGACAGACACAGTGCTCCACACAGGGACAGACAGACACAGTGCTCCACACAGGGACAGACAGACACAGTGCTCCACACAGGGACAGACAGACACAGTGCTCCACACAGGGACAGACAGACACAGTGCTCCACACAGGGACAGACAGACACAATGCTCCACACAGGGACCGACAGACACAGTGCTCCACACAGGGACCGACAGACACCTAGTGCTCCACACAGGGACAGACAGACACAATGCTCCACACAGGGACAGACAGACACAGTGCTCCACACAGGGACCGACAGACACAGTGCTCCACACAGGGACCGACAGACACAGTGCTCCTCACAGGGACAGACAGACACAGTGCTCCTCACAGGGACAGAAAGACACAGTGCTCCTCACAGGGACCGACAGACACAGTGCTCCACACAGGGACAGACAGACACAGTGCTCCACACGGACAGACAGACACAGTGCTCCACACAGGGACAGACAGACACCCAGTGCTCCACACAGGGACAGACACAGTGCTCCACACAGGGACAGACAGACACAGTGCTCCACACAGGGACAGACAGACACAGTGCTCCACACAGGGACAGACAGACACAATGCTCCACACAGGGACCGACAGACACAGTGCTCCACACAGGGACCGACAGACACCTAGTGCTCCACACAGGGACAGACAGACACAGTGCTCCATACAGGGACAGACAGACACAGTGCTCCACACAGGGACAGACAGACACAATGCTCCACACAGGGACAGACAGACACCTAGTGCTCCACACAGGGACAGACAGACACAGTGCTCCACACAGGGACCGACAGACACAGTGCTCCACACAGGGACAGACAGACACAGTGCTCCACACAGGGACAGACAGACACAGTGCTCCACACAGGGACAGACAGACACAGTGCTCCACACAGGGACCGACAGACACCTAGTGCTCCGTACAGGGACAGACAGACACCTAGTGCTCCACACAGGGACAGACAGACACCTAGTGCTCAACACAGGGACCGACAGACACCTAGTGCTCCATACAGGGACAGACAGACACAGTGCTCCTCACAGGGTCCGACAGACACAATGCTCCACACAGGGACAGACAGACACCTAGTGCTCCACACAGGGACAGACAGACACAGTGCTCCACACAGGGACCGACAGACCTAGTGCTCCACACAGGGACAGACAGACACCTAGTGCTCCACACAGGGACCGACAGACACAGTGCTCCACACCGGGACCGACGGACACAGTGCTCCACACCGGGACCGACGGACACAGTGCTCCACACCGGGACCGACAGACACCCAGTGCTCCACACAGGGACAGACAGACACTGCTCCACACTGGGACAGACAGACACAGTGCTCCTCACAGGGACAGACAGACACAGTGCTCCTCACAGGGACCGACAGACACAGTGCTCCATACAGGGACAGACAGACACAGTGCTCCACACAGGGACAGACGGACACAGTGCTCCATACAGGGACAGACAGACACAGTGCTCCACACGGACAGACAGACACAGTGCTCCTCACAGGGACAGACAGACACAGTGCTCCTCACAGGGACCGACAGACACAGTGCTCCTCACAGGGACCGACAGACACAGTGCTCCACACAGGGACAGACAGACACAGTGCTCCACACAGGGACAGACAGACACAGTGCTCCACACAGAGACCGACACAGTGTTCCTCACAGGGACAGACAGACACCCAGTGCTTCACACAGGGACAGACACACAGTGCTCCTCACAGGGACCGCCAGACACCCCAGTGCCCCACACAGGGACCGACAGACACCCAGTGCCCCACACAGGGACCGACAGACAGCCAGTGCTCCACACAGGGACCGACAGACACCCAGTGCTCCACACAGGGACCGACAGACACCTAGTGCTCCACACAGGGACCGACACACCCAGTGCTCTGCGCAGGGACAGACAGATACCCAGTGCTCCACACAGGGACCGACAGACACAGTGCTCCACACAGGGACCGACAGACACCCAGTGCTCCACACAGGGACCGACAGACACCTAGTGCTCTGCGCAGGGACAGACACACCCAGTGCTCTGCGCAGGGACAGACAGACACAGTGCTCTGCGCAGGGACAGACAGACACAGTGCTCCATACAGGGACAGACAGACACCTAGTGCTCCTCACAGGGACAGACAGACACCCAGTGCTCTGCGCAGGGACAGACAGACACAGTGCTCCTCACAGGGACAGACAGACACCCAGTGCTCTGCACAGGGACAGACAGACACAGTGCTCCTCACAGGGACCAACACACCCAGTGCTCCTCACAGGGACAGACAGACACTGCTCCACACTGGGACCAACAGACAACGAGTGCTCCACACAGGGACCGAGTGCTCCACAAAGGGACAGACAGACTGTAACATTCAGATAGACAGACACTGAAACACACAAGTACAGGCAGACACTGCCACAGAGACACACAAATACAGTGAAACAGACAAGTACAGTCAGACACTGCAGCACACATACAGACACTGCAGCACACTACAATGTACAAGTACAGACAGATACTGCAACACATGCATGCAACACACAAGTACAGACATTGCAACACAAACACAACATAAAAAACACAGACGCTGCAACACACAAGAACAGCAAGACGCTGCAACACACATACAGACACACTACAATATACAAGTACAGACGACCCTCCTACACAGACATAACATAAATACAGACAGCAAGACAAACACAGACTTTGCAAAATACAAATACAGTCAGACGCTGCAACACATAGACTCACTGCAACACGAGTACAGACACTGCAACACAAATGTAAGGTGTAGATTGTAAGCTCTCACGAGCAGGGTTGTCTTATTTTGCTTTAATTATTGTATTGTTAACATTGTTACTTATGACTGTTGTGTTTGAAACTGTTAAACTGTAAAGCGCTGCGGAATATGTTGGCGCTATATAAATAAAGACTATTATTATACAGATACACAAGTACAGGCAAGCTTAGGCTACGTTCACATTTGCGTTGTGCGATGTTGCGTCGGAGACGCAACGCACAATGCAAACAAAAACGCAACAAAACGCACGCTAAAACGCAGCATTTTGCGACTCATGCGTCCTTTTTTGCCGAATTTTGGACGCAAAAAAATGCAACTTGCGTTTTTTGCGCCCTACGCTTGCGGCAAAAAAAACGCATGCGTCGCAAAACGCAGCACAACGCATGTCCATGCGCCCCCCCATGTTAAATATAGGGGTGCATGGCGCATGCGTCGCCGCGGCTGCGCCCGACGCAGCCCGGCGGAACGCTAATGTGAACGTAGCCTTAAAGAGACTCTTGTCACCTGAATTTGGAGGGAACAATCTTCAGCCATGGAGGCGGGGTTTTCGGGTGTCTGATTCACCCTTTCCTTACCCGCTGGCTGCAATATTGGATTGAAGTTCATTCTCTGTCCTCCGTAGTACATGCCTGCACAAGGCAATCTTGCAACACATAAAAACAAACCGGCAACAAAAAAGAACGGTCACACTTATACAGTCAGACACTCCCACATAAATACACAACAACCCAAATACATACAGCCATACAAACACACACAATGCAACACACAAGAACAGACATTGCAACACATATACAGACACACAAATACAGACACGTTTGAGGCTAGTTTCACACTAGTGTTTTGCTGAGCTGCGGAGGGCTGCGGACTTTCTCTGTGAAGCCCCACCCACGGCCGCACCGCCGCCACTCAGCTCCGCCCACTTCTGCTTGCGGCCTGTGTACCTATCTTTAACATTAGGTACGCAGGTCTTGCGGATGTATGCGGATGCCTCCACAAGCGTCATTTTGACGCTGCAGAGGGAAAAAAAAATTCCAACCAGCTGCGTTTGACGCGGGTCACCGCATCGTCAAAACGACGCATGCGGAGGCATCCGCGTACATCCTCACGACCTGCGTACCTAATGTTAAAGATAGGGTACGCAGGCAGCATGCGGAAGTGGGCGGAGCTGAGCAGCGGAGGTGCGGCCGTGGGCGGGGCTTAATAATCTTTATAATAATCTTTATTTTTATATAGCGCTAACATATTCCGCAGCGCTTTACAGTTTGCACACATTATCATCACTGTCCCCGATTGGGCTCACAATCCTTCAGAGGAAGTCCGCAGCTTAGCAAAACGCTAGTGTGAAACTAGCCTAAGGGTATGTGCACACGTAGAATGGTCCACTGCAGATTTTTCCGCAGCGGATCAGCGGATTTGATAAATCCGCAGTGCAAAACCGCTGCGGTTTTTACTGCGGATTTATCGCGTTTTTTATTGCGGATTCCGCTGCGGTTTACATCTGCAGTTTTCTATTGGAGCAGATGTCAAAACGCGGATTACGCACAAAGAATTGACATGCTGCGGAAAATAAAACGCTGCGTTTCCGCGCGTTTTTCCGCAGCATGGGCACAGCGTTTTTGGTTTCCCATAGGTTTACATTGTACTGTAAACTCATGGGAAACTGCTGCGGATCGGCAGCAAAATCCGCAACGTGTGCACATACCCTAAGGCTACTTTCACACTGGCGTTTTTTTAATACGTCGCAATGCATCGTTTAGGGGAAAAAACGCATCCTGCAAAGTTGTTTGCAGGATGCGTTTTTGCCCCATAGAGTTACATTACCGACCCATTGCGACGTATTGACGCACGCCGTGTTGTGGTGGACCGCTGGGCGAAAAAAATGTTAAATGTAACGTTTTTTGCAGCCGACGGACCGTTTTTTCCGACCGCGCATGTGCGGCCGTAACTCTGCCCCCACCTCCCCGCACCTCACAATGGGGCAGCGGATGCGCCAGAGAAATGCATCCGCTGCACCCGTTGTGCAGCACAACAAACGCTAGCGTCGGAATCTCGGCCCGACGCAATGCGACGGGCCGAATCCGACGCTAGTGTGAAAGTAGCCTAACACAGACACACACTGCAACACATAATTACAGACACTTAACACAAATACACAGACATTGCAACCACAAGTACATACACTACAGTCAGACACTGCAACACAAATACACACACTGCAACAAACAAGAACATAGACCAATCACAAACACTGCAGCACAAATTCACACAGACTTTAACGCACCTTGCATACTGCAGCACACAAGTAGAGACACAACAACATAAGAACATAGCCAGACACCTAAGTACAGTCAAACACAGTAACACAAGTACATACAGCCAGACATAAAACACACACTGCACCACAAGTACAGACAGACATAGACTATTGGCCGCCGGATGAGTCGTTGAGGGGAGATATGTGTCATCGTGGCTATTAGCTGCGGTGATGTGAGCTCGGAAGTATGCTCCAGCACATATAATGCTAAGAGAGTTATTTGGCCATTCCATGGCCGGGTTTTATGAGTGGTCATGATAGATGGGTGGGAATGACCGCTCACATATCCCAACCCCCAGGGGCGTGGTTTGGCAGATAAAATGGAGGCAGAGCCTCCCATTCTGGGTCTGTGACTGGAGGTGTGGAGACTAGGGTTGAGCGAAACGGGTCGTTCATTTTCAAAAGTCGCCGACTTTTGGCAAAGTCGGGTTTCATGAAACCCGATCCGACCCCTGTGCGGCGTCGGCCATGCGGTACGCGACTTTCGCGCCAAAGTCGCGTTTCAATGACGCGAAAAGCGCCATTTCTCAGCCAATGAAGGTAAACGCAGAGTGTGGGCAGCGTGATGACATAGGTCCTGGTCCCCACCATCTTAGAGAAGGGCATTGCAGTGATTGGCTTGCTGTCTGCGGCGTCACAGGGGCATAAAGGGGCGTTCTCGCCTACCGCCATCTTACTGCTGCTGATCTGAGCTTAGGGAGAGGTTGCTGCCGCTTCGTCAGAAGCAGGGATAGCGTTAGGCAGGGTCCATTAACCACCAAACCGCTTGTGCTGTAGCGATTTGCACTGTCCAACACCACCTTCGGTGTGCAGGGATAGTGGAAGCTACATTTTTTTTTTTTCCCCTCAGCGCTGTAGCTCATTGGGCTGCCCTAGAAGGCTCCCTGATAGCTGCTTTGCTGTGTGTACGCCGCTGTGCAAACCAACTGCTTTTTTCAAAGCACAAATCCTCTTGTTCCTTCCTTTCTGCACAGCTATCTTGTTTGTTTGTCCACACTTTTTATTTAATTTGTGCATCAGTCCACTCCTTATTGCTGCCTGCCATACCTGGCTGAGATTACTGCAGGGAGATAGTAATTGAAGGACAGTTCCTTTTTTTTTTTTTTTTTTGTGGGAGATTAAGATTGGCATTTCTGCTAGAGTGCCATCCCTGTCTGTGCCATCTCTCACTCAGTGGGCCATAGAAAGCCTATTTATTTTTTTGCTTGATTTGGGTTCTAAAATCTACCTGAAAAAATCACTACATCAATCAGTGGGAGAAAAATATTGGCCTCAGGGCTTGTGTGCCACTCCTGACTCCTGTGTGTGCCATCTCTCAGTCAGTGGGCCATAGAAAGCCTATTTATTTTTTTGCTTGATTTGGGTTCCAAAATCTACCTGAAAAAATCACCACATCAATCAGTGGGAGAAAAATATTGGCCTCAGGGCTTGTGTGCCACTCCTGACTCCTGTGTGCATCATCACTCACTCAGTGGGCCATAGAAAGCCTATTTTTTTTTTTTTTGCTTTATTTGGGTTCTAAATTCTACCTGAAAAAATCAATAAATCAATCAGTGGGAGATTAATATTGGCCTTTGGGCTTGTGTGCCAGTCCTAAGCGTGCCATCTCTCTCGCAAATAGTGGGCCATAGAAAGCCTATTTATTTTTATTTTTTTTGTTTTATAAATTCTCCCTGAAAAAAAAAAATGGAGATTAATATTGGCCTTTGGGCTTGTGTGCCAGTCCTAAGCGTGCCATCTCTCTCTCTCAGATAGTGGGCCATAGAAAGCCTATTTATTATTTTTTTTATTGGGTTTATAAATTTTCCCTGAAAAAAAAAAAAAAAAGTGGGAGATTAATATTGGCCTCTGGGCTTGTGTGCCAGTCCTGAGCGTGCCATCTCTCTCACAAATAGTGGGCCATAGAAAGCCTTTTTTTTTGGTTTTATAAATTCTCCCTGAAAAAAAAAGGAAGATTAATATTGGCCTTTGGGCTTGTGTGCCAGTCCTAAGCGTGCCATCTCTCTCTCTCAGATAGTGGGCCATAGAAAGCCTATTTATTATTTTTTTTATTGGGTTTATAAATTTTCCCTGGAAAAAAAAAAAAAAAACTGGGAGATTAATATTGGCCTTTGGGCTTGTGTGCCAGTCCTAAGCGTGCCATCTCTCTCTCTCAGATAGTGGGCCATAGAAAGCCTATTTATTATTTTTTTTATTGGGTTTATAAATTTTCCCTGAAAAAAGAAAAAAAAGGGAGATTAATATTTGCCTTTGGGCTTGTGTGCCAGTCCTAAGCGTGCCATCTCTCTCTCTCAGATAGTGAGCCATAGAAAGCCTATTTATTTTTTTGGTTGATTTGGGTTCTAAATTCTACCTGAAAAAATCACTACATCAATCAGTGGGAGATAAATATTGGCCTCTGGGCTTGTGTGCCACTCCTGACTCCTGTGTGCGTCATCTCTCAGTGGGCCATAGAAAGCCTATTTTTTGTTTTATTTGTTTTCTAAATTCTCCCTGAAAAAATCACTTTATTTTATTTGGTTTCTAAATTCTTCCTGAAAAAATCATTTTATTCTATTATTTTTTTTTTCTAAAGTCTCCCTGAAAAAAAAAAAAAATCAAATCAGTGGGAGATTAATATTGCCCTTTCTGCTTGTGTGCCAGTCTTGACTCCTGGGTGTGCCATCTCTCTCTCTCTCTCCAATTGTGGGCCATAGAAAGCCTATTATTTTTTTTGCTTGATTTGGGTTTCAAAATCTACCTGAAAAAATCACTACATCAATCATTGGGAGAAAAATATTGGCCTCTGGGCTTGTGTGCCACTCCTGACTCCTGTGTGCGTCATCTCTCACTCGACCAATCAGACGCGGGATGTCTGCGTCCTTTGTGGCATCGTCGTCGCTGTGCCCGTCGCTGATTGGTCGAGGCCGCTAGCGACGGGCACAGTGACGATGATGTCGTGGAGGACGTGGACATCCCGCGTCTCTGATTGGTCGAGGCCAATCCTGGATTTTGGCCCGATTCTAACGCATCGGGTATTCTAGAATATGCATGTCCCTGTAGTATATGGACAATGATGATTCCAGAATTCGCGGCAGACTGTGCCCGTCGCTGATTGGTCGAGGCAACCTTTATGACATCATCGTCGCCATGGCAACCATGCTCTATCCCAAGATATTAGGACCATCCACAATTTGCATAGTTTTAGGCGCTCGCTCAAAACACATTTGTTCAGAGCGGCCTATCACGTTCACTAATCAAAGTTATGTTATGTTTGTGTGTGTGTGTAGCCCATTCACTATCCCCATCTATTCCCCAACCCCTGAAGATGGCTGGACCATCATTGTAAATACACACCTGTACTTTGCATCTCCCCCACCTCATTGTAGATTGTAAGCTCTCACGAGCAGGGTCGTCTTATTTTGCTTTAATTATTGTATTGTTGGCCTACCGCCTCAATGCATTAACCTAACGATCCCTGTGTGTTTTTTTTTTTTTTATAAATAGGCCAATCAGGTTCCTCGCATCATGTTCTCATTCACTTTATGCAGTTAATAGCCCTCTGTGTCTGTACTGCTACATACTTAGGCAGTTAACTGGTTCATGCAGCTTTACATGAACACCTGAGCCTTACACTATGGCCGGTCCGAATAACTAAAGCAATTGTTACCATCCACCTCTCGTGTCTCCCCTTTTCCTCATAGTTTGTAAGCTTGCGAGCAGAGACCTCACTCCTCCTGGTATCTGTTTTGAACTGTATTTCTGTTATGCTGTAATGTCTATTGTCTGTACAAGTCCCCTCTATAATTTGTAAAGCGCTGCGGAATATGTTGGCGCTATATAAATAAAACAAATTATTAAAAATTATTGTGTGCCACTCCTGACTCCTGTGTGCGTCATCTCTCACTCAGTGGGCCATAGAAAGCCTATTTTTTGTTTTATTTGTTTTCTAAATTCTCCCTGAAAAAATCATTTTATTTTATTTGGTTTCTAAATTCTTCCTGAAAAAAATCATTTTTTTTTATTATTTTTTTTTTCTAAAGTCTCCCTGAAAAAAAAAAAAAAATCAGTGGGAGATTAATATTGCCCTTTCTGCTTGTGTGCCAGTCTTGACTCCTGGGTGTGCCATCTCTCTCTCTCTCTCCAATTGTGGGCCATAGAAAGCCTATTATTTTTGTAGCTTGATTTGGGTTCCAAAATCAACCTGAAAAAATCACTACATCAATCATTGGGAGAAAAATATTGGCCTCTGGGCTTGTGTGCCACTCCTGACTCCTGTGCGCGTCATCTCTCACTCAGTGGGCCATAGAAAGCCTATTTTTTGTTTTATTTGTTTTCTAAATTCTCCCTGAAGAAATCATTTTATTTTATTTGGTTTCTAAATTCTTCCTGAAAAAATCATTTTATTTTATTTTGTTTCTAAAGTCTCCCTGAAAAAAAAAAATAAAAAGTAAAAAAAAACAGTGGGAGATTAATATTTACATTTGTGCTTCAGTGACAGTCCTGCGTGTGTGGCATCTCTCTCATTTGGTGCCACCAAAAACAGAGTGTGTAACATTGTGCCTGATTTTCGTTGTGGTCTCACCCACCTGTAAAGGGGTAGCTAAATCATACTGAAGTTATAGCTCACCGTGTAAGTTGTGTGACAGCAACAAATACCGTTAGTTTGGTTACGTTTTTAAAACAATGAGGAAGTCTAGTGGAAGAGGTCGTGGCCGGGGGCGTTCATTGTCAGCTGGTAATGAGGGTAGTGGTAGTGGTGGAGCATCAGGTGGTCGTGGGAAAAAAAATATTGCACCTAAGTCTGGAGCTGTGGAGCCAGGTACGTCGTCTGGCTACACAAGGCCTCGAACGCTCCCTTTTCTGGGAGTAGGAAAACCTTAAAGCCGGAGCAGCAAGAGCAAGTTTTGGCTTATCTTGCTGACTCAGCCTCTAGCTCTTTTGCCTCCTCTCGTGAAACTGGTAAATGTAACAGCAGCGCGTCATTAGGGGATGTTCACGGTCAGGGACAAGTCGCTTCCTTGTCCTCTTCAGCAAAAACAACAATGGAGAAGAATGCAGCAGGCGACACAACGGGTTACTCCATGGAGCTCTTTACACATACCGTCCCTGGCTTAGAAAGTGAAGCAGTTAACAGTCCATGCCCATTACAAGTTGAATCTGACATGGAGTGCACTGATGCACAGCCACAGCCAGACTACTATGCTGGTCCTTTGACTCAGACCACAACATTGCCCTCGCAGGGTAATGATCAAGAATGAGACCCTGATGAGACTATGTTGCCCCATCACGAACGCTATACCACCGACCGACACGGTGACACAGACGAAGTTGCACACGAGCTACAAGAAGAGGTAATAGATGACCCAGTTCTTGACCCCGATTGGCAGCCATTGGGGGAACAGGGTGCAGGCGGCAGCAGTTCTGAAGCGGAGGAGGAGGGGCCGCAGCAGGCATCAACATCGCAACAGGTTCCATCTGCCGGGCCCGTATCTTGCCCAAAACGCGTGGCAAAGCCAAAACCTGTTGGAGGACAGCGTGGCCATCCGGTTAAAGCTCAGTCTGCAATGCCTGAAAAGGTATCCGATGCTAGAAAGAGTGCAGTCTGGCATTTTTTTAAACAACATCCAATTGATCAGCGCAAAGTCATCTGTCAAAAATGTTCAACTACCTTAAGCAGAGGGCAGAATCTGAAAAGTCTCAATACAAGTTGCATGCATAGACATTTAACCACCATGCATTTGCAAGCTTGGACTAACTACCAAACGTCCCTTAAGGTTGTAGCACCCTCGGCCAATGAAGCTAGTCATCAACGCAACATCCCTTCCGGCAGTGTAGGGCCACCATTTTCCGCACCACCTGCAGTATCTGTGCAGGTTTCTTTGCCAGGCCAAAGCAGTCAGGGTCAGGGAATCACCAGTTTCGTAGTAGGAAACACTGCATCTAGGGCACCGGCGGCAACAATACCATCTCCCACCATCTCTCAGTCTGCCATGTCCACCGGCACCCCCGCTAGTTCCACGATCTCCAGCTCTCCAGTCCAGCTCACCCTACATGAGACTATGGTTAGAAAAAGGAAGTACTTAGCCTCGCATCCGCGTACACAGGGTTTGAACGCCCACATAGCTAGACTAATCTCGTTAGAGATGATGCCCTACCGGTTAGTTGAAAGCGAAGCTTTCAAAGCCCTGATGGACTACGCTGTACCACGCTACGAGCTACCCAGTCGACACTTTTTTTCCAGAAAAGCCATCCCAGCCCTCCACCAGCATGTTAAAGAGCGCATCGTCCATGCACTCAGGCAATCTGTGAGCACAAAGGTGCACCTGACAACAGATGCATGGACCAGTAGGCATGGCGAGGGACGTTACGTGTCCATCACGGCACACTGGATGAATGTTGTGGATGCAGGGTCCACAGGGGACAGCAATTTTGGGACAGTTCTGCCTAGCCCACGGTCTAGGAAACAGTTGGCTGTAGCCGTTCGCACCCCCTCCTCCTCCTCCTCGTCCTCCTGCAGAAGCGAGAGCTCGTCCACAGACCGCAGTCGCACAACCACTCCATCCGCAGCTGCCACTGTTGCACACCAGGTCTCCCATTATGGGGCAGCTACTGGCAAA
This sequence comes from Ranitomeya imitator, assembly GCF_032444005.1. Lineage (NCBI taxonomy): Eukaryota > Metazoa > Chordata > Amphibia > Anura > Dendrobatidae > Ranitomeya > Ranitomeya imitator. The sequence goes on along the minus strand of NC_091286.1, from coordinate 463,471,323 downwards.
CGTCAGCAGGCTGTATTGGCTATGAAGTGTTTGGGCGACAACAGACACACCGCGGAAGTTCTGTCCGAGTTCTTGCAGAAAGAAACGGAGTCGTGGCTGGGCACTGTAGATCTTGAGGCAGGCAAGGTAGTGAGTGATAACGGAAGGAATTTCATGGCTGCCATCTCCCTTTCCCAACTGAAACACATTCCTTGCCTGGCTCACACCTTAAACCTGGTGGTGCAGTGCTTCCTGAAAAGTTATCCGGGGTTATCTGACCTGCTCCTCAAAGTGCGTGGACTTTGCTCACATATCCGCCGTTCGCCCGTACACTCCAGCCGTATGCAGACCTATCAGCGTTCTTTGAACCTTCCCCAGCATCGCCTAATCATAGACGTTGCAACAAGGTGGAACTCAACACTGCACATGCTTCAGAGACTGTGCGAACAGAGGCGGGCTGTTATGTTTTTGTGGGAGGATACACATACACGGGCAGGCAGTAGGATGGCAGACATGGAGTTGTCAGGTGTGCAGTGGTCGAAGATTCAAGACATGTGTCAAGTCCTTCAGTGTTTTGAGGAATGCACACGGCTGGTTAGTGCAGACAACGCCATAATAAGCATGAGCATCCCCCTAATGCGTCTGCTGATGCAAAGTTTGACGCACATAAAGGATCAGGCGTCTGCAGCTGAGGAAGAGGAAAGCCTTGATGACAGTCAGCCATTGTCTGACCAGGGCAGTGTACAGGACGAGGTAGCGGGCCAAGAGGAGGAGGAGGACGAGGAGGATGATGGGGATGATTATATTTTTAATGAGGAAGCTTTTCCGGGGCCACTGGAAATTGTTGGTGCGGCAAGGCCGGGTTCTGGTTTTTTGAGGGACACAAGTGACGTGGATTTGCCTGAAACTGCCCCTCAACCAAGCACAACCGCAGATTTGAGTACTGGAACTTTGGCCCACATGGCGGATTATGCCTTACGTATCCTCAAAAGGGACACACGCATTACTAAAATGATGAACGATGACGATTACTGGTTGGCCTGCCTCCTTGATCCTCGCTATAAAGGCAAATTGCAAAATATAATGCCACATGAGAACTTGGAACTAATATTAGCAACCAAACAATCAACTCTTGTTGACCGTTTGCTTCTGGCATTCCCTGCACACAGCGCCCGTGATCGTTCTCACACGAGCTGCAGGGGCCAGCAGACCAGAGGTGTTAGAGGGGCAGAAATCAGAAGTGGCGTTGGCCAGAGGGGTTTTCTGACCAGATTGTGGAGTGATTTTGCTATGACCGCAGACAGGACAGGTACTGCAGCATCAATTCAAAGTGACAGGAGACAACATTTGTCCAGTATGGTTACAAACTATTTTTCATCCCTTATCGATGTTCTCCCTCAACCGTCATTCCCATTTGATTACTGGGCATCCAATTTAGACACCTGGCCAGAATTGGCAGAATATGCATTGCAGGAGCTTGCTTGCCCGGCAGCTAGTGTCCTATCAGAAAGAGTATTCAGTGCTGCAGGTTCAATACTAACAGAAAAAAGGACTCGTCTGGCTACCCAAAATGTAGATGATCTAACCTTCATTAAAATGAACCACAACTGGATTTCGAAATCTTTTGCCCCACCTTGCCCGGCTGACACCTAGCTTTCCTATGAAAAGGTCTTGCCTGTGGACTATTCTGAATGACTTTTCCAATATCGTAATTTGCTGCACCTGATTGTCCAGCATACGACATGTTTACACCTCCCTAAATGGCCAAACTCCCCACACGGGGCCGTGGTATCGCCACTTGGCGCCAGCACCCGTGAGAGTGCTGTTTTTTTCTGAAGAGGTGGGTGTGCCCGCTTTTGGTCGACGGCACTGCCACTGGGTCCCTCATAGTACAATAAAGTGTCTCTGGCGGTGGTGGTGCGCACCCAACGTCAGACACACTGTTGTAATATGAGGGGCCCTGGGCCTGTACCGCCGGCCACAAGACAGTTCCCCCTTCCCCCAGCTCAAACAGTGCTCTACCACTTGCAAAATTATCTCTCACAGCTCCACCAATGTTTAGTCTATGCGCTGACATCCTTCAATGCCTGGCACTGACAATACCATTGTATTGACATTTTTGTTATGTTAGGCCTTCGAAGCCTGTCTGCGGTCCCTCCTTCCACTAGGCCTCCACTGACCATTGTACTGCTGCCCGTGTACCCCTGGAACCAATTTTAAATTGCCAACAGCCCAATTTTGTTATGTTAGGCCTTCGAAGCCTGTCTGCAGTCCCTTCTTTCTACTACTACTACACTGACCAGACCACTGCTGCCCGTGTACCCCTGGAACCAATGTTAAATTGCCTGCACCCCTATTTTTGTTATGTTAGGCCTTCGAAGCCTGTCTGCGGTCCCTCCTTCCACTAGGCCTCCACTGACCATTGTACTGCTGCCCGTGTACCCCTGGAACCAATTTTAAATTGCCAACAGCCCAATTTTGTTATGTTAGGCCTTCGAAGCCTGTCTGCAGTCCCTTCTTTCTACTACTACTACACTGACCAGACCACTGCTGCCCGTGTACCCCTGGAACCAATGTTAAATTGCCTGCACCCCTATTTTTGTTATGTTAGGCCTTCGAAGCCTGTCTGCGGTCCCTCCTTCCACTAGGCCTCCACTGACCATTGTACTGCTGCCCGTGTACCCCTGGAACCAATTTTAAATTGCCAACAGCCCAATTTTGTTATGTTAGGCCTTCGAAGCCTGTCTGCAGTCCCTTCTTTCTACTACTACTACACTGACCAGACCACTGCTGCCCGTGTACCCCTGGAACCAATGTTAAATTGCCTGCACCCCTATTTTTGTTATGTTAGGCCTTCGAAGCCTGTCTGCGGTCCCTCCTTCCACTAGGCCTCCACTGACCATTGTACTGCTGCCCGTGTACCCCTGGAACCAATTGTAAATTCCCAACAGCTCTATTTTTTTATGTTAGGCCTTCGAAGCCTGTCTGCGGTCCTTCCTTCCACTTGGCCTCCACTGACCATTGTACTGCTGCCCGTGTACCCCTGGAACCAATGTAAAAGTGCCTACAGCCTGTCCAATTTGTTATGTTAGGCCTTTGAAGCCTGTCTGCGGTCCCTTCTTTCTACTACAACTACACTGACCAGACCACTGCCGCCCGTGTACCCCTGTAACCTATTTTAAAGTGCATACAGCCAATTTTTATTCTCTATTTTACAATTATAAAGCCCAGATGGACTACGCTGTACCACGGTAAGAGCTACCCAGTCGTCACTTCTTTTGCGAGAAAAGCCATCCCAGCACTACAGCATCATGTAAAAATCTGCATTGTCCATGCTCTCTGGCTATCTAATAGTGGAAAGGTGCACCTGACAACAGATGCATGGACCAGTAGGCATGTCCACGAAAGGTTAGATGTCCATTACGGCGCACTGGGTTAATGTTGTGGATGCATGGTCCACAGGGGACAGCCTACAAAGTCTGTCTGCAGTCCCAAATATAAATTGTCCTCCGCTTACCACACCAATGCTGCCTGTGTACCCCTGGAACATTTCATAAACTCCATTGACCAAAATTTGGGGTTTACAGCCTACTACCAGTGTCTGCCGCTCCAAGGTGTTCCCCGGGTTGCCTTTTCTGAGCTTTGATCTTCAGGCTCTTCTTAAGTAGTTGTTGAAAACAACACTGCATTCGGCCTACAAGTTGGGTCTGGGGTGTAGAGATGGTGTGTTCCACTCCAAGGTGTTCCCCAGGTTTCCTCGCCATTGCTGCGATCTTAATGCTCTCGTTTAGTAGTTGTTGGAAACTACAGTGCATTAGGCCTACAAATTGGGTATGGGGTGTAGAGAGATGGTGTGTTCCACTCCAAGGTGTTCCCCAGGTTTCCTCGCCATTGCTTCGATCTTCCTGCTCTCGTTTAGTAGTTGTTGGAAATTACAGTGCATTAGGCCTACAAATTGGGTATGGGGTGTAGAGAGATGGTGTGTTCCACTCCAAGGTGTTCCCCAGGTTTACTCTCCATTGCTTCGATCTTCCTGCTCTCGTTTAGTAGTTGTTGGAAATTACAGTGCATTAGGCCTACAAATTGGGTATGGGGTGTAGAGAGATGGTGTGTTCCACTCCAAGGTGTTCCCCAGGTTTCCTCGCCATTGCTGCGATCTTAATGCTCTCGTTTAGTAGTTGTTGGAAACTACAGTGCATTAGGCCTACAAATTGGGTATGGGGTGTAGAGAGATGGTGTGTTCCACTCCAAGGTGTTCCCCAGGTTTCCTCGCCATTGCTGCGATCTTAATGCTCTCGTTTAGTAGTTGTTGGAAACTACAGTGCATTAGGCCTACAAATTGGGTATGGGGTGTAGAGAGATGGTGTGTTCCACTCCAAGGTGTTCCCCAGGTTTCCTCTCCATTGCTTCGATCTTCCTGCTCTCGTTTAGTAGTTGTTGGAAACTACAGTGCATTAGGCCTACAAATTGGGTATGGGGTGTAGAGACGGTGTGTTCCACTCCAAGGTGTTCCCCAGGTTTCCTCGCCATTGCTTCGATCTTAATGCTCTCGTTTAGTAGTTGTTGGAAACTACGCTGCATTAGGCCTAAAAATTGGGTATGGGGTGTAGAGAGATGGTGTGTTACACTCCAAGGTGTTCCCCAGGTTTCATCCACATTGCTTCGGTCTTCCGACTCTCGTTTAGTAGTTGTTGGAAACTACAGTGCATTAGGCCTACAAATTGGGTATGGGGTGTAGAGAGACGGTGTGTTACACTCCAAGGTGTTCCCCAGGTTTCCTCTCCATTGCTTCGATCTTCCTGCTCTCGTTTAGTAGTTGTTGGAAACTACAGTGCATTAGGCCTACAAATTGGGTATGGGGTGTAGAGAGATGGTGTGTTCCACTCCAAGGTGTTCCCCAGGTTTCCTCGCCATTGCTGCGATCTTAATGCTCTCGTTTAGTAGTTGTTGGAAACTACAGTGCATTAGGCCTACAAATTGGGTATGGGGTGTAGAGAGATGGTGTGTTCCACTCCAAGGTGTTCCCCAGGTTTCCTCTCCATTGCTTCGATCTTCCTGCTCTCGTTTAGTAGTTGTTGGAAACTACAGTGCATTAGGCCTACAAATTGGGTATGGGGTGTAGAGACGGTGTGTTCCACTCCAAGGTGTTCCCCAGGTTTCCTCTCCATTGCTTCGATCTTAATGCTCTCGTTTAGTAGTTGTTGGAAACTACGCTGCATTAGGCCTAAAAATTGGGTATGGGGTGTAGAGAGATGGTGTGTTACACTCCAAGGTGTTCCCCACGTTTCATCCACATTGCTTCGGTCTTCCGACTCTCGTTTAGTAGTTGTTGGAAACTACAGTGCATTAGGCCTACAAATTGGGTATGGGGTGTAGAGAGATGGTGTGTTCCACTCCAAGGTGTTCCCCAGGTTTACTCGCCATTGCTTCGATCTTCCTGCTCTCGTTTAGTAGTTGTTGGAAACTACACTGCATTAGGCCTACAAATTGGGTATGGGGTGTAGAGAGATGGTGTGTTACACTACAAGGTGTTCTCCAGGTTGCCTTTCCTGAGCTTCTATGTTCAGGCTCTCATTAAATTGTGGTTAAATGGAACAACTGCATTTGGCGTACTAGTTGGGTTGGGGCCTACTATCGGTGTCTGCCACTCCTTGCTGTTCTCCTGGTTTCCTGTCCTGAAATTCCATTTTCAGGCTCTCGTTAAGTAGTTGTTAATGTTAGACTGCATTTGGCCTACTAGTTGGGTTGGGGCCTACTATCGGTGTCTGCCACTCCTTGCTGTTCTCCTCCACTGAACAAAGCTGTGCCGCCTGTTTACTACGGTTGCCAATTTTGAACTGCATTTCGACTACTTACTGATTTGGGCCTACTCTCTGTGTCAGCCTCTCATTCCAGTTGTCCTCCACTGCAATGCCCCCTGGTTAGTCCTGTGTTACCAATTTTGAACTGCATTTAGCCCACTATATTCTTTGGGCCTATATCTGTGTTTCCTCCTCATCCTGCCCATTGCCCAGCCAGTGATAGATGAGTCTGCTGGTACATTGACCCATAACGCTAAATTCCCCGTGCACGCTACACAGCAAGATTGTGACCCTGCTGAAAGTCAGGTTCCTCTTCCCGCGTACCATACCACCTTACACGGGGACAAAGAGGAAGGTGCAGATGAAAGTGCAGGTTCCTTCATCAGGTGGGGGGAGGAATACTAGTTGGCGACGTCACTGGCACAGGGCCTCTCATAGTACGCAAAAGTGTTGCTGCCGGTGGGAGGCGCCCCCGCCGTGCAAACACACCGCTGTACTTTGAGGGGCCCTGTGACAGTGCCAGTGCCAACGAGTGGGCCCCCCCTGCTTGCTCAGGATCACAGCACTTGCAAAGTTGAAATACTTTCCTCTCCCTGCTCCACTGCCGTGACGCGTTCCAGATTTCCTGGGCCCACTAATTACTTGAACCAGCCCTACCCCCCACAACTTTAGCCAAATGACCCCCAATTTCAAATGCCTTCCAATTATTATAAGCTAAATTACGATTGACAAGCTTCAGTAAAAAGAATGGATGTTTTTGCCATTAAAATGGGCAGTGTAGGTGTTTTCCTGGCCTCCACTCACTGCCGACTATGCTCCCCCATTGACTTGCATTGGGTTTCGTGTTTCGGGCGATACCCAACTTTTCGCGATAATCGGCCGATTCCACTCGACTCAACTTCTAAGATAGTCGGGTTTCGCGAAACACGACTCGACTCTAAAAAGGTCAAGGTCGCTCAACCCTAGTGGAGACCTCCAGCGTGTGTCGCTAAAGACACCGACCTGAGCGGGCGGACCCATAGTACTATATGGACTACTTGTTTACTGTTTGTTTTCAATTTGTGCCGGAAAAGGCTGTTCATTTGTGTTTCTATCTAGAGCAGTTTATGCAGTTTTAATAAACATGCTGGGACATTTCTACAATACCGCTTCCTGTGCCTGCCTCAACTGCAGCCGAGTGAGTACACACTCCTACACTATGCACAGATAATATAGCACAAGTACACACAGCAAGACACTGCAACGCAGACACACAACACACAGAGGCATTGCACCACAAATATACATAGCCAGTCACAACACACAGACACTGCAACACAAATACAGCCGGGGACACAACACACAGACACCAACACAAATACAGCCGAGGGCACAACACACAGACACTGCAACACAAATACAGTCGGGGACACAATACACAGACGCCAACACAAATACAGCCGAAGGCACAACACACAGACACTGCAACACAAATACAGTCGGGGACACAACACACAGACACTGCAACACAAATACAGCCGAGGACACAACACACAGATACTGCAACACAAAAACAGCCGTGGACACAACACACAGACACTGCAACACAAATATAGCCAGGGACACAACACACAGACACCAACACAAATACAGCCGAGGACACAACACAGATACTGCAACACAAATACAGCCGTGTACACAACACACAGACACTGCAACACACATACAGCCGGGGACACAACACCCAGACACCAGCACAAATACAGCCGAGGACACAACACCGAGACACCAACACAAATTGAGCCGAGGACACAACACACAGACACCAACACAAATACAGCCTGGGACACAACACACAGATACAGCAACACAAATACAGCCGAGGGCACAACACACAGATACTGCAACACAAATACAGCCATGGACACAACACAGAGACACCAACACAAATACAGCCAGGGACACAACACGCAGATATTATTATTATTATTATTTATATAGCACCATTAATTCCATGGTGATGTACATGAGAAGGGGTTACATCAAAATACAAATATCACTTACAGTAAACAAAACTAACAATGACAGACTGATACAGAGGGGCGAGGACCCTGCCCTTGCGGGCTTACATTCTACAGGATTATGGGGAAGGAGACAGTAGGTCGAGGGTTGCAGTAGCTCCAATGGTGTTAAGGTGGCCGTGTGGTCTTTACAGGCTGTAATCTTCCTTGAAGAGGTGGGTTTTCAGGTTTCTTTTGAAGGATCCAAAAGTAGTGGATAACCGGATGTGTTGGGGCACTGAATTCCAGAGGATGGGTGATATCCGGGAGAATTCTTGGAGGCGATTGGGTGAGGAGCGAATAAGTGTAGAGGAGAGGAGGAGGTCTTGGGAGGACCGGAGATTACGTGAGGGAAGATATTGAGAGATTAGTGTGGAAATATACGGAGGAGAAAGATTATGGATGGCTTTGTAGGTCAGTGTTAGTAATTTAAACTGGATACACTGGGAAATTGGGAGCCAGTGAATGGATTTGCAAAGAGGGGAAGCAGGAGTGTAGCGAGGAGAGAGATTCATTAGTCGGGCAGCAGAGTTAAGAATGGACTGGAGGGGTGCAAGAGTGTTAGAAGGTAGGCCACAGAGGAGTATGTTGCAGTAGTCCAGGCGGGAGATGATTAGGGCAAGCACAAGCATTTTGGTAGAGTGTGAGTTGAGGAAAGGATGGATTCTGAAAATATTTTTTGAGCTGGAAGCGACAGGAGGTGGCGAGAGCTTGGATGTGCGGTTTGAAGGACAGGGCAGAGTCAAGGGTTACTCCGAGGCAGCGGAATTTTGGGACAGGGGAAAGTGTGATTTCATTTATTTTGATAGATAGATCAGGTAGGGAAGATTTGCGAGATGGAGGAAAAATAAAGAGTTCAGATTTGTCCACATTGAGCTTGAGGAAGCGAGAGAAGAAGACATCTGGGCCAGAGAGGTAGATCTGAGTGTCATTGGCATATAGATGGTACTGGAAGCCATTGGACCTTATGAGTTGTCCCAGGCCGAGTGTATAGATTGAGAAGAGTAAGGGTCCTAGGACAGAGCCTTGGGGGACTCCAACAGAGAGGGGGCGAGATGAAGAGGTAGTATGGGAGTAGGAAACGCTAAATGTGCGGTTGGAAAGGTGTGAGGAGATCCAAGATAGGGAAGGTCTTTGACCCCAAAGGAAGAGAGAATCTGTAGTAGGAGGCAGTGGTCAACTGTGTCGAAGGCAGAGGACAGGTCTAGGAGGAGGAGTATAGAGAATTGTCTGTTAGCTTTGGCTGTAAAAAAGTCGTTAGTAATTTTGGTCAGGGCAGTCTCAGTGGAATGGTGGGGACGGAAGCCAGATTGTAGGTTGTCGAAGAGAGAGTTAGATGCAAAGTGAGAGGAAAGTTCAGCATGGACGTGCTGCTCAAGGAGTACGGAAGCAAATGGGAGCAAAGATATGGGGCGATAGCTGGACATACCGCTTGGGTCAAGGGATGGCTTTTTTAGGATAGGTGTGATTGTGGCATGTTTGAAGGCACAGGGGAAGGTACCAGAAGTTAGTGAAAGGTTGAAGAGATGGGTTAGGGATCGGATTAGTGTGGTGGTGAGGTTGGGGAGGAGATGGGATGGGGTCAAGTGCACAAGTAGTGAGGTGTGATTTGGAGAGAAGATGAGCAAGCTCCCCTTCAGAGATTTTGGAGAGTGAAGTTATGGGGTTTGGGCATTGGTCTCTCATACAAAGGGGTTGTGGTGGTTGGCCAACAAAGACTTGCCGAAGCTTTTTAATGATGTTATTGTGCCAGGGTTGTCTATTGGTTCGTCGCACTCTGCTATGCATGACAGGGGCGACTGTGTCAATAGCTGATGCAAGAGTGGCATTGTAGAAACCAGTGGAAGTGTCTGTGTCGTGGAGTGAGAATATAGAGGACAGTGCTAGGAAAGTGAAAGTGTGTGAGTGTCTAGGTGTGCGAGGTTCCTGCGTGGATGCGCATGGTGCTGGACATGGGTGACAGGTGAGGAGGACAGGGATGAGAAAGTGAGTAGATGGTGGTCAGATAGCGGGAGAGGGGAGGTTGTGAAGTTAGATAGGGAGCATAAACAGGTGAAGACCAGGTCTAATGTGTGTCCGTCTGTGTGGGTGGCTGAGGAGGACCACTGAGTAAGTCCAAAGAATGAAGTAAGGGACAGGAGTTTGGAGGCTGCTGACTAGTGGGTGTCAATGGGGATGTTGAAATCACCCATGATGATGGTGGGAATGTCAGATACTGAAACACAAATACAGCCGTGGACACAACACACAAAAGGCCCCAGTTTATAAAGACCAGTGTGGTTCACACCAGTCTTGATGAGGAGGCTCGCTGGAGTCAGAGGCACCTGATTCATATAGAGGCACATGCCTTTTAATGACTTAAAGGGAACCAGTCACCAGTTTTATAGTATCCAACAAATGCCACCACTTTTTTGGCTGTTATGCATTTCACAAATAATTACATTGTCTCCTGACTAGCCCTGTACACCTCAAAAATACCATTTGATTTGGTCTCACACTGTATTTAAATGAGGCTGGTCCGGTCCGATGGCTCAGAACATTTCTCTTTTAGTTTTTAAAAAACAATGTGAAATAAACATGGATGAAACATAATAGGAAAATGTTCAATTTTACATGTAGAAATAGAGGGAAGTGTGAATGTGCCTGAAAGCGGATATGTCAGTAGATACTGTATTACAATAGAAACTACATATACACTTGTCAGTGTGAAAGGGAATCTGTCAGCAGATTTTTGCCATTTAATCTGAGAGCAACCTAATATAGGCTAAGGGAGCCTGCTTCCTGGGATGGGTCTCTTATTTGGGTGTGTATTGTAGTTTCAATACAATCAGTGTTTTATCAGCAGATTATCACTGGAGGACTAGAGGTACCTTCACACATAACGATATTGTTAACGATATCGTTGCTATTTGTGACGTAGCAACGATATCGTTAATGAAATCGTTATGTGTGACAGCGACCAACGATCAGGCCCCTGCTGGGAGATCGTTGGTCGCTGAATAAAGTCCAGAACTTTATTTCGTCGCTGGACTCCTGCTGACATCGCTGGATCGGCGTGTGTGACACCGATCCAGCGATGTCTTCACTGGTAACCAGGGTAAACATCGGGTAACTAAGCGCAGGGCCGCGCTTAGTAACCCGATGTTTACCCTGGTTACCATGCTAAAAGTAAAAAAAAACAAACAGTATATACTTACCTAACGCTGTCTGTCCTCCAGCGCTGCGCTCTGCACTCCTCCTGTACTGTCTGTGAGCCGGAAAGCAGAGCGGTGACGTCACCGCTCTGCTTTCCGGCTCCCAGACAGTACAGGAGGAGAGCAGAGAAGCAGAGCGCAGCGCTGGAGGACAGACGGCTGTAGGTAAGTATATACTGTTTGTTTTTTTTTTACTTTTAGCATGGTAACCAGGGTAAACATCAGGTTACTAAGCGCGGCCCTGCGCTTAGTTACCCGATGTTTACCCTGGTTACCGGCATCGTTGGTCGCTGGAGAGCGGTCTGTGTGACAGCTCTCCAGCGACCAAACAGCGACGCTGCAGCGATCCGGATCGTTGTCGGTATCGCTGCAGCGTCGCTAAATGTGAAGGGGCCTTAGGTCTCACTTGCAGGCCAGTCAGGATAATCTGTGTAACCCACCACAGATTGGCAGCTTGCTGACAATGGACCGTGTACCCAGGAACATGCCAATTAGGGGAGCAAACAGGGATTCTATTAAACCTGCATCAAGCAGCCCAGCAAGTGACACATCACTGGAATCAGGCTCTTTACAGCTACATCATGATGCTTTTGGATTACGTAGCAAAAATCTGCTGACAAATTTTGTATCTACATAAATGTTTATACATGGACTATTAAAACCTCCATACACCTTAGAGTAAGGTCAGCTAAACATGTCCATACTGGCTGGATAAGTCAGCCATCTAATGTGTATGGGTCTCTCAACAGATGAGGTTGGGGGAGATGGGGAAGGATAGTTTGGATTCAAGAGACTGATTCCAGAGGCGTCTAAGTTCAGAGTGACCAATGATTTAATTTTTATTTAATGAAAAATAAGTACACGATTTTATGCGATACCAACTGAAAGTAGCAAGCATTTCTGAAGTGTAAAGGAAATTATATATAGCTTTATGATTATTTTAAAATTATTAAATTTACTGAAAATGTTGACATGCTTTTGTATTCAGACCCTCTGTCGTTTGAGACCTCTAAATATAATCCTGAGTGACCAATTGCCTCCAGAAGTCAGATAATTAGTAAATTGAGTACACCCGGGTGTCACTTATTCTCAGTATAACTACAGCTGTTCTGTGTAGACCTCAGAGGTTTCTTTGAGAACATTAGGGATCAAACAGCATCATGAAAAGCAAGGAACATGAAATGCTAAGAGTATTTTGCCCAGTGTACTGTAGCAACGTACTGGAGTACAAATTCTGTCCAATTTCATTTTATACCATGTAAGAAAAGAATAAAGACTGACAGCCACACCCCTATGACTGAAAGCCGGACCCTTCCGGGAGAAATTAGTTAATCTCCTCCCAGCATCGGGGATCTAAGCCTGGACGCTGGGCAGGTTGAGAATGCTAATAACCTGCACATTACCACATATCTGCAGATCAATAGTGTTTTTTTTTACATGACAGGTTCCCTTTAAATCTAAAATCAGCAAAATGATTAGGAAAAAAAATGGGTTTTGTTTTATAATTTTGTTTGTTTGCAAATTAACAGTCCAGTTGTGTTTTTTCCATTACATTAAAGAGCCATTATTTGTCGGTGAAGGAACTTACTTTAAATGTGTCAGGACGGCAATTAAGTCAAGAAGAATTACACGACCTCCAAGAAAAAAAATCTATAAATAACAGTGAATAAGCTACAAGACACTTTCTATTCCGCATTCGGTACATGTTGCGCTTCGCCACATATATCCTTCTAAAGGCCACTAACTAGGTATTTTCAATGAAGATTTTATACGCATTTTTCGCTCGCGGTCCGGGTATGCTCATTTATGGCAGTGACGCATTTTCAGTTGGACGTTACTATGAAATCTTTATACATTGCTTTCAAAATTAGATACGATATGGACAAAATTATTGGCACACGTACACATTCCACCTACAGGAGCTTCTATGGCGTCCCATAGGCATTAATCTGGAGTTGGTCCCATTGCTGATATAACAGCGTTCATTCTCCTGGGAATTATTTCTGCAAGATCTTGGAGGTGTCTGTGGGAATTTTTTTCCCATTAATCCAGAAGAGCATTTGTGAGGTCAGACCCTGATATTGGATAGAGAGCCTGGATCCAGTAGCGTTAATACCGGGATGCAGAGGGTCCAGTCGCTCTGAGGGGCCCACCTGGGGCTACGATGCTTGAAACTGTGTCAGCATGCGGAGCTCACCATACAGACATCTCAGCTCAGCGGGCACCATGACATCACTATATGGCGCCCGCTGTACTGAGATGTGTGGGTGCTCAGAGCGCTCAGTGCAGGGACTGGAGCTTTTATATCTCCTTGCCATGTCTCACTGTATATTTATTATTATTATTATTATACATTTTTATAGCGCCATTTATTCCATGGTGCTTTACATGTGAATACGAGGCAAATATAGACAAATACATTAAACATGAGCAGATAACAGGCACATAGGTACATAAGGAGGGAGGACCCTGCCCGCGAGGGCTCACAGTCTGCAGGGGATGGGTGATGAAACACTAGGAGAGGGTAGGGCAGGTTGCGCGGCGGTATATATGTATAGCATTGGATTTCTTATGTACTGATATATTCATATTTTTGCCGTCTAGTTGACGCAGTCCTCGCTCAATAGGAGTGTATGGAGCGAAGCGCTTCCACTGGCTGGGAGTATATATAAGGCATACACCGGTCCCAGCTCAGAAACCTGCGAATCCTCGCAGCACAGTGCATGCACAGGGGGATTCAGAATTCTGCAGCCGGAGAACCCCTTTAAACTGAATTTACATTGAAAGATAATCATGGATGAGTATTTTTATGAATGTTTGTTTCATGATAATCTTTCAGTGTAACTGTCGATCAGCAGATTAATGCGTAACACGCTTGTTCTTCTGGTGAAATGATCTTTTATGCAGCGTAAATTGTTCTCGGCGGTACATCGTCCTTGGTAGACAGGACTTGTGCTGCCGAGAATAGTGGCAGTCTGTGCGCACTTAGTGATCTATCACAGCCCTATTACTGATCGCTCAGTGTGCTTCATGTATTGTGGTCATTCTGTGTAAACAGACTATTAAATGACGGCCGATCAATAAATATTTAGTAAGTGGTGGTCGTTTAGCGCTGCATAAACGGACCCTAAATAACCTAGACCAATAGTGTTTTCAGGCCTTCACCACACTTTATGCAATGCAGTAGGCAGGTGCTGTTCCGACATTTACGAAACCCAACCTTGCCCATCAGACTGTCAGATAGAGAAGTGTGGTTCTTCACTCCACAGAACACGCTTCTTCTGGCCAGCGAATTGTGTCTCCAGATGTGGCTTTTAATGAACTGAAAAATACATTGTAAATCCCAGTCCAATGGTGGCTGCTTTACATCGCTCCATCTGACATTTAACATTGCGCTTGGTGATGTAAATCTTGCTTGCAGCTGCTCGGCCATGTAAGCCGATGTCTTAAAGCTGCAGAAGTCCAGCTGTTGTGCTGATGGTAATGCCAGAGGTGGTTTGAACTCTGCAGTTAAGTTGGCAACTATAGCTACTAACTACAACTAAATAAATCATAAAGTTACCAACTATAAAGTTGGTAACTTTATGATTTACCTCTCTCATCACTCGACGACCCTCCTCTGGAACTGTACATGATCCACCACTTTGGGACTACGGTATATGGAAAACCTAAATTCAGTGATTAGGTGTGTCCCCGTACATTTGACCATAGTGGGCCATATTCAGATACATGTTCTACTAGTTTTCTGCTATGAGATAATTTCAAATGTGGCAACGTTTTTGCGCAACACTACGATGAAGTGGCGAAGCCCACCCGGCAAAATCATGCAGATGTTGTGTCTTTCCTCCAGAAATGTTACTCCAGTATTTGACTAGTGTAACGTTTCTGGCAGAGGCACACATGAGTTGCAAGATACACCTAATTCATTCAGTGGTGTGCGCCTCATGCCTCAAAACGAACCAGGAGCCATCTGACCAGTGGCGTATACCTCCGGGTGCACTCTGCCATTAATGTTACTCCAGATTAGGACTAGAGTAAGATTAGTGGGGTAAGGAACACCGCTGCTCATCATAAGTTTGAAGAGTGGGGGTTGCCATGCCCCTGTCCCGCCGAGCTCTGCTCACTTCAGTAGATCTGCGCGAAAATGGCAGGACAATGCCATGAGTTGCTAAACTTTAGCACAGCCTCACGTTGCACCAACATTTTGAAACTTTTCAAAGTTTTTTATACCAAAATTCTGGCGTAACAGCTTTGATGGATTGGGGCTAGAGAATATAACGCAGGTAAAATGAGGATTAGTTTCAGCTCTAAGTTTATACACTTGTCTAGTGGGTAACAAACGACCTACTGTATGCGAGCATGTAGACTTCACTGTGGCTCCTATATACTCCACTACGCCCCTGGTCGATGACAGTGTTACTAGTAAACATATGAATGTATGGCGGTGATAGAGGTAAGATGTCTGACTGCAGGTGAGTCCTCTCGATACATATAAATGTGATGCCTTCTATAGTCTCAAGGGCATCATGGCACCAATCACTGAGAGCAGCCTGTGGTTGGGGCCCATCCTGCCATGCACTGTCAGGACTACAGTCTGTGGTCTGCCAGACACTGAAAAGTCTTCTATTTCCTGTGTGGCCATCTGTAGCTTGATGATGATAACGTCTTTGGGGACAGAAGAATAGGAATCTAGACCACAACTGCAAATAAAACACGTGTGTTCAAAGTTGAAGTCTTTGTGTTTCTCTGAAGGTACAGTAATGCATTTTGTCATGGAGGCTGCAGACTATTTCCTTCTACCATGTTTCTCCGAAAATAAGACCGGGTCGGCTACTTTCACACATCAGGTTTTTTGCATCAGGCACAATCCGGCGAATGTTGCAAAAAACGGATCCGGCGCAGATTGTGATAAACTGATGCGACGGATCCATTTTTTTCAACGGATCCGACTAGCTTACCCAGATAATTGGATAAAAAAAATTTGGAGCATGCTCAGTTTAAAAAAAATGGAATACGGCGCCGGAATCCGTTATTTTCGGATCCAGCACCTTCCGACTCCCATAGGCTTCCATTCTAGCAAACAGCCGGAAACTCGGGAACCGGCACTTCCAGCTTTTTCGTCGGAGACAAAAAACGTTGCTATGGACGTTTTCTCCAGAGACCGGAAACGGCAGATTTGCCGGATCCGGCGAAACGTAATGTCATCCGGCGCAATCCCTTAATAATACAAGTCTATGGGAAAAAAACGGATCCAGCGGCAACATTCAACTGATCCGTTTTTTTTTCTTTAGCCAGATTGAGCTTGACAGCGAAAACCTGATGTGTGAAAGTAGCCTTATATTATTTTTTGCACCGAAAGATGGGTTATGGCTTATTGTCAGGGGATGTCTTATTTTTTTTTCCATGAACAACAATCCACATTAATTCTTGAAGAAAAAAATCAACATTTATTTATATATAATCATGTAATCACACACACACACACACTACTCATACACATATGTATACACACAGGGCCGGTTTTATGCAAAGTGGGGCCCCAAAAGTACATCACACAGAAGCATTTCGGTTGTATTTAAATGCGCTGAGTTCAGGCCGCTAAACGAGTGTGATCGACAATACTGAAGTCGTTCGCTTGTTTCCAGGCCTCTTTTCACCAACTGAGAAAGAATGATGGGTACCGAACAATCACTATAGTATTAGATCAATCTGTCCCCATAGAGTATCATGTTATCAGCAGTACATCTACAGTTTACACCGGCGATGTGCTGCTGATAACAAGGATTTCTGTTCCCACATAAACAATCTAATCACTCGATGAATAGGCTGCATTTTGCTTGTTTAGTATAATACACCCCATAACCCTCCATATATTAAAATGTGCACCACAGTCCTCCATATTGTGAAATGCACACCCCATAGTCCTCCATATAATATAATGTGCCCCATAGTCCTCCATATAGTATAATACACTCCCCATAATCCTCCATAAAGTATAATATACTCCCCATAGTCATCCATATAGTATAATACACTCCCTATAGCCCTCCATATATTAAAATATACTCCTCAGTCCTCCATATAGTATAATACACTCCTCATAGTCCTCCATATAGTATAATACACTCCTCATAGTCCTCCATATATTAAAATACGCTGCTCAGTCCTCCATATAGTATTATACACTCCTCATAGTCCTCCATATAGTATAATACACTCCTCATAGTCCTCCATATATTAAAATACGCTGCTCAGTCCTCCATATAGTATTATACACTCCTCAGTCCTCCATATAGTATAATACACTCCTCATAGTCCTCCATATAGTATAATACACTCCTCATATTGCTCCATATAGTATAATGCACCGCCATAGTTATCCATGTAGTACAATTCACTTCCCATAGTATAATGCACCCCATAGTTCTTCATATAGTTTAATGTATTCCCATAGTCCTCAATACAGTACAATGCAGCCCACATATAGTATAGTGCTGCCACCCCAGAGTATAATGCAGCCCCCACAGAATATAATGTAGCCCCCCCCATAGAATATAATGTAGCCCCTCCATAGAATACAATGTAGCCCGCCTCATATAGTATAATGCAGCCCCCCATACAATATAATCTAGCCTCCATAGAATATAATGCAGCCCCCCATAGAATACAATGTAGCCCCCCTCATAGAGTATGATGTAATCACCCCACTCACATAATATAATACATTTAATACATTTAATACATATAATAAATGTAATACATAGAATATAACGTAGCCCCATCAAAGAGTATGATGCAATCCTCCCTCAGAGAATATAATACAGCCCACCTCCCCATAGAATATAATGTACTCCCCCCCCCCCCGAGAATTGCCCCACAGTCCAGTACTCACTCATTGATATATTAAAAAAAAAAAACAATCCTCACCTCTCCTCGTTTCAGCGGCTGCAGTCTGCCTGGCACACAGCAGGTACGTGAAGTGATGTCATCGCGCACCTGCAGTGTCAGACGGGAATGATGGGAGAGGGAGCGTCAACTGATGCTCTCTCCTCCATCATTGCTTTGAACGGTATCGGCATCATAGACGTCAGCATAGTTGAATGCGTTGACGCTGACGGGGGGGTCAGTGTTGGCAGCAGGCAACTGGCTGGCGTCCCTAGGCAGCTGCCTGCCACTAACGCCGACCCTGCATAAATAAATAAATATATATATATATATATATATATATATATATATATACACACAGTACAGACCAAAAGTTTGGACACACCTACTCATTTAAAGATTTTTCTGTATTTTCATGACTATGAAAATTGTACATTCACTCTGAAGGCATCAAAACTATAAATTAACACATGTGGAATTATATACTTAACAAAAAAGTGTGAAACAACTAAAATTATGTCTTATATTCTAGGTTCTTCAAAGTAGCCACCTTTTGCTTTGATGACTGCCTTGCACACTCTTGGCATTCTCTTGATGAGCTTCAAGAGGTAGTCAACGGAAATGGTTTTCACTTCACAAGTGTGCCCTGTCAGGTTTAATAAGTAGGATTTCTTGCCTTATAAATGGGGTTGGGACCATCAGTTGTGTTGTGCAGAAGTCTGGTGGATACACAGCTGATAGTCCTACTGAATAGACTGTTAGAATTTGTATTATAGCAAGAAAAAAGCAGCTAAGTAACGGAAAATAAGTGGCCATTATTACTTTAAGAAATGAAGGTCAGTCAGTCCGAAAAATTGGGCAAACTTTGAAAGTGTCCCCAAGTGCAGTGGCAAAAACCATCAAGCGCTACGAAGAAACTGGCTCACATGAGGACCGCCCCAGGAAAGGAAGACCAAGAGTCACCTCTGCTTCTGAGAATAAGTTTATCCGAGTCACCAGCCTCAGAAATTGCAGGTTAACAGCAGCTCAGATTAGAGACCAGGTCAATGCCACACAGAGTTCTAGCAGCAGACACATCTCTACAACAACTGTTAAGAGGAGGCTTTGTGCAGCAGGCCTTCATAGTAAAATAGCTGCTAGGAAACCACTGCTAAGGACAGGCAACAAGCAGAAGAGACTTGTTTGGGCTAAAGAACACAAGGAATGGACATTAGACCAGTGGAAATCTGTGCTTTCGTCTGATGAGTCCAAATTTGAGATCTTTGGTTCCAACCACCGTGTCTTTGTGCGACGCAGAAAAGGTGAACGGATGGACTCTGCATGCCTGGTTGCCACCGTGAAGCATGGAGGAGGAGGTGTGATGCTGTGGGGGTGCTTTGCTGGTGACAATGTTGGGGATTTATTCAAAATTGAAGGCATACTGAACCAGCATGGCTACCTTGCAGCGGCATGCTATTCCATCCGGTTTGCGTTTAGTTGGACCATCATTTATTTTTCAACAGGACAATGACCCCAAACACACCTCCAGGCTGTGTGAGGGCTATTTGACCAAGAAGGAGAGTGATGGGGTGCTACGCCAGATGACCTGGCCTCCAGAGTCACCAGACCTGAACCCAATTGGGATGGTTTGGGGTGAGCTGGACCGCAGAGTGAAGGCAAAAGGGCCAACAAGTGCTAAGTATCTCTGGGAAGTCCTTCAAGATTGTTGGAAGACCATTCCCGGTAACTACCTCTTGAAGCTCATCAAGAGAATGCCAAGAGTGTGCAAAGCAGTCATCAGAGCAAAAGGTGGCTTCTTTGAAGAACCTAGAATATAAGACATATTTTCAGTTGTTTCACACTTTTTTGTTAAGTATATAATTCCACATCAGTTACCGTAATTCATAGTTTTGATGCCTTCAGTGTGAATGTACAATTTTCATAGTCATGAAAATGCAGAAAAAGCTTTAAATGAGAAGGTGTGTCCAAACTTTTGATCTGTACTATATATATATATATATATATATATATATATTCACTTCACATACACACACGCACTACTCATACACATGTATACACACACGTACACACTGCACATACATATACTGTGTGTATATATATATATATGTGTAGAAACAGAGGAACATCACCAGAAAAAATACCTTAAAGCGTGCACACTTCCCTGACCAGCATTCCAATGGCCTTCCAGACAGTAAACAAAAAGGGAAACAGCACAAAAAGATGTAAAAAATGGACTTTAATGCCCTGTGGCATGGGACCATTTCGGATAAAACAAATCCTTTCTCAAGAAAGGATTTGTTTTATCCAAAACGTTGCCACGCCACAGGGCATCAAAGTCCATTTTTTACATCTTTTTGTGCTGTTTCCCTTTTCGTTTACTATATATATGTATATATATATATATCTATATATATATATACAGTATGTATATACACACACACATACTGCACATATACACACACAAATAATATTAACACACAAATGTATTATACACTGCACATACACACACGCACTACTCATACATGTGTATACACACACATACACACCACACATACATATACTGTATGTATATATATATATATATATATATATATATATATATATATATATATATATATATATATATATATATATATATATATATATATATATATATATATATACATATACACACACACATACTGTGGCGCAGTGGTTAGCACTACAGCCTTGCAGCGCTGGGGTCCTGGGTTCTAATCCCACCCAGGACAACATCTGCAAAGAGTTTGTATGTTCTCCCCGTGTTTGCGTGGGTTTCCTCCGGGCACTCCGGTTTCCTCCCACATTCCAAAGACATACTGATAGGGATTCTAGATTGTGAGCCCCATCGGGGACAGTGATGATAATGTGTGCAAACTGTAAAGTGCTGCGGAATATGTTAGCGCTATATGAAAAAATAAAGATTATAAGATTATTATACATACACAAATAATATAAACACACTGCACACACACACACACATATACATATATATATATACACACGCGAATATACACACACACATAACAGCTCTGGCAAAAATTAAGAGACCACCACATCAAAACCCTGTCATGGGCAGCGCAATCTCCAGATCTGAACCCCATTGAAAACCTCTGGAATGTAATAAAGAGGATGATGGATAGTCACAAGCCATCAAACAAAGAAGAACTGCTTACATTTTTGTACCAGAAGCAGTATGAAAGACTGGTGGAAAGCATGCCAAGACGCATGAAAGCTGTGATTAAAAATCATGGTTATTCCACAAAATATTGATTTCTGAACTCTTCCTGAGTTAAACCATTAGTATTGTTGTTTCTAAATGATTATGAATTTGTTTTCTTTGCATAATTTGAGGTCTGAAAGCACAGGTTTTTTTTTATTTTGACCGCATCTTTATTTTCAGAAAAAAAAATACAAAATGTATTGCTTGGAACTTCGGAGACATGTTGTCAGTAGTTTATAGAATAAAAGAACTATTTACATTTTACTCAAAAATATACCTATAAAGAGAACAATCAGACAAACTGAACATTTTCCAGTGGTCTCTGAATTTTTGCCAAAGCTGTATATATACACACATATATTTATTTTACTCACTTATATAGCGCCATTAATCCCACAGCACTTTACAGACATTATAATCACTGTCCCCGATGGGGCTCACAATCTAGATCTCCTATCAGTATGTTTTCGGAGAGTGGGAGGAACCCGGAGAACCCGGAGGAAACCCACGCAAACACGGGGAGAACATACAAACTCCGTGCAGATGTTGTCCTTGGTGGGTTTGAGCCCAGGACCCCAGTGCTGCCCCACTGCCCATACGGTGCATACCAGCCCAATTTAGACCTTCGCAGTTAGAGGGCCTTTATGAGAACATCATGTTGGAGACATAACAACAGCTTCCGCTATGGTGAACGGACAGCAAATGGCCCGTTATTTATTTTTCTCGCTTATATAGCGCCATTAATTCCACAGCGCTTTACGGCTTTATGACCAGTTCCACATACTGTGTTGTATGACCTCTCTATCTGTTTCTTCCCGGTTGTGATGCTGAATTTGATGGTTGCTTTTGGTGTAAAGTAAAACAGTTAATTCTGCTGAAAGATGAAATCCACCGCTGTGCAGGTAGACACTGACAGGCGCACGGTACATTATCTCTGCGGTGCCTTTTTCCTGAGGACTAGTGGGGTATCCCAAAGGTCCGGTCATCCTCAATCATAAATGTTATCACTATATCTTCAATACCATTTTAAAGGGGTTGCCCACCCTGCTTTCAGAGCTGCGGTCACCTGCTGACGAGACTCTAGTCGGCATGTGACCGCGTACTTGTGGTCATGTGACGACCGCTGGAGCCTGCAGGCAAATCCTTGCAGTGTGTACATTACACACCAAGCAGCAGGGCTGGTGGAAAATGTCCCTGGTGTCATAAATATTAGAAAAGCTGCAAATATGACAAAAAAACATTACAGGTTTATTTTATAAAAATATTTAGAATTGAGAGTCCTCAGTGGTTTTTCTATCTACTGGCTAACACGGTACCAAGATATCTATCTTTTAGGTTTATTTTATTTACCGAAGATCAACAATACCAAGAAATGTAACGTTCAGATTCCATAATTCTTAGCCCCCTTCCCCCGCAGTGTGCCGCCATGCTTCCCCGGCTGTCCTGACTACAAGGCCGGCGCCTTCCTGCCTCTCAGTGCTGTAGGCCTCTGTGGAGCTTTTCCTTCTGTAGCAGAGCTGATGCTTTGAGAAGCCTCTTTAACATGCAGGCTCAGTGTCTCCCATCCCCCTCCACAACCTTGAAGCTCATTTTCGCATGGCTGGTCACCCAGCCTGCAATAGATTGATTTCACCCCACCCCCTCTCCTTTGCTCAGTCATTCAGACTTGGAAAGTCAATAACAAGCTGACATCATCAGTGGTTTGTGTATTACACTGCTACTTTTAAAAATACCGCGCACTCTGTAGTAGAGGAGCACTTTGTTTCTAAGAGAGGAGCACTCAGGAATTCTTGCTGTGTATTTCCCAGTGCAGTATGGCATCTCTGCTCATTGCTGCTTGTTCTAATCTGATCGCCGCCACAATAACGAAATGACGTTTCAGGGTTTGTGATTTCACAAGTAATTTCCGCTTATGATCACCTTTAAAGGGGGCAAAAAAACTGTAGACGGGATTACATGGTCCCCCATAGGTTATCATCAGTAACAATAAGACCTTGTGCGCTGGTGCCCTGGCCTCATTGTGTTCCCCGTCCGCATGCAAATCCCTAGGATGAAAACAGCGTTACCTTATTGGCAATAACCCTTCTGAGAGATCAGGCCTGATCGTGCTCTCCAGCTGTGGCGTAACTACAGTCCGAGGCCCCTGTGCGAAATGTGGACCTGGGTCCCCACCTCCATGTTGGTCTTTGTAGCGTTCTAGATCCTATAAAGACATACGTGTTCATCCTCCATGTAATAATGTCCCATCCTGGCACTTTCCTGTAATAATGTCCCCCGTCCTAGCCTCCTCTTATAATAATGTCCTGAATCCTTGCCCTTTTCTGTAATAATGTCCCCATCCTGGCACTTTCCTGTAATAATGTCCCCCGTCCTAGCCTCTTCTTATAATAATGTCCTGAATCCTTGCCCCTTTCTGTAATAATGTCCCCCATCCTGGCACTTTCCTGTAATAATGTCCCCCGTCCTAGCCTCTTCTTATAATAATGTCCTGAATCCTTGCCCCTTTCTGTAATAATGTCCCCCATCCTGGCACTTTCCTGTAATAATGTCCCCCGTCCTAGCCTCTTCTTGTAATGTTCCTCATCACGGGCCCCTTCCATGTATAATGTCCACTATCCTGGGTCTGTTCCTGTTATAATGTCGCCCATCCTGTGCCCCTTCCTGGTATAATGCCCTTATCATGGGCTCCTTACTAACATATTGTACCCCATTCTGAGCCCCTTCGTGTATCAACGTCCT
Source organism: Ranitomeya imitator (assembly GCF_032444005.1). NCBI lineage: Eukaryota > Metazoa > Chordata > Amphibia > Anura > Dendrobatidae > Ranitomeya > Ranitomeya imitator. The sequence continues at coordinate 463,447,445 of NC_091286.1, read as the reverse complement.
CCATCCTTGTATAATGCCCCCTATAATGTTCCCCATCCTATAACAATGTCCCCCTTCCTGGTGTAATGCGCTCCATCTTGGGCACCTTTCTGGTATAATGTCTGTTGTCTTTTCCAACACATTAAACCATCACTCCAGTGTTTTTGTTTTTTTTCAGCATTGGAGTGGCGCTTTAAATGTAATTCCCCTTCCCCTGGTCATGTACTCACCCTCTGGCGTCTTCACCATTTTTCAGCACCACATCGGTCCCACGGCGCCATATTATGAGCGCAGCTTCTCACTATCCAGAAGTCAGTCTATTTCACAAGCTCTAAATACAAGTCTATGAGCGTCAGAACGAGTCTCTCAGTCAGAACGAGTCTCTCAGACTTGTGTTGAAAAGTGACATTCGCGCCACTCCATGAAATACTGGATCTGCTGTCAGGTCCCTTGTTACCTGAGACCATCGATACATCGTGTAGGTGCCCACAGTGCCCAGTCACTACGTGACATATAGGGCATGGGTGTGCTGGCAGATGGTCCTTAGTCATGGTGCAAAGCAGCACAATCTACTCATGGGTCACGTCCTAACAGATGACAACTTTACATTCTTCAGTGTTAATTGAAAGTAGAAAATCTTCAGTATCAATCTACAGTGGAAAACGATGAGATTATGAGACAGGGGGCAGTGGAATTGCCTTTAAAGCACGGCTTCAGCGGGCAATGAAAAAAGACTGGAGTGGTGCTTTAAAAAACAGCAACAATTCTTCTTACCTTCCTCCACTCCCGTGATGTGCGGCGTCCTCTTCTACAGCCTACAGCTGACATTGGCGTGCCAGCCATGGCCAGCACATGACATCCCTGCCATGCGCTGCTTGTGACGGACATGTCAGTGTCAGATGTCTGTCTCTGATTGGCTAGCTGTGTGTTTTGTAGTGCAGGGAGCCGGCGGGTCTCTGTGCCGTAACATTCTTCAGTTGAATGTGTTTGAGAATGCACATCCAGCTGAAATAGGAGCTGGTGTCAGTGGGCCCTCCTCCCACCAGTCGTGGTCGTACCCTCTGCACCGTGATCGTTACGCTCCTGTTCTCCAGTTTGGTAGTTTCCGCTATCCATGGAATAAGAGAAATCGCTGGGGGCTGACATCTGTCTGGGATGATTTAGAGAATCCTGCTTTGAGCAGAGGGTTGGTCCAGATGACCCAGGAGGTCCCTTCCAACTCTATCATTCTATGATTCTATGACCACTTGGATCGCCACTGATCCCTACAACTGAGGTTTGAAGAGCCCAATGTCAATGGAGCTGAGGTCGATCATGCACATCTCTGCTCCATAACTTGGCGCTCCTATTCAGAGTGAACGAGGTGTGTGATCGACCACCGCTGCATTCACATGGTGCAATGAGCCCTGGTTCTCAGCATTGATGGGGGTCCCAGCAGTTAGGGGATAACTTCCAAACCTGAGAATGCCTCTTTGAGCCAGTTCCATTATTTATTAATACTTTTCAAAAATCATCAGAAAGGCTTAAAGAGGACTTGTCACATGCCAAAAAGATGTCTTTTTTTTTTTTTACCTTGTGTAAACCCCACTTTTCTCCAGAATCTGGCTGTTTTATTTTTGTTTCTCTCCATTCCTGAGAACTGGCCCTCTATTCCTTCTATATTAATCTAGTCTTTTTTTTACCAAGTAGGTGTGGTCCTCAATAGAGTTGAGTTGAGTTGAGATGTTCGGAATCTGAATTTGCCATATTGTTACCCTATTCGTGCCGAATTTATGTTTAACGATCCTTTCCGAACACATTCAGTCATTTCTACACCCATTGACTCCAATGACATTCGACTGTGTTCGGCAAATATTGCAAAAGCCATATTCGCACCGATCGCAATCGGAACCGAATTTTAAAAAATTCGCACAACGCTAGTCTTCAACTCTTTTCTATGGGAATATTCTGGGAGACCATGCTCAGCTGGCCAATAAAGGCTAGATTTACACACAGGGAAGAAGGGAGAATATCTCAGGAACAGAGAGGCTCAGAAGCAAAAAATAAACTATGGCAAATCCAGGAGAACAACGGCAATAATACCAGGTAAAAAAAGATGTCATAATTATGGCAGGTAAAGAGTAACTGTGACCAAGGCGACATCGTTCCATCATAGCATGGTTCTCCCCGCCACCTATACAGTTTTCTTACCATGATCCATTTTTGTAGTTTATTGTAGAAAGAGTTTACATAAGGTTGCAAGGGAAAAATTCCTAAGCTAATAGTGAAAGATGAGACGTGACCTTTCGTCTGATTTTAGAAGTTTTTTTGTGAACGTAAACTCTGCAATTTTACTCAAGGAGCAATTATATCCCTATTGTAAGTCTTTGCTGAACTTACTAAGAAAGTAGTAATCCTTGAAGTGTCAGGCTGGCCTTATGGCTCTACACACATCTGCAGCAGAGGGTAAGACACAACAAGGAAGATTTATCTATATGGTCTGAGTTTGACACTGTGCAAGCTTAGACCAAACAGTCTTAGGCCGGCTTCACACTTGCGAGTTTTACGGACGTAGGAGCGCAGAAACTACGTCCGTAAAACTCGCAAAAAATACTGCACAATTATTCTCTATGCCCCTGCTCCTATCTGCCGTATTTTACTGATCAGTATTATACGGCTTTCTACGGCCGTACAAAATCGCAGCATGCTGCGTTTGTCACCGTACTGCGCAAGAAATACGCCAATAAAAGTCTATGGAAGCGTGAAATACGGATTTCACACGGACAAGCAGTGTGACTTGCGAGAAATACGCAGCGCTGTTAGAGAGAAAAGCCGGTAATTCAGTGCGGTGTACAGTAAAATCACACTGACAGCTTACAGTAGAATAGGTAGAATAAATGTGTACACATAGAATAGGTATATATATATATATATATATATATATGTCAGTGAGACACATATATGTATATATATTACTATTTATTCCAGCGCTAAACAGCTTGAAAGCCGGTAATTCAATTACCGGCTTTTTCTTTCTCCTTCCTAAAACCCGACATGATTTGAGACATGGTTTACATACAGTAAACCATGTCTTCTCTCCATTTTTTTTGCAGATTCCACACTACTAATGTCAGTAGTGTGTATCTGCAAAATTTGGCCGTTCTAGCTCTTAAAATAAAGGGTTAAATGGCGGAAAAAATTGGCGTGGGCTCCCGCGCAATTTTCTCCGCCAGAGTAGTAAAGCCAGTGACTGAGGGCAGATATTAATAGCCTGGAGAGGGTCCATGGTTATTGGCCCCCCCCTGGCTAAAAATATCTGCCCCCAGCCACCCCAGAAAAGGCACATCTGGAAGATGCACCTATTCTGGCACTTGGCCACTCTCTTCCCATTCCCGTGTAGCGGTGGGATATGGGGTAATGAAGGGTTAATGCCACCTTGCTATTGTAAGGTGACATTAAGCCTAATTAATAATGGAGAGGCGTCAATTATGACACCTATCCATTATTAATCCAATTGAATGAAAGGGTTAAATAAAACACAAACACATTATTTAAAATTATTTTAATGAAATAAAAACAATGCTCCCAGGCTTTCTAGGCAAGTTCCCACGATCTATAAACAGCCAGCAGAGGGCGCCTCACCGCAAATGAAGCTAACTATAGCTCATTGATCTATATTTAGACTCATTCCCCGGGGTTTTGCAGCGAGGAGCAGCCTGCATTAGCAAAGCTCCTTGCTGCAAAATGTTTTAACCCCTTCAGAAGGATTTACATCGTTGGACGTTACAGATCTGCGGAGGGTAAGTATATTGTTGGTTTATTATGTTTTTTCTTTCACAGAACGAGGGTCTTCAGTGATTGGATTGGGCGTAGAATAAAATACTCCCACAACCATTGTTTTTATTTCATTAAAATAATTTTAAATAATGTGTTTGTGTTTTATTTAACCCTTTCATTCAATTGGATTAATAATGGATAGGTGTCATAATTGACGCCTCTCCATTATTAATTAGGCTTAATGTCACCTTACAATAGCAAGGTGGCATTAACCCTTCATTACCCCATATCCCACCGCTACACGGGAATGGGAAGAGAGTGGCCAAGTGCCAGAATAGGCGCATCTTCCAGATGTGCCTTTTCTGGGGTGGCTGGGGGCAGATATTTTTAGCCAGGGGGGGGCCAATAACCATGGACCCTCTCCAGGCTATTAATATCTGCCCTCAGTCACTGGCTTTACTACTCTGGCGGAGAAAATTGCGCGGGAGCCCACGCCAATTTTTTCCGCCATTTAACCCTTTATTTTAAGAGCTAGAACGGCCAAATTTTGCAGATACACACTACTGACATTAGTAGTGTGGAATCTGCAAAAAAAATGGAGAGAAGACATGGTTTACTGTATGTAAACCATGTCTCAAATCATGTCGGGTTTTAAGAAGGAGAAAGAAAAAGCCGGTAATTGAATTACCGGCTTTCAAGCTGAATAGCGCTGGAATAAATATTAATATATATACATATATGTGTCTAATGACATATATATATATATATATATATATATATATATATATATATATATATATATATATATATATATATATATATATATATATATATATAGACAGTATATATATTTTTTTTTCTTTTTGGGACACATGGATCATTTCTATAGCGGTATGTTGGTTTTGCAAGCCTGCGAGAAAACCACGCAGTACGGATGCCATACGGATTACATACGGAGGATGCCATGCGCAAAAAACGCTGACACACCCTGCCTACGGAGGAGCTACGGACCACTATTTTCGGGACATTTCAGCGTATTACGGCCGTAATATACGGACCGTATTTTCATACGCTGAGTGTGAAGCCGGCCTTAAAGTGTGTAACTGTATAAAAGTTTCTATATGACAAGTGCTGCATAGTGTGGCTGATTGGTAGGGGTCTGGATCCTGAGGCCCCAAGTGGTTAAGGCTACTTTCACACTAGCGTTGTTCGGCGGACGTCAAAATGCGTTGTTTTGTGAAAAAAACGCATCCTGCAAAATCTCCCGCAGGATGCGTTTTTTCCCATAGACTTGTATTGGCGACGCATCGCGACGGATTGTCACGTGTCGTGTACTTCGTGCGACGGATGCGTCGGAATTTGGCGGCCCGTCGTCTGGAAAAAACGTTGATTGTGATGTTTTTTGTCTGCGCCGGAAAAACGTGTCGCGACGCATCCTGCGGCATGCGTCGTTAGCTAGAAAGGAAGCCTATGGGCGCAGGATCCATCGTGACACATCGTATGACGGAATGCAGCGCTGCAATACGTTTCTTTACACTGAGCATGCTCAGAATCAGGATTTTGTTGCCAATTCACCAGACACCCCCAAATCTATATAAACCTGGCCTGGGCCTTCAACCCCAAATGTGCCAGGAAGACTCCAGACAGCAACTAGCCAGCATCCAGCAGCTATAAAACCTATGCAGACAGAGGCCTGACTGTGCTGCCAGAAGCCAGCATCAAGCAAGAGGCCTGCCAGCCAGTGTGAGTACTGCCATTTTTGCGTGTGTCTGTGTGCATGTCTGTGTGTGCATGTGTTTGTGTCTGTATGACGTACTGAATACAGCCAGAGCTAAACCTGAATACAGCCAGAGGCCTGCCATCGTCCTGCACCAGCCAGCGTCCTGCCAGAGTCCAGCTGCCAGCCAGCAAGCATCCAGCTCCAGCCTGAGGCCTGCCACTGTGAAGCCAGCCAGCATCCAGCTCCAGCCTGAGGCCTCCCACTGTGAAGCCAGCCAGCGTCCAGCTCCAGCCTGAGGCCTGCCACTGTGAAGCCAGCCAGCGTCCAGCTCCAGCCTGAGGCCTGCCACTGTGAAGCCAGCCAGCGTCCAGCTCCAGCCTGAGGCCTCCCACTGTGAAGCCAGCCAGCGTCCAGCTCCAGCCTGAGGCCTGCCACTGTGAAGCCAGCCAGCATCCAGCTCCAGCCTGAGGCCTCCCACTGTGAAGCCAGCCAGCATCCAGCTCCAGCCTGAGGCCTCCCACTGTGAAGCCAGCCAGCATCCAGCTCCAGCCTGAGGCCTCCCACTGTGAAGCCAGCCAGCATCCAGCTCCAGCCTGAGGCCTCCCACTGTGAAGCCAGCCAGCATCCAGCTCCAGCCTGAGGCCTCCCACTGTGAAGCCAGCCAGCATCCAGCTCCAGCCTGAGGCCTGCCACTGTGAAGCCAGCCAGCAAGCATCCAGCTCCAGCCTGAGGCCTGCCACTGTGAAGCCAGCCAGCGTCCAGCTCCAGCCTGAGGCCTGCCACTGTGAAGCCAGCCAGCGTCCAGCTCCAGCCTGAGGCCTGCCACTGTGAAGCCAGCCAGCAAGCATCCAGCTCCAGCCTGAGGCCTGCCACTGTGAAGCCAGCCAGCGTCCAGCTCCAGCCTGAGGCCTGCCACTGTGAAGCCAGCCAGCGTCCAGCTCCAGCCTGAGGCCTGCCACTGTGAGGCCTGCCACTGTGAAGCCAGCCAGCGTCCAGCTCCAGCCTGAGGCCTGCCACTGTGAAGCCAGCCAGCATCCAGCTCCAGCCTGAGGCCTCCCACTGTGAAGCCAGCCAGCGTTCGGCTCCAGCCTGAGGCCTCCCACTGTGAAGCCAGCCAGCGTTCAGCTCCAGCCTGAGGCCTGCCACTGTGAAGCCAGCCAGCGTTCGGCTCCAGCCTGAGGCCTGCCACTGTGAAGCCAGCCAGCGTTCGGCTCCAGCCTGAGGCCTCCCACTGTGAAGCCAGCCAGCGTTCAGCTCCAGCCTGAGGCCTCCCACTGTGAAGCCAGCCAGCATCCAGCTCCAGCCTGAGGCCTGCCACTGTGAAGCCAGCCAGCAAGCATCCAGCTCCAGCCTGAGGCCTCCCACTGTGAAGCCAGCCAGCATCCAGCTCCAGCCTGAGGCCTGCCACTGTGAAGCCAGCCAGCAAGCATCCAGCTCCAGCCTGAGGCCTGCCACTGTGAAGCCAGCCAGCGTCCAGCTCCAGCCTGAGGCCTGCCACTGTGAAGCCAGCCAGCGTCCAGCTCCAGCCTGAGGCCTGCCACTGTGAAGCCAGCCAGCAAGCATCCAGCTCCAGCCTGAGGCCTGCCACTGTGAAGCCAGCCAGCGTCCAGCTCCAGCCTGAGGCCTGCCACTGTGAAGCCAGCCAGCATCCAGCTCCAGCCTGAGGTCTGCCACTGTGAAGCCAGCCAGCGTTCAGCTCCAGCCTGAGGCCTCCCACTGTGAAGCCAGCCAGCGTCCAGCTCCAGCCTGAGGCCTGCCACTGTGAAGCCAGCCAGCAAGCGTCCAGCTCCAGCCTGAGGCCTGCCACTGTGAAGCCAGCCAGCATCCAGCTCCAGCCTGAGGTCTGCCACTGTGAAGCCAGCCAGCGTTCAGCTCCAGCCTGAGGCCTCCCACTGTGAAGCCAGCCAGCGTCCAGCTCCAGCCTGAGGCCTGCCACTGTGAAGCCAGCCAGCGTTCAGCTCCAGCCTGAGGCCTCCCACTGTGAAGCCAGCCAGCATCCAGCTCCAGCCTGAGGCCTGCCAGCATCCAGACAGCGGGAGTCCTGCCATTTTTGCGTGTGTGTACATGCGTGTGTGTCTGTGTGCGTCTTTGTGTTTTGGTCCGCCTGTGTGCTTTTGTGCATCTGTGTGTGTTTGCACAAGCCTGTGTGCTTTTGTGTGTGTGCATCTGTGTGTGTTTGCGTACGGCTGTGTGCTTTTGTGTGTATGCCTGCACCTGTGTTCTTTTGTGCATGTGCATTCGTTGTGCATGCATCTGTGTGCTTTCATGCATGTGTGTGCGTGCGTCTGGGTGATTGCGGGTGCATGCGTCCATGCAACTGGGTGAGTGCCTGGGTATTTTTTTTTTAATGTGATGTATTTAACAAGTATTGCGGTCTGCAGGATGTGGTTTCAGTGTGTGAGCGTGTGACTTGCGTGTGTGTTTGGTTTTTTTCTTTCAATTTTATGTTGTTGTTTTACTGTTGAAACCATTTCCAGTTGATGTACTTGTATTTAAAATAAAGAGCATTTTAGCTCCTAATTGTGATGGGAAAAAAAGGAATTTAAAAAATAATTTAATAAAATATTTTATAAAAATGTCCGTAGTATCATTTCACAAAGGTAAATTTAAAACTGGTGTATGTACAACTGGCCACACATGCAATACAGAGTTGGTTGAGGGTTTATTTTTTTAATAAAACAGGTATTAGATTTTTTTTTTTTTTTTTTTTTTGGGGGGGGGAGGGGGGGGTTAGTAATTTTTAAAGGGATATTTTAAAATCACATATGTGGTCAATAAATTTTCACATGGTGTTTAGGCCTTTCAATTTTACATGTTTATTTTTTTTGGTGGGTGGAAAAGGCTTTACAGCTTGCACATACTATTGAAGTAGGTAATCCAGCTCAGACTGGTGTGCCTTGGGTCTATTTGTTTTTTGGTTTGTTTCTCAAAACTGTTGGTGTTGGCCTGCATGAACATTGCTCACGTAATTTGAGCAGGGTGGTTATTAACTCTTTTAGATGATTTTGGGGGGTGGGTCTAACTATAAATTCTTTATACCTACAGAGCCACCAGGGACCACAGCCACCTCTGCAAGTCACCAGGGACCACCACGACGTGCACACACAGCAAGCCTATTACCAGATGTAAGTTTTGAAGACCCTAAATCTGCCAATTCAATGTGTATAGCAGATTACAAATGTCTTTTTACTTACAGAGCCACCAGGGACCACAGCAAGAATGTCCTCTTCTGAGAGCCCTCTTCCAGAGCGACAGCATGTAGCGGTCAGTTACCAAAAAAATTATTTTTTTTGGTGTTATAGTTAAACTTTCTGTTAATCACTATATGCATTAATTATGTTTTAACAGGAAGCTGAAACAGCTGAGGGCCTCTCAGAAGGGGACAAGATGGGTGGAGAAATGCAAGGAGCGGGCGCACAGAGTGTAAGTCGTGACGAAACAGTTTCTTCACACATCACAGTGCACCCAACACAAACCAGATCTTAATACATCACTGTACACATACAACATATGCATACCTCCCAACTTTTGAAGTTGGGAAATTTTAGGCCACGCCTCTGACCACACCCATTCACTAGTCACACCCATATCCACGTCTCAACCACACCTATTTAGCACTGCTGATCACACTGTTTCATAAAGAATAATTATAAACAAAAAAATATGGCCACACAGTGCTCCATACTGTATAATGGCTACACATGATGCTCAATACTGTATAATGGCCACACATGATGCTCAATACTGTATAACGGCCACACAGTGCTCCATACTGTATAATGGCCGCACATGATGCTCCATACTGTATAATGGCCACACAGTGCTCCATACTGTATAATGACTGCACATGATGCTCCATACTGTATAATGGCCACACATGATGCTCAATACTGTATAATGGCCGCACATGATGCTCAATACTGTATAACGACCCCACATGATGCTCAATACTGTATAACGGCCACACATAATGCTCCATACTGTATAATTGCTGCACATGATGCTCAATACTGTATAACGACCCCACATGATGCTCCATACTGTATAACGGCCACACATGATGCTCCATACTGTATAATAGCCACACATGATGCTCCATACTGTATAATGGCCACACATGATGCTCCATACTGTATAATGGCCCCACATGATGCTCCATACTGTATAATGGCCCCACATGATGCTCCATACTGTATAATGGCCCCACATGATGCTCTATACTGTTTAATGGCCCCACATGATGCTCCATACTGTATAATGACTGCACATGATGCTCCATACTGTATAATGGCCCCACATGATGCTCCATACTGTATAATGGCCACACATGATGCTCCATACTGTATAATGGCCACACATGATGCTCCATACTGTATAATGATCGCACATGATGCTCCATACTGTATATTGGCCGTACATGATACTTCGTACCGTAAAATGGCCACACATACCTACTCCTACACATGCGGCTGCGCTCCGTACACTTTGCATACACGGCTCCACTCCATACATCTCAAACACACACGGCTCCGTTCCGTTCACCTCGTACACATTCAGCTCCGCTCCATACACCTCATACACACACGGCTCCGCTCCATACATCTCGTACACACGGCACTACTCCGTACACCTCATACACACACCGCTCCGCTCCATACACATTGCAGAAGCTACTCCGCTCCGTATACCTTGCACACACACGGCTCCGCTGCGTACACCTCATACACATACGGCTCCTCTCCATACATCTCGTACACACGGCACTACTCCGTACACCTCGTACACACACGGGTCCGCTCTATACACATTGCACACACATGGCTCTGCTCCGCACACCTCGTACACACGTGGCTCCACTCCATACACCTTTCACACTCTGCTCTCATCCGAACACCTCTTACACACGCGGCTGTGCTCCGTACACCTCGTACACACGGCTCCGCTCCGTACACCTTTCACATGCTGCTCCGCTCCGTACACCTTGTACACACGCGGCTGTGCTCCGTACACCTCGTACACATGACTCCGTACACCTCTTACACACGACTTCGCTCCGTACACCTTTCACACGCTGCTCTGCACACCTCGTACACACGCGGCTGTGCTCCGTACACCTCGTACACACGACTCCGCTCCGTACACCTTTCACATGCTGCTCCGCTCCGTACACCTTGTACACACGCGGCTGTGCTCCGTACACCTCATACACATGGCTCCGTACACCTCGTACACACGACTCCGCTCCGTACACCTTTCACACGCTGCTCCGCTCACCTCGCACACACGCGGCTGCGCTCCGTACACCTCGTACACACGACTCCGCTCCGTACACCTTTCACACGCTGCTCCGCTCACCTCGCACACACGCGGCTGTGCTCCGTACACCTCCTACACACGCGGCTGTGCTCTGTACACCCCTTACACACACGGCTCCGCTCCGTACACCTCGCACACACGCGGCTGCGCTCCGTACACCTCGTGCACACGCGGCTGCGCTCCGTACACCTCGTACACACGCGGCTGCGCTCCGTACACCTCGTACACACGCGGCTGTGCTCCGTACACCTCGTACACACGCGGCTGTGCTCTATACACCCCTTACACACACGGCTCCGCTCCGTACACCTTTCACATGCTGCTCTGCTCCGTACACCTCGTACACACGCGGCTGCGCTCCGTACACCTCATGCACACCGCTCCGTACACCTCATGCACACGGCTCCGTACACCTCGTACACACGCGGCTGCGCTCCGTACACCTCATGCACACGGCTCCGTACACCTCGTACACACGCGGCTGCGCTCCGTACACCTCATGCACACGGCTCCGTACACCTCGTACACACGCGGCTGCGCTCCGTACACCTCATGCACACGGCTCCGTACACCTCGTACACACGCGGCTGCGCTCCGTACACCTCATGCACACGGCTCCGTACACCTCGTACACACGCGGCTGCGCTCCGTACACCTCATGCACACGGCTCCGTACACCTCGTACACACGCGGCTGCGCTCCGTACACCTCATGCACACGGCTCCGTACACCCCTTACACACACGGCTCAGCTCCATACACCTCGTACACACGGCTCCGTACACACGCGGCTGCGCTCCGTACACGTCATGCACACGGCTCCGTACACCCCTTACACACACGGCTCAGCTCCATACACCTCGTACACACGGCTCCGTACACACGCGGCTGCGCTCCGTACACGTCATGCACACGGCTCCGTACACCCCTTACACACACGGCTCAGCTCCATACACCTCGTACACACGGCTCCGTACACACGCGGCTGCGCTCCGTACACCTCATGCACACGGCTCCGTACACCTCGTACACACGCGGCTGCGCTCCGTACACGTCATGCACACGGCTCCGTACACCCCTTACACACACGGCTCAGCTCCTTACACCTCGTACACACGGCTCCGTACACCTCGTACACACACGGCTGCGCTCCGTACACCTCATGCACACGGCTCTGTACACCTCGTACACACGCGGCTGCGCTCCGTACACGTCATGCACACGGCTCCGTACACCCCTTACATACACGGCTCAGCTCCATACACCTCGTACACACACGGCTCTGCTACATCCACCCTGTAAACACCTCCTGACCTCACACATACGCTGCCTTACCCTCCTCCGGCGCCATGGCAACCAGCAGAGTCCTGTACACGGATGTCCTCTTCCCGAATCCGATCATGTGACCCCTGACTCCTCCCATCCTGTGACCTCATCACAGGTCCTGTGCACAGAGCAGCCATTATGTGCTGCTGTGCTGGCCGGGTGCAGGGAGCTCTCAGCTGACCGACCGGGTGATTCACATACCTCCCAACCAGTGCGGGACAATTAATGTCCCGCCCGGGATCGCGGGGCTGACTGTCAAAATCAGGACAGTCCCGCTGCATCCGGGACGGTTGGGAGGTATGCATATGCCTACATCAAAGATAATTATTTTTCTTTTGTTTTAATCTGCTGCACATTCTGGCCAACGCCATGAAGGTTCTCCCAGCCGCTCCCAGAGTCGTCGTCATCATCGCCGCCGCGGTCAGCCAGCAGTGAGTTGTAATTTTTTTTAATTTTTTTTCTCTTTGTAGTTTCATGTTTCATTGTACTAATTTTTTATTTCTTTTTATTTCTTTTCACAGTCTTCACAGCGTGCTCCCGACTCAGATGGTGAGGACAGCGGCATTGATGTGGATCGCCTCATCGAGGAGGTCCGCAAGCGGGAGCCGCTGTGGAGCATGGCTGACCGCAGGCATGCTGATACACATGTGACCCGTCGGCTCTGGGAGGAAGTCTGAAAAAATCTTTTTCCGAGGTGGGAGGACCTTCAGCCAAGGCAGCAGACTCAAGAATGTAAGTTTTCACTTTTCAGTAATGTTTTGAGCTGAATGGAATGTATTGCAATTAACCCTTTTTTTAATTTCATTCTTGTCTTCACAGGTGAAAGGGTTAGAAAGCGGTGGTGGTCACTCAGGGATCGCTTCAAGAGGGAGTTTAACCAGGAGATGCATGCCCCGAGTGGCTCAGCAGGACGGAAAAGGACTCGGTATAAATACAGCCATGCCCTGTCCTTCCTCAGTGTAACAATGCTGAGTAGAACGTAAGTATTCAACAGCCCATTGAATAAATCACCATGTTTACCTGTCTAACTTGTTTGGTTTCAGTCAGGGCTTTTTCCTATCAATATATTGTTTTTTTTCCTATTTCACAGCACCGTCTGCAGCCATTGTGCGCCTGCATCGACCTTGGACACCTCTGGAGCAATCTCTCAGGAGTCCGCCACCGAGGGCCACGTCAGTAGACCCCACCCCTCTGACCCCTAGTCTGACCTTTCTGGTACCTCTGCCCCATCCACTTCCGCCGCCGCCAGCACTGGAGCATCATCGCAGCCTTTGTTACTTGAAGCTGCTGGTCAACAGTTAGCGTTCCCTTTACCCCACCCCTCTGACCCTGCCACCTCTACACCACCATTAGGTTTGTGGCGGCAGCGACTAAGGGGTCCAGAAAGGAGCTATGCTCCTGAGTTCTTGCATCTGAATGCATCCTTCCAAAGCTCTTTCAAAATTTTGGGAGAGCAAGTGGCTGCTGGGTTCAACATGATGCAAACACGCATGAGTGAACACAGCAGTCGCTTGGATAGGCTGCATTCAGATGCAAGTCAAGCTCCAAGCAACTTTTTTTTTTTTTTTTTTTTTTTCAATCCATGCAAAGGAGCATGGAAAAGCTTTCTCTTGACCAGCAGATGCGGGTAATGCATTGCTGCCATGCTGCTCTAGTGCAGGTCATGTCCGAACCCCTTCCAACACCCACACCTCCCCACACAGCCACTACAACTTTTCCAGCCCAAGCCCCCATTTCCAGCCCAGATCCAATACCAAACCCAGGCACAATTCCCAGGCCAGGCCCAATACCAAACCCAATCCCAATACCCAACCCAGTCCCAATTCCCATCCCGGCCCCAAAACCAAATGTCTTCTCCAATGTTTTCTTCCTTGTCCAGCTTTCCTTCCCCATTTAGTATTCCACCTACCCCAACACCCCCCCCCCCCCTGCTCAGCCTCCTGTTTTCCCCCCCCCCTTCCACTACACCCCAACACAGTAAGCTTTCCCCACCTATCGACGTGGTCCAACCTTCCAGCCCCTCCGCTAATATCTCCGCCCCACACTTTACTGACCTTTTGAATGCTTGTTTTTTTGTATGTTAAAAAAAATATATATTTTTGTTAATCTTTTTCAAATAAATGGAAAAAATATAAAAAAAAGGTTTTAACACAGTTTTATTAAAAAAAGTGTTTCAATGTTTTGAGACAAACAGTTCAAAAAAATTTAAATAAAATTTATTTTGGTTCAAAGTCAACTATTTGTTTCAGTGCCTTCATTTAGGTAAGCTGGTATGGTAACAAACAAAAGGTAAAAAAAATGACACACCACACGTTAAAAGGTATAACATATTTGGTTTATTACCAAGAATACCACACTTTTGGAAACTAATTAATAAAACCAATAAAAACACTTTGTACAGAAACATAAATCCCCAAGACATGAAATAAAGATCTCACACTATGTTGTCTTGCGATGGAACCCGGCCTACAGGTGACACAAAATACTCTGCAAAGTTGTACCTCATTCTGGTAACAGAACCTGCGGAGCGAACAGAGCTGCTGTGGTAATCCCACAAGGTTGTCTCTGATTCTTCATCATCCACGGAAACAGGCTCCTTGGAAAGTACAAAGTTATGCAGCACCACACAGGCCTTGACAACCTCATCCACTGTTTGTGTGTACAGTCTTATGGCAGTTAGCAGAACTCGCCACTTTGCGGTTAATATTCCAAAAGCACACTCCACCACTCGTCTGGCTCAAGTTAAGCGGTAATTGAATACTCTTTTTGTTCTGGTCAAGTCTCTGCTTGCATACGGTTTTAGTAGGTGTGACAACTGGAAAGCCGTCATCACCAACACAGACATATGGCATAGGTGGTCCAGTTGTTCCTGGGAGTGGTCTGGCTGGTGGAAAATCATACATTTGTTCATACAAACAAGGGCCCATCGGAGAATTTTTGAATACTTGCGAGTCGTTGGACCGGCCATAGGCTCCAATGTCCACAGCCAGGAATTTGCAGTTGGCATCTGCTATGCCCACGAGTACTATTGAAAAGTATTTCTTGCAGTTGAAGTACTCTGAGCCAGATCCTGCCGGTTTTGCAATACGGATGTGTTTGCCATCTACAGCACCCAAGCAGTGTGGGAAATGGCACAGTTTCTCAAACAGTTCTGCACTTGTCAGCCAGATGTCCTTTGTCGGTTGTGGAATGTACTTCTGGTGCAAGGTTTCCCAGATAGCCAGACACGTAACTTTCACAATTCCGGAAATTGTAGATATTCCAGGCGGAACTGGTAGTGTAGTGAATTTAGGGATTCACCCGTAGCAAGGAAGCTGTGAAAAACAAAGATTGCAAAGACCAACATAACATTTTTAAGCAATTTTCACAAATATTACTTTTTTTTTTTTTTAAGTTTCAATAAGTGGCACTGTAGAAAGTTTTGTTCTGTTGTGTTAAAACCAGCATTTTTACATGTGTGCATTTCTATTATGGAGCAGGTGTAAACCACTGGAATGGCGACAAACAATAAAAAAATTAACATCCTGCAGAAAATGCAACGCAATGTTTCAACGCAGTATTTTCTGCAGCATGTTCACTGCTGATGTTGTTTTCTATAGGTTAAAACATGTTTACATGACATTAAATATGAGCAATGGTATAAAAAAAAAAAGAGGCTTACCGCAGTGTCACCATCAGCCACTCCGCCGATGCGATGCAAAACCTCATGCGTGTGTCCTGCCTTTGGATGACATCCCCAACTTGTTCCAGCAACAAATCAAAATGCTCCTGCCTCATCTGAACATAATTAAAAAATTTGTCTGGGTTCTGCCGCAACTCTATGTAGAGAGTTGAATGGACGCCCCGGGTCATCCGCAGTTCATTTATAGGATGTATCCATAGTCGGCGACGGCGACATCGCTGCAGAAGAATCCTCCATCTTGCTGCTGCCTCCTTCTCCCGCACTATTATATCCAGCCGATTGGTCTCAAAAATCACATCAGTTACCACGTTCGCAATCCTCACAAGTACTCCTTCCATCTCTGCCACTTTCTCTAAACCCTTTCAAAGATGGGCTGTAAAAACAGTCAGTATATAGTTTTCCCTATTTTCCAGTAGCCAATCACATTTGGGAGACTCCCATTTTTAGGCATGGAAAACGGATCCGTCATAAAAACGGAACGGATGGTAAAAATGGACACAACGGATGCAACGGATACAGTTTTTCGACGGAACCGTCTAGCGGATTTGCGATGGATCCGTCGAAATACTGTATGCGTTGCATCCGTTTTTCATTATTTTTGACGCATCTGTCGATACTTCGCGCCGACGCATTTTGACGGCCGCCAGATGACGCTAGCGTGAAAGTAGCCTAAGTCACCTTTCTGTAGTGCACAGCTCCTGCTTTTTTTTAGTGCACGGTGTCACATTTTTGTCCTGCCCCTTCCTGTCCCTGTTTATAGGGAGTTTGGCACAAACTGTGGCATATATCTGTTTGTCAGATTAAATCTCTCCCATTGTTCCATTTGCTAGAATGTATTCGGCTAAGGACTTACATAGACAGTCTTATGTAAGGCCTTATTCAGACTGTTCTCCTTGTTCCGGTTACCCTGTGGGGCTGTGTCCTTGTTTTTTGTGCTGATGGTGCACACAGAAATAAAAAAAAATGCGATATTATCCGTGTTTCATAGGAGTGTTGTGCTTTTTACTGTTCAATGGGAAGGAGAATCTTGGAACCTATTTTTTTTTTTTCATACAAGAAAAACGGATACTCGGACCAAAATGTATGAAAATTGGATTCAACACACTGTTGAGAAACGGCACATTTCTCAGATGTCATACAGGTGCTGTAAGACTGTGGATGTCTCCGGGGTTGTATTATGGATCTATATTGTAGAGAACCATGTTTAGGGGCTTTCATGGTGCATTCACCGTTGACTACCTCCTTTTGCCTTTAGAAGAAACATGTGGCATCATCATCATGCACAAAACTGATTGTGGTAAATCAGAAGTTGAGTTTTGCAATGACATAAAAAGAGGAAAGATATCAAAGAATCTGTTTAAGAAAAGCGAAAAACCGTATTTGTAAAACATAGTGTGATCGGGATACTATGACAGAGTGGGGTCAGATGATTACAGCGTCTGGTGACATACACACCTGAGGTAGTTAGAACAGCTTCACCGTCCTATTGGCCATTCTGGCTTTCTTTGCTCTGGTGCTGTAAGGGTTAAACTGCTTATTTGGACTCCTGGAGTTCTCTTTCTTGGGTTGCATCAGCTGTTCTGAGTTCCTTACTCCCATCAGGTATAAGAACCCTCCTCCTTGCTTCTGACCTTGCCAGTGATTATTACCACTGTTGTGAATTCTGTGGTCAAGCTCCCTCCTGTGGTCATGAGTGGTACTTCGGCTGGTTCTGTCTATGAGCTTCCTCTGGTGGATGTGAGTGGAGCTGCGGCTTCTGAGTTTCCTTCCTCAGGTGACGAGGTTAAATCGTTAGGTGCTGCTCTATTTAACTCCACCTAGTTCTTTGTTCCTGGCCTCCAGTCAATGTTCCAGTATTGGTCTTGCTCTCTCCTGGATCGTTCTTGTGGCCTGTCTGCCCTGCATAAGCTAAGTTCTGCTTGTGTTACTTTTGTTTGCTATTTTTTCTGTCCAGCTTGCTATATCGGTTTTTCTTGCTTGCTGGAAGCTCTGGGACGCAGAGGGAGCACCTCCGTGCCATTAGTCGGTACGGAGGGTCTTTTTGCGCCCTCTGCGTGATTGTAGGTTTTTGTGCTGACCGCAAAGCTATCTTTCCTATCCTCTGTCTATTCAGTAAGTCGGGCCTCACTTTGCTAAAACCTATTTCATCTCTGTGTTTGTGTTTTCATCTTAACTCACAGTCATTATATGTGGGGGGCTGCCTTTTCCTTTGGGGAATTTCTCTGAGGCAAGGTAGGCTTATTTTTCTATCTTCAGGGCTATCTAGTTTCTCAGGCTGTGCCCGAGGCGCCTATGTCTGGTCAGGAGCGCTCCACGGCTACCTCTAGTGTGGTGTGATAGGATTAGGGATTGCGGTCAGCAGAGTTCCCACGTCTCAGAGCTTGTCCTATGTTATTAGTAACTATCAGGTCACTTGTGTGCTCTTAACCACCAGGTCCATTGTGTTTCTGAATCACCAGTTCATAACAGTACTGGAGGCCCAAAGTACTAATGCTTCTCAATAGAGGGAAAAGAGAAGTTCTGAGACCATTTTTTTTCTCTGCACTGTGTTGTCTTTCTTTTCCCCTAGACATTTGGGTGGTTCAGGACACAGGTGTAGTGATGGACATTAAAGGTCTGTCTTCTTGTGTGGATAATCTCACTGCAAGAGTACAAAAAATTCAAGACATTATGGTTCAGAAATCTATGTTAGAACCTAGAATTCCTATTCCTGAGTTATTTTCTGGAGATAGAGCTAAGTTTCTGAATTTCAAAAATAATTGCAAACTGTTTCTGGCTTTGAAACCCCGCTCCTCTGGTGACCCAGTACAACAAGTTAAGATCATTATTTCTTTATTACGTGGCGACCCTCAAGACTGGGCATTTTCCCTTGCGCCAGGAGATCCTGCATTATGTAATATTGATGCGTTTTTTCTGGCGCTCGGATTGCTTTATGATGAACCTAATTCAGTGGATCAGGCAGAGAAAAATTTGCTGGCTCTGTGTCAGGGTCAGGATGAGGTAGAGATATATTGTCAGAAGTTTAGGAAGTGGTCTGTGCACACTCAATGGAATGAATGTGCGCTGGCAGCAATTTTCAGAAAGGGTCTCTCTGAAGCCCTTAAGGATGTCATGGTGGGATTTCCTATGCCTGCTGGTCTGAATGAGTCTATGTCTTTGGCCATTCAGATCGATCGACGCTTACATGAGCGTAAAACTGTGCACCATTTGGCGGTATTATCTGAGTATAAACCTGAACCTATGCAATGTGATAGGACTTTGACCAGAGCTGAACGGCAAGAACACAGACGTCGGAATGGGCTATGTTTTTACTGTGGTGATTCCACTCATGCTATTTCCGATTGTCCTAAGCGCACTAAGCGGTTCGCTAGGTCTGCCACCATTGGTACGGTACAGTCGAAATTTCTTTTGTCCGTTACTTTGATCTGCTCTTTGTCATCCTATTCTGTCATGGCATTTGTGGATTCAGGCGCTGCCCTGAATTTGATGGACTTGGAGTTTGCTAGGCGCTGTGGGTTTTTCCTGGAGCCCTTGCAGTATCCTATTCCATTGAGAGGAATTGATGCTACGCCTTTGGCCAAGAATAAGCCTCAGTATTGGACCCAACTGATCATGTGCATGGCTCCTGCGCATCAGGAGGATATTCGCTTTCTGGTGTTGCAGAATCTGTATGATGTGGTCGTGTTGGGGTTGCCATGGCTACAAGTCCATAACCCAGTATTGGATTGGAAGCCTATGTCTGTGTCCAGCTGGGGTTGTCAGGGGGTACATGGTGATGTTCCATTTCTGTCTATTTCATCATCCACCCCTTCTGAGGTCCCAGAGTTCTTGTCGGATTACCGGGATGTATTTGATGAGCCCAAGTCCAGTGCCCTACCTCCGCATAGGGATTGCGATTGTGCTATCGATTTGAATCCTGGTAGTAAGTTTCCTAAGGGCCGACTGTTTAATTTGTCTGTGCCTGAGCATGCCGCTATGCAGAGTTACGTAAAGGAATCCTTGGAGAAGGGTCATATTCGCCCGTCGTCGTCGCCATTGGGAGTGGGGTTCTTTTTTGTGGCCAAGAAGGATGGTTCGTTGAGACCTTGTATTGATTACCGCCTTCTAAATAAAATCACAATCAAATTTCAGTTCCCCTTGCCGCTGCTGTCTGATTTGTTTGCTCGGATTAAGGGGGCTAGTTGGTTCACCAAGATAGATCTTCGTGGTGCGTATAATCTTGTGCGTATTAAACAGGGCGATGAATGGAAAACAGCATTTAATATGCCCGAAGGCCATTTTGAATACCTGGTTATGCCATTCGGGCTTTCCAATGCTCCATCTGTATTTCAGTCCTTTATGCATGACATCTTCCGAGAGTACCTGGATAAATTCCTGATTGTATACTTGGATGATATTTTGGTCTTCTCGGATGATTGGGAGTCTCACGTGAAGCAGGTTAGAATGGTGTTCCAGGTCCTGCGTGCGAATTCTTTGTTTGTGAAGGGGTCAAAGTGTCTCTTTGGTGTTCAGAAGGTTTCATTTTTGGGTTTCATTTTTTCCCCTTCTACTATCGAGATGGACCCTGTTAAAGTCCAGGCCATTTATGATTGGACTCAGCCGACATCTTTGAAGAGTCTGCAAAAGTTCCTGGGCTTTGCTAATTTTTATCGTCGCTTCATCAATAATTTTTCTAGTATTGCCAAACCGTTGACTGATTTAACCAAGAAGGGTGCTGATGTGGTCAATTGGTCTTCTGCTGCTGTGGATGCTTTTCAGGAGTAGAAGCGTCGTTTTTCTTCTGCCCCGGTGTTGTGCCAACCAGATGTTTCGCTCCCGTTCCAGGTCGAGGTTGATGCTTCTGAGATTGGAGCAGGGGCTGTTTTGTCGCAAAGAAGTTCTGATGGCTCGGTGATGAAACCATGTGCCTTCTTTTCCAAGAAGTTTTCGCCTGCTGAGCGTAATTATGATGTTGGCAATCGAGAGTTGCTGGCCATGAAGTGGGCATTCGAGGAGTGGCTGTTATGTAGGCAATCCAGTGACAGTGTGCCAGCAATCAGAGCACATACAGTGATCTGACAATAACCCAAAAACAATAGAACGAGCTCTGAGACGTGGAATCTCTGTAGACCGCAATACCTGAACCTAACCTAAACACAACTAAAGGCAGCTGTGGATTGCGCCTGACACTACCTATGCAACTCGGCACAGCCTGAGGAGTTGACTAGCCTGAAGATAGAAAAACAAGCCTGACTTGCCTCAGAGAAATACCCCAAAGGAAAAGGCAGCCCCCCACATATAATGACTGTTAGCAAGATGAAAAGACAAACGTAGGGATGAAATAGATTCAGCAAAGTGAGGCCCGATATTCTAGATAGAGTGAGGATAGCAAAGAGAACTTTGCAGTCTACAAAAAACCCTAAAGCAAAAAACCACGCAAAGGGGGCAAAAAGACCCACCGTGCCGAACTAACGGCACGGCGGTACACCCTTTGCGTCTCAGAGCTTCCAGCAAAACGAAAAGACAAGCTGGACAGAAAAAGTTGCAACAAAAGCAAAGAAGCACTTATCTAAGCAGAGCAGCAGGCCACAGGAAAGATCCAGAAGCTCAGATCCAACACTGGAACATTGACAAGGAGCAAGGAAGACAGAATCAGGTGGAGTTAAATAACAAAGCAGCCAACGAGCTCACCAGAACACCTGAGGGAGGAAGCTCAGAAGCTGCAGTACCACTTGTGACCACAGGAGTGAATTCAGCCGCAGAATTCACAACAAGTGGCGTCATTGGCTTGAAGGAGCTAAGCATCGCGTGGTGGTCTTGACTGATCACAATAACTTGACTTATCTCGAGTCTTCCAAACGGTTGAATCCTAGACAGCCTCGTTGGTCGCTGTTTTTCTCCCGTTTTGACTTTGTGGTTTCGTACCTTCCGGGCTCTAAAAATGTGAAGGCGGATGCCCTGTCTAGGAGTTTTGTGCCCGACTCTCCGGGTTTGCCTGAGCCGGCGGGTATTCTCAAAGAGGGGGTAATTTTGTCTGCCATCTCCCCTGATTTGCGGCGGGTGCTGCAAAAGTTTCAGGCTAATAGACCTGACCGTTGCCCAGCGGAGAAACTGTTTGTCCCTGATAAATGGACGAGTAGAGTTATTTCTGAGGTTCATTGTTCAGTGTTGGCTGGTCATCCTGGAATCTTTGGTACCAGAGATTTGGTGGCTAGATCCTTTTGGTGGCCGTCTCTGTCGCGGGATGTGCGTTCATTTGTGCAGTCCTGTGAGATTTGTGCTCGGGCTAAGCCCTGCTGTTCTCGTGCCAGTGGGTTGCTTTTGCCCTTGCCGGTCCCGAAGAGGCCCTGGACACATATCTCTATGGATTTTATTTCGGATCTCCCCGTCTCTCAAAAAATGTCGGTCATTTGGGTGGTTTGTGATCGCTTCTCTAAGATGGTCCATTTGGTACCCTTGTCTAAATTGCCTTCCTCCTCTGATTTGGTGCCATTGTTTTTCCAGCATGTGGTTCGTTTACATGGCATTCTGGAGAACATCGTTTCTGACAGAGGTTCCCAGTTTGTTTCGAGGTTTTGGCGAGCCTTTTGTGCTAGGATGGGCATTGATTTGTCTTTTTCCTCGGCTTTCCATCCTCAGACAAATGGTCAAACTGAACGAACCAATCAGACCTTGGAAACATATCTGAGATGTTTTGTTTCTGCTGATCAGGATGATTGGGTGTCCTTTTTGCCTTTGGCTGAGTTCGCCCTTAATAATCGGGCCAGCTCGGCTACTCTGGTTTCGCCGTTTTTCTGCAATTCTGGTTTCCATCCTCGTTTCTCTTCAGGGCAGGTTGAGTCTTCAGACTGTCCTGGTGTGGATACTGTGGTGGATAGGTTGCAGCAGATTTGGACTCATGTAGTGGACAATTTGACATTGTCCCAGGAGAAGGCTCAACGTTTTGCTAACTGCAGACGCTGTGTGGGTCCCCGACTTCGTGTTGGGGATTTGGTTTGGTTGTCGTCTCGTTATATTCCTATGAAAGTTTCCTCTCCTAAGTTTAAGCCTCGTTTCATTGGTCCGTATAGGATTTCTGAGGTTCTTAATCCTGTGTCATTTCGTTTGACCCTTCCAGCTTCTTTTTCCATCCATAATGTATTCCATAGGTCATTGTTGCGGAGATACGTGGCACCGGTGGTTCCATCCGTTGATCCTCCTGCCCCGGTTTTGGTTGAGGGGGAGTTGGAGTATATTGTGGAAAAGATTTTGGATTCTCGTATTTCGAGATGGAAACTCCAGTACCTGGTTAAGTGGAAGGGTTATGGTCAGGAAGATAATTCCTGGGTCTTTGCCTCTGATGTTCATGCTGCCGATCTGGTTCGTGCCTTTCATTTGGC